>NW_021940604.1:2238474-2757004 GCF_001715985.3 Manacus vitellinus | reverse complement strand
TGCCGACCTGAAAAGAGGAATCGAAGTCCTCCTGTGATAGAAAGACAGGCATCCTTGATTTTAGTGGGACGTCCAAGTAGGTCTTTGTTTCATAAATGAGTTTACTACTCAACCTGTCTTGAGTCAAGGTTATATGGGGCTGAGAATCACTGAAATTTGTTTGTCACTGTAAATAAAATAGTGTTTCCCCAAACCCAGCCAGAAGTGCCTTACAAAAATGGGTAATGAGGCATATAGAAAGAAGACGCAATGGAAACATGAGGTCACAGAGAGCTGTACAGGGGGTTGCTCCACTGTAAGTGTTCAGGTGCATTAATCAAACCTTTTTGCAACCTGTGTGTAGACTATTCATGGTCTGCCCAGTCATCTGCTCAAGCACACTGCTCTTCAGCTTTTCCAGCACAACCATTTCAAACTTTGCCAAGCCATACCTGACCTTTCAGACAGATAGGGTGGTAAAGGGACATGACTATTTTTTGTGAGCAAGAAATGGAGTTTGTTTTGCTAAGTTTAATACCAAGTTAAATATTTGACCCTTTTACCTACAGTTGCTAAAACAGGGATTTGCCAGAGGAAAGTCAAAGACCATCTCTCACTGTGCCATCACCAGTATTTACTGCAATGCTTAAGCACTGGGATCATGTGAGTGAGCTGCACCGTCCCTTCCCCCCTTTTCCAGACTCCTCGCACTGCATCTTCGTCTGAGCCCATTGCTAAAGTTGCTCATCTCTCCTCTACAGCAGCTAAGCTTGAGTCATTTTTTAACACCTTTCCAAAGTCAAAGAACAACTATTTAGGAAATTAGTGTTTCGTACTGAAATTCAGAAATTAACTGTTTTCCTATGTATCCGAAACAAGAACTAAGCAGATCTATCTCATAATAAATTCTGGGTGTAATTCTTATCATGGTGTAAATCAAAGCTCAGTCATCAGTGAGCCACAGGAATCAGAGCCTTGCTTCTTTCCCTGAAGATTTTAGGTATTATCCATTTTTTTTTGCCAGAACAGGTATGAGTTCATGTTTTTTAAACCTTCATCAGACTGTTTATATTATTCACTGCTAGAAAATGACATTTTAAATAGGATTGGGGAATTATTCTAAGCATATTGTACACAAACTGTTTCTCCAAAGTACAGTCCATTTTTTCAGCTTGGTACTGACATTTCTGATGCTGAAATTTCCTTAGAATGCTTTTTAGAGAAGGTAAGAGGACAAGTCCAGTTAAAACCAATCCACAACAACTGGCACAATTATTTCTGAAATTGAGTTTAAAATTAGTTTTCCACAATGGAAAAAGGTGGCATTGGCAATTTTAAAGACACTTTTCCTTGAAACATTCAATTGGTAATTTATTTTTTGTTCTTCTAAACAGGAGGTCTGTCAGTCTTCAGGGTGATAAAAACAGAGGTAGCAATCACTGGCCCAGGACAGTCCTTGGAAGCTCCCAGTGGGAGGTTACAACCACAGCTTCTCCAGTAAAAACAATTATAATTTAGATAAATAAAATGACAAAGAAATACAGAAACTCACCTTATTTCACGTGAAACTTCATGCATTGTACTTCTGTTCTATGTAGAAGTTGTCAGCTGTGTGCCATAGTGCAATAATTTGACCAGCCTGCTGTAGAGAAGTGGACAATGCTGGATTCAGAAGTAAATTCAAGTGCTGCATCTCAGCATAATGCCAAAGTTGTGATGAATGCATAGCTTTGCTTAAATGAAAGTGCTCAACACTTGTCTCTCCCATTCCACTATGAGGGCTTATACTATACAACAGCTATTAAAAAAAACCCTTTTTTTTACAGTGTAGGAATAATCCAGATATTTGTGTTTGTTTGGAGGGGGTCTCTTGAAAACTGTATTGTCAGTATTCTAGTTTACCATTTTTCTTTCTGTTTTAAATGTCAGTGTAGTTCTGGTTTAAAAAACAAACTGAACTCCAGTCAGTCTTCTTTAATCAGAAACATCAGCTCTAGGAGCTCTGAATTTAAGAACAGTATTAAAATAACAAACAAGTATAATCATTTAGGTAGATGAAATGTTTTGTGAAAGAAATGGGTTTCAGAACAAATTATTCAAATACTATAGTGAACTCCAGTTGCTTAAATTGCTCATGTGTGCAGTTACGAAAAGCTGTTGTGCTCTGATGTTTTTCTTTCTAATCCACAGTACACAAACAGCTCTGTTATCGCTGCTGAGACTCCCTGGTTTTCCAGGTTGTTTCTGTGCTATCTTCAAGATAGCACCAGCTTTTTCACCTCCTAACAGCTCATCTATTTAGGAGCAGAGCGTAAACATGACATTTGAGATAAAGATGTGATTAAGAGGTGCCTTAGTGGTTCATGAGTTCTAGCAGCTTCACAAGATTTGGAAAAGGCCTCTGTTGAAGGAAAATCCGTTGAGACAGACTACCCAAGCTTTTCAATTTTAAAAGCATAGTGATCTGTGTTACAGTGAAGCATTATTGTAGACTATGTATTCATCTGACATGCAAAAATAGTATGTTTTTGGAGACTTGTTAAGATATTTTTTTAATATCTTAAAAAACCCACATTCATTTATAATGATCATGAGTGTCTTTGAAGAATGTTTACACTTGAAAGAAAATATCTTAGCCTAGCCAGAGCAATTCTGAAGTTTTCTCAATAATTGTTTTAGAACTGGGAAAGACTGCCATATTAAATCAATCTTTTGAGTAAGTTGGAAAAAGTGCATCCTTGACAGCATCATTAACAACTTACAGATATTTCAGTGCTCTGACTAGGAGAATTAAAAATGTATGAATAAAAGCTTATATGATTGTATGACATGCAGTTGACTCAATATCTACTAGGAAGACAAATTCAGTATTATTTAATGCTACCATACACCTTTTTTATGAAACTATTTTATGATAACTCAGTGACATAAAATATAGAAAGCCGAGAGGCTTCACTATACTTCAGTATAAATACAGAAATCCACTGTTTCCTATGCTTTGTGGGAAATTGAGGAGAAAGTAATGATAAAAATTAATTTCCACTTTTCTTAGGATTTATATAATACCAGTATATAGTTGCTGCATATCTTTAGGGTCTTGATCAGAAAACACATTTAGTCTCTTGCTAAAGTCCATCTTTATTTGGGATACCTTTCAATCACTTGCTTAAACTTTATGCTGTGTTGAAACCTGAGACGAAGAATGGACTTAAGTGTTTCTGGACAGGTATAACTTGCTGATTTGAGACAGGAAACCTACCTTAAAGTCCAAACAAATGACTTCCCTATTCCAGATACAAATCAGGCACAAATGTTTTCATAGTAAAAACCCTTGCAGAATGTCTTAATAGCTCTTTCTGTTTCCAGCTACTGATTTTAACCTCTTCTGTCTCGGTGACTTCAGCCAAATACACATTTTGTAAATGTGAGAGTGAGGGTGCAAACTGCAATATACTTAATCTTATTATATATGTTAACACACAAGGTGCAATAATTATATTGTGTTTAAATTTCCCCAAATGTGCAGGAGGTTATTGGTAAATGGGCAATATATTTTAAAAAATAACCCAAAGTACTCTCTAAACCTAAATGTTTCACAGTATTAGATTTCTCCATTTTCTTCTGGCCTTCTGCCCCATCGCTGTGATTACTTTAACTCCTCACCCAATAATAAAACTCTGAACAAATCCTGTGCTTGCTATTAAGTAAAATTAAAATTCAGTACATATTCTCTGCATTCTTTCTTCTCTTCAGCTACAGCACTTGACAGCTTGCATAGTACAAATGAAACACACAAGGCCTTTAAGCCATCCCATATTAAAAAAAAGATAACTTGGAGCTTTCTAATGCTAATATGTACTAGACAGAGTAAATTTTGAAGAAGAGGTGTACTGAGTCCTCCGTTTCTGTGGAAAATTCACTGGTCTAACAAAACAGAATCAGCCATATGAGCTTATATACGCACTGTGCTGGCTTGTTTCCTTCTGGGTCTTATACAAGCCCTTGTAAGGAGAAGACAGCTCAGATTTCAGGTCTACTCTGTCCTATGTCCATTTGAGATTGCCAGCAGAAACGAAAATTGCAGGAATACATTTCACTGTGTAATGAGTTGTGCTCTAGCTACTGTGTCAGAATCATCAAGCTCCTGTTCTACTTGTGTGACTTTCAGGTTCCAAGCTGAGCTATGTTTCAGTCATAATCTCCCATGGTTTTACCTTTCTGTGGGAAAAGATCACTTGTATGTACCCAGAGTTAAAAATGTCTCAGCATCACAGAGCAAAACAGTAAGAAACACTGAAATTCCAACTCATCAGATCACTAGAATTAAGAAAGGTCATCTCTTTAACAAGGTAAAATTCTTGATACAACTGGGAAAACCAATACAGAAAATAAGGTGGCATCACAGCTGTTTTCAGCTACTACAATGTTATGTAGAGGTAGAAGAGGAAATTGTGAGACTTTGGTTAGAAGATACATGACATACTTATTTAAAGGAATGCATTAACGTCCAAAAATTTTAGTGTTCAGTTGTTGGTACTTTTTTCTTCTCAAGCTCCTCTGATAAATAACAAATTACCAAAACTCTGTTCTTCCATCAGGAGGGCACCCATTCTGTGAAATACACACAGCCCTCCAGATCATAACCCAGAAACTATAACCTCAGCTAAGCCAAACACAAATTTGTACTTAGATTTAGGCATAGGAAAGTTCCGTTGGCTTTACTCACCCGCTTAAAATTAAGCATATGTTTTAGCACTTTACTGGATTAGGGCCCATGTCAGCAAAATAAATTTCTTGGGAAGAAGTAATAAAAACGTAGCTTGCAGTGAGGGACAGCAGAGCCATTCACAGCTACAGAAGCTTTAAAACACTAGCTGGTATTTATATATTTAAAGAACAAATCAGGCGTTAAACAAAACATTTTAGATAGCTAACTAATTAGTCTCCTACAGAAGCACCTTCTTTTTTTTTTTTAATTTGATGAAAAACATTTTTTGCATGCTTGCATTCCCAAAAGCAAATTAATTTACACATCAAGGAAAAAAGTGTTTAGCAAGCACAAGCTTCAAAAGCAATTTTCCCACTGTTTAGTAACAGCCTGGCTGTTCTAGATATACCATTACATTCCCTGGAGAAGAGGATAGACAGGGGGCCAAGCTTTTTAAACACAAAGTTTCATTTCACATATGCACCTGAATTTGCTCGTTCAAGTGTATATAATTGCATATGTACAATAAATGTCAGTTAACTAATTCTCTTGTGTGCATTGTGCACTGATGTGTATTTATTTTTAATGCTAAGAATCTCTCTAAATATTTGGTGTTGTATGTCTATCCTTCAAAGAGAACTTACATCATTTGCAAAACAAGAATGGATACAATTCTACTGCACCATGTCCATGTTAATTTTGTTTTTTCCAGCAAAACCTTTCTGTTGCTAACAACAGTGCAGCAAAGTATGAATTCTAGTGTAGATGTAGCTCTTCTGGCATTGAAAGCACAGCGCTATCTGTCCCCGTTCAGAAAAGGTCTATCTTGTATGAAGGGCTACATGCTATTTGGGAAAGACAGACCAGGGAGGCACAATGGTGGAGTTGCCTTCTACGCAAAAAGGCAACACTTGAGATCTTTTGAGCTCTATCTTGGGGCAGATGATGAGCAAGTTGAGAGCTTGTGGGTTGGGATTAAAGAGCAAACTAGTAAGGGTGATCTTATTGCGGGTGTTTGTTACAGGTCATCTGGTCATGGGGAGGAAGTAGATGAGGCCTTTTACAGGCAGCTGGAAGCAGCCTTGAAGTCACAGGCACTGGTTCTTTTGGGGGACTTCAGCCACCCTGACACCTGCTGGAGGAACAACATGGCAAAGCACAAACAGTCCAGGAGGTTTCTGGAAAGCATTGACCACAACTTCCTCACACAGGTGGTGGAGGAAAAAATGAGTAATGGTGAGCCATTTGACCATGTACTAACAAACAGGGAAGGCTTTGTTGGAGATGTGAAGGTTGGGGGCAGCCTTGGCTACAGTGAGTGCACTTCAGGCGAGCTAACTTTCACCTCTTCAGTGACCTTCTTGGAAGACTCACATGGGAACAGGACCTGAAGGGAAGAGGGTCACAAGAGAGCAGGTCAATGTTCAGGCACCACTTCCACCAGGCTCAAGAACTATACATCCCTCAGAGCAAGAATCATACAGGTTCGAAAAGACCTCTAGGATCACTGAGTCCAACTGTTAACCCATCACTGTCAAGTGCACCACTAAACCTTGTCCTTGACCACCCTTTCAGAGAAGAAATTTTTCCTAATATCCAACCTAAACCTTCACTGATTCAACTTGAGGCCATTTCTGCTTGTCCTATCACTTGTTAGGGAGAAGAGACTGACCCCCACCTGCTTACAACCTCCTTTCAGGCTATTGTAAAGAGTGATAAGGTCCCCCCAGGCCTCTGTTTCTTCAGACTAAACAACCTCAGCTCCCTCAGCTCCTCCTCATAGGACTTGTGCTCCAGACCCTTCACCAGCTTTATTTGCAGAAACTGATGCATGGGAAGTTCCATTTGAACATGAGGAAGAACTTGTGTACTGTGCAGGTGACCCAGCACTGGAACAGATTGCCCAGAGGGGTTGTTGGAGTCTCCCTCACTGGAGGTATTCAAGATCTGGACACAATTCAGTGCCACGTGCTCTAGGATGACCCTGCTTGAGCAGGGAGGTTGGACCAGACGACCTGCTGTGGTCCCTTCTGACCTTACCTGTTCTGTGATTCTGTGATTCCGTGATTCTGTATATTGAGGTGACAGTGGTCACAGCGGGACTCTGTACTAATGCTTTGGCTCTTCCCAGTAGCAGTGGAGCTGTGCCAGCAATCCTCTCACTAATAACCTTACATAGAAAATCTGTTAAACTTTTGCAATAACAGTGTCATTTATTCCTTTAGCATTGCTTCGTACCTGAATGACCAGGCAACGCACATGCAGTGTATTTTCTGCCTTTTCAAAGGGAAAAACCTTCATTCAAAAGACAAGACATCATAATTTATTTTCAAGTTAGCTTTTTCTCTTTAGTAGCCCCCTCCTTATAGCCAGTCTTCCAAAGAGGCAAGGTTGCTGAGTAAACAGCCCCCAGGGGTTTGTGCTCATCCTGCATTCCTAGCTACAGTTCCTGAGCCCATTGAATGGTTTCAGCTAGACACATTTCTAATTCTGAAGTTTTTCAGAAAACAAGTGTCTGGGCTGACAGCAGTGTCTCTACAAAAGAGAAAAATGAAGGTGGATCCTCCCTCACCCTTATGACACATGAGAGAATCCACTGGAAACACCAGACTCGAGACACAGGAAAAACAGGTTTCAATACTCCACTGTTAATAAATTCCTGATTTCACTGGGTTTCAAAGCTCAGGATCCACAATCCTCTTTTCATATCTTGTTTGCATGGTCCACTGCTCAGTGAAGACGTGGTCACAGTCCCAATGCCCTAAAGAACAAACAAAGAAACATTAAATAGTAAATTTATTGATTGTATAAAACTTATGAGATCACAGATATGAAGAAAAATGGCTCCAAGGGAAAGTTTTCTCCAGTAATCCTTACAGAAACTTATGGGACTTTAATTATCAGGGTTTGTAAAAAATAAATTAAAAAATCCATTCTTCTTCCTACCTCTTCAGTTAGAGGTTGTCTTTTCTCCAGAATTCACCCCTTTACCAACACTTCTGGAGTCCCATGTTGATTTCTGCAGTGTTGTATACTGTTACCATTAATCAGGTTAAAGTTTTTTTATTGTTTTTAAAATTTTACTCTTCTAGTAAACTCCAGTTCCACCTGTTCAACTAAAAATAAGCCCGTGGAATCCATAATACATACCAGTCACATCTCACTTCCCCTGTGTGGCTGTCATCTTCTACTGATGGGAAGGAGACATGAGCACAAATTGAAATCATGTTGTGCTGCATATGTGCAGGTATTGTGTTGAGACAGGAGTGAAGAGAAACCTTAGCACTCACCTTTACATTGACCAGACAGATGTGTGGGAGAAAGGGAAGTTTGATTTATTGCCAATAGCAGCAAGGTTGGGGCTAAGTCAAGATGGCCAGCTAATCTGTGTAAAGAAACCAGCCCCATGTACCAGGCTCAGATATGAGATGGCCAGAATGACAGTTCAGATTCACCAACAGTTAACTCAGCCCTGTATGTTTAAAGAGCTGTAGTAATGGAACCATAAAAACCTCCCACCAGGTTGAGGTCTCCAGTTTGGGAGCTTTTTCCTAATGCATTACATATTTTAAAGTTTAATCATCAGCCCTTCTCCCAGCAAAACTCCTACTCATTTCAGTTAATCTTTGTCAGAATCAGCCTTGGTACTGGGTAACAGTCTGCAGTTGAAGTAAGTTTCACAGAATCACAGAAATGAAGTTCTGAAATAATCTTACAACAGTAATGGTGAGTGAAAACCAGTTTAAAAATGTAATAGGATGTAATAAACATGTATTATTGCAGCTTCATGGAACCATGTTCAATGAACCATAGAGGTCTCAACTGGTTCAATTTCCTAGCTACCAAAATCCAATACCTAGTAGTAATCTGAAATTTGTATATGCATTGAACTGTTACTGATTAAAATAATTGTCACTGAGTATTTTAGTGAGACCGTCACCCTAGAAAAAAAGAGAAGATTTAAATCACTGTTAGTAACTGGTTTTTTATAAATAATTTGTCAACTCCCTTATAAATACTTGATGCCTGGCATAAACAGACTTTGTTTTTAATTCAGAAAGCGTCAGTTTCATTTTTAGGACTAATATTTCTATCCAGAAATCTTGCTACCATATGATGCACAATTTTTTATTCCAAATAATGAAAGTCTACAAAGGCAATGCATGTATTAAATAGCTAAAGAACTTATGCATTTCTAAGGCAATAAATATTCGAGTAATAAGTGTGTTTTGAGTATGATTAGTGCTCATAGGAAATTTGAGATTTTACAAATCAATACTTTTATATCTATACTAGCTTCTGTACATCAGCTTGTAAAGGAGAGAAAATCCCCCAAAACAACATACAACAAAGGATTCAGAAAAGATAGTTAGGTTTTAGTTATTGTTTTGAATATGATTATCCTAATCCTGAAAAAAAACCAAAGGAAATTCACAGTGGAATGGATACAGATTTGGAAAACAATTAAGAGATGGTGTTAAGCTGCTGCAGCTGAGATTCCTAAGGTACCTGTGTAAAGAACATGTTGCACAAGAGTTGATTTTTAAAGTATGTAAGTCAAGATGTCATAATTAACATGTTTCCTTTTGGTTGTTCATCTGTGATAAATCATTAATTTAATCTATCTAACTTTTAGTTTAAGAATGTATAAGCCATTCATTTTAAGTCATGATTTAATCTAACTTAATCTATAGCCTTAATTTCTCATACCTGCAGCATAAGTAAATTTGTAGTTTGTAGCTTAGATAATGCAGTTTCAAAAAAAGATGAGCACGTAGAGCACATGGCCATGTAACTGGGCAATATAATTACAAGTGCTTTCTGTTTCTTTTAGAGGTATGATAAATTGTAAAGGAAAATTATATATATGTAGTCACCCTGAAGCAACATAGGGATGAAAAAACAGTACCTGGTATAATTTCAGAATGGAATCATATAGAAATGTTGTAAAAGGGAGGGGAAAAAAGTTGTAGCACGATGTGTAATTTTCTGCTGAAATGAAAGGACATGCTGTCGTAGATGATGCAATAAAATAATAGTGTGCAATGTTAAAACACCATGTGTTGCAATAAAGGAGTTGGCTTGCAGATAGTACACCTACGTTTCCTGTAAGGTGTTCTGTATTATGGTTGTCTCTCTCACATGCAAAATGCTTTCATGGACATCTTGGGAGAAAATTGCCTTTTATTCATATTGATTTGTAAAAATTCCTAGAAATTTCTCTAACCATCTTATACTAGAGAAACAGTAAAAAGTGGATAATTTTGAAACAGCAATAATTTGATACAACTTTTAAGAAAAAAAATCTGTCTATTACATTGGGAAGTACTTTTAGCACGATTGTGGTGGTACAACTTCTAGGCACTGAAATTAGGCTGAAAAAAAGCTATTGAAATACAGTAGAGGTGCAGTATCTGTATCAGTTTGTCTTCTTTTGGTAATCCAGTGCCCTGCCTTAAATATGCAGATAGGATAACCACTGTGTTCAAATGTACTCTTAAAACCTTTTGCTGAGCAGAGCACTGTGATGTGTCACTGTAATGTAGCCAGCAGAGATAATTTCTGTTATGTTTACCTGGCCAAGTATTAAGTTCATACAGCTTTTAAGCTCTGTAGTTAATGAAAAGATCAGTAGTTAAAAAGAACTTGTTTAAAAAAATCAGTTATATATATTAAGAGGCCTCATTACTATGTTTTTGAACAAATAATAAACTTTTTAAATTACACGAAGTCTGTGGTGCTGTGAACATTAATTCCTGGGTTAATGCCAGCTAGGGGAGCATTTCAAATGTAAATCTGAAGGCTTTTGGTCCTTGACCTTGTGGAGCTGACTAGTGTAGACTGTAGTGAGGTCTTGTGTTCATGGCATAACTCCAGGTAGTCTTGGGCAAAATTGTTCAGAGCATCCTACCACCTGTAATGTGTGCTATGTCAGATCACTTGGTACAAGCAGGAACTCTCCCATCTGGCTTATAGCAACCAATGCAGAAGTAGAGGGAGGAACACAAAGCTGCAGGAAGTACCAGTCAGCAGTTCATGGTGCAGCGCTACAAGCATAGCTGGCTCTGCAGCCCATCTCAAAATAGAGCCCTTATTAATCACGATAATTTTATGAGCATAGTTCTTTCATGTCTCTACTCAACACACGGTACCTGGACCATGATGCCAACATGTGCCTTAAGGACACCCTGTTTAAGAGTGTGTGATCAACAGATACTGAAATCAGTACCATGTGTTTTTAAATCACATTGCATAATGCAACACAGTTGCTTGCATGTGATCTAAAGCAAGTACAGTTTATGTAGAAAAGCCTCTCTGAAACAACAAAGAGCAGCAGAAGTACCTGGACAAAGGCTGAGTCCTTCCTCCTCGTGTGAAACATGTTCCTTGGCACGCATGAAGGAAACCTGATCTGAGTAGAAGCACTCTGGCAGCATGGAGCCACTGGCTTTTGGCAAACACAAAACAAAAAACAACCTGAAAACATAGAACCCCCTTACCACGACAACAGCAAAAGCTGGGAAGTAGGTCAAATGCAGCCCTGAATTATTTCAAAATACAGAGTAGTTCCATTATATGAACATTTTTTCTCTTCCATTATAGTCTCCACATAACAATTCTCCCTTTCATTAGATAAAATTATAATTATTACTAGAATTCATTTAGTTTCCAATGTTCCAAACAAAAGAAAGTAAAAATTCTACTGATGTTTACTGGCTTATTTCTACCAGTGTACTCTCCCCTGACCAAGTTCCACAATTCTTGGATTGAAATTTATGAACAAGCAACTGTCCTTGTTATATGTGCTTCTTTGTTTCCTTCTGAAACTCAAAACCTTTTAGTTGTGTGGAGGTTTTTTTCCTTATTCACAGCTTATTAACATTTCTACAAAGGGCTAGATCTTGGTCATCACTCACATTAATTTGTTTCACTTCCTTTTTGTTGAAAGTGACTTGCTGACACGTGTTCTCACCTTCATGAAATGATCCTTTTCTAAAACAGGAAGAACTTCAGAGTAAACAATGTCATATTAGGCTTTATAAAGAAGAGTAAAGTCAGCAAGACACAGAAGGTAATCTTTCCCTACTCAGCACTGGCTTTCAGAGTACACTGTGGCTTCAGATCAGTTTTTAGATCAGAAACCAGAGAAGAGTAACAAGGAAGGATTATAAGTGGGAAAAATGCAAGGTACAAGGAAAAGATTGAAAGAGCTGGTGCTGTTCAATCAAGAGAAGAAAAGGCTGAAGGCAGATAAAATAACAGTCTTCAAATATGGAACAGTTGCTTAAAAAAAAAAAGGTATCAATTGCTGCAAATTTTGCGGCTAGACCTTAAATGACGTTTCTAGACTGTGAGCGCAACAAAAGCATTGCAACACTCGGAGGAGTTCACACAGTTCCATCTCTGGAGATATCTACGAACAAGTTAATGTACAAACACCTGTCAGGAATGCTGTAGAGTATAGTTAATCCCACAGGAAATAGATTAAACTACTTCTTTAAGTCTCTCTCCAGGTATATTTGTATTATATAGGATTCCGATTATATAATAAAAAATTATAACTAAGATGCAAAAATTTTTGTTAGTTTCTCACATTTTTTACCATTGTGATCAACTCCTTTATCAATGTAAAACACTACCACTTTAGGTCATGCAAAAAATGTTGTTCAATCTGAACAGAAAAAAGAATTGCATTTTTCCAAAGCCTTACAGTTCACAAAAGGCTATACTTCTCTACCTCTTTCCTCAGACTAACAGGTGATAATGGAACAATTCGCTTTATTCTTTAATGCTATTTGGTATTGGAAATCATAATCTCATATATTATCAGTAAGACATCTGGTCTACAAGTATTCCAGGTCTCATATTCCAATTTATATAAAAAAATTGGAAAGGATCTCCTAAATCATCAAGACAGGGTCTCTGTTATCAGAGTCAGACCTGCAATCTACAATTTATTAAGCTTAAATTTGTTTGCAAAGTTCTGTCTTAAAATGCTGTTTCCATTACACTGACTGGGTGGCTGTTCCAGACCCCTCTCCTCTGATTTTTCAAAATTTCTGAAATTTTCAATGTAAATTTAGGTAGGGCAGTTTGTACTACTTCGCTCTTATGCTAGGATTGATTTTTACATTAAATATCTCCTTTCTGACAGATCTTCAGACAGATCTACCACTGGAAACTTGTAGGAGACCAGCTCTCACAAGTCCAAGTGGCAGGGCCACAACACAAGGCAAAACCATGCCTATGGTTTTATCTGCTCTGGTCGTCTGGCCAACCCCTCCAGATGGGGTCTCCGACCCACCAGCCACTCTGAGGGTTCCAGGATGGGGTGAGGGGCAGTGTTCTCACTGTCCCTGCCAATCTGAGCTTGGCTTAGGGGCTCCAGGAGGTGTGGTGAGTTATAGTTTTCCCAGGCTGTTTGTGACTGACAGCTACGCTGGGGCTTCCCCATATGGGTTCCAGGGGTCTGCCACGAGGGATAAGATGTCATGCTACCTCCATGAGGTTTGAGGGATGGGTCAAACACACACACACTCCCCACAAGGTGTTTCTGACCCAATAATAACTGATCTGGTGTCTAACAAGCACTCACCAGAAACGACACAACTAGGATGTGGAGTTCTCCTCAACCAAAGAGGGTCCAAGTCATTCTGACATGTGTGCTCTGCTCACCCATGCTGCTATAGGCAATTCTCATGTAGGGCCTCCCACATCTCACCTGATACCTGAGTTACTGCCAAGTTCAGATAAAAAACCCCTCATCTTGGGGCCAAAAGTGAAAGGAGGAAGAAAGAGCTTGTGTTTATAGTCCAGAGTCAGGGTTTTGGGCAGAGGTGATGCCTGAGATGTAGTTCCCAGACTGTTAGTGCATTTTACTCAGAGGGAGTGCAGTGCACAGCACTGGCTGTCTGTACCAGCTCTTCGTGGATCAGATGCAGAGAGGTAGGCACTCCAAGATGAGATTCACAACAAAACCACCCTGAATTAATGGTAAATCTTGTGTCCCATTCACAGTTCAGTGCCAACTGATGGTGCGGGAGAGAGAAACTCTCCATTGTGGTGCAAATTGGCCTGCCTTCAGATAGAGAGGCAGGCAAGGAGCTTACAAAATTACTTCTTTAGCAACAATTTGCTGAAAAACCCTAGTGTAACAGAACTTGAAGAGAAGTTTTATGGCTGTGGACTACATGACTTTTCTTATCATTCTGAACTTCCTAACCTCTGCAGCTTGCCTCTCTGTAAAGGAGTGGTAACACCCTAGCAGAGTTTATGTAACTGCTACTCAATATTGCATTAAGCTTCCTCCATCTGACATGTAAAACTTCCACCTGCTCAGTCACCCAAGTCCTGACTTGAACTAATGACTTTTGATACTACCAGGCTATATTTGCTCCCAGAAGGCTGATAACAAAGTGTACAGAGGATTGCCTGATATAGTCTGAGACAATAATTATTTTACCCTGGTTATTACCTAGCAGCAGAATCACTTTAGGTTTGCTGCTCTCTAGAGAAGAAGGAAACTGCAAATGCAGTGAGAAATCTAAGTGCCATGGTGTTTTAAAATGTCAGAAAGCCACTACTGTATCATTAACTATAATTTTAAGCTTTGACAATGCTGTCAATGAGCCTTGGTATTTTGTCATCGCTGTACTATTTAAAAAAATCTGTTTCTCTCCACTGACTTCTTCTTTCATCTCTGTGGTTGGCAGCCTTGTTATTTGTTTTTCTCTCTAATGGAAATTCTAGAACTACTGGTAGAAAGCAAAGTATTGCTATGAAAAACACATGGTTCTCCCCCCTTAAATATCTCTTTCTTTTTCTCTATTTAAAAATTAAGACTTTACAATGTAAATGAATACTGTTTCCTCCCTTTCCCAATTTGTTCCAAAGACAACAAGAGCTCTTAAAATCCGTTTCTCTCTAAACTTACCAGTGAGACAATTCTGAATTACTAAGAAAAGTTTGTTTCTGTCTACTCCCTTCTCTTTTGCACAGAGACATTTTCACAAATCTCCTGTTATCAGGCAGTGCCGAGAGTAGAGCAACTGTGGAGTCTTTAAATGCCAGCAAAGATGATTGAATTTGCAGTGATAAAGCACAGGAATAAACAAAACATTGTAGCATGTTTTAAAGATTCAATCCTGCTCTGCATTTGAGCATTTTCTGTGCCCAATCCACACAAAATAAGTATAAAAGGCCAGCAAGTACAAAATAAGCCTCTGTATTCCATTAGAGAAGAATAAAGCAGCTCATAGGCTGTCTGTTTAAGCAACTTCTAACACCCTGGTTACCAGTGGAGCTTCCAAGTTTCTGAATCTGGCAATTTTTTTTACTACCATTATACTTCTTTACAGGTCTCCAATCCCTAATCTCCCTGGCCCCTCTCTTAACACATGCCCTGTTCCTTCTACTGTATGCAGAATCAGCTTTCTAGATGTTTCCTCACAACATACAACACAGCTCAACTTGCCAACTGTAAATAGCTCTATCTGCTCCAAAACAATTTGCATTTAAAGACAAAAGAAGAGAGGAAGAGATCCATTCACCAGCTGGTCACTGGTAGTCCATACCAGAAGATACACAAATCAGAAGATCCGCAAGAAAAGTTGACTGGGCGCTGCTGTGCTGAATTCAGTGTACTTCATGAAACTAAGACCCTCAGATGACCAGGGATACCTACTTGGTGAATTCAGGTTGGAGTTAAGAGGAAGCAGCAGCAAAGAAGCTCAGCTGCACCACTGGCAGCTGTGCTGAGCAGGTGACAGCAGAACTAGAAAATTAGAAGTGTCTAGGCCTCCTCAGGTGCTAAAAAGCAAGGTGTGTTTTGTGAATGGCTCATTAAATTCCAGTTCAGTAATGTTTTATACTTTTCTTTCATATGTGGCACTGTTACAAAGGAGTAGTAGTTTTTACTTGATTTGGGAACTGCAGAAGAGAGGTGAGGTAGAATACGGTAGCGTCACCCTGGCTTCTTCTGCCTTCCAGGTCATTTACAGCTGTGCACTCATCAGGGATTTTAGCCACAGGTGGTGCCACAAGTGCAGGAATCCAGTCCCCAGTGGATACCCTAAACTCAGCTGTCCCAAAGAACAACTGGATATTTCAGTTCTGATCCACAGCTAAATTAATAACCAGAAGAATAAGCAAAAATAAGCAAAAACCTTGCAGGTTGTTTTAAGCCTATCCCTGGGACTTTGGTGTAACCATTGCCGTAGAGGCATCAATGTAAGCAGAACACACTGAGGGGCCTCAAGGAGGCCAGATGTCTCAGACACAGTGCCTCCCCTCACCACGGCGTGCCAGGCTTCTGGGTGTCAGTGAAAGAAATCATCATAATTTGTAATGCCATTAAATTTGTCTCAGAGTCTTCTTCTGCCTCTAAAGTCTGTCACAGTAACTGTATTCTGACACTGACATTGATGGAAAACCTTCCCCTTTGTAAGAGAAACCTTCCTCAAACTGTGAAAGAAACTAGCTTTAAAGGCTTTATTCTGCCCCTAAGCTTGTATAATATAACAAAACATCCATCCATTACAATTTTGCTTGTAATTTGAGTGATTAAATGTGAATTTTTTAAAATTTGGGAGAGGGGAATGAAAGCAAAACATTGAACTTCGTGATTCATCCAGGGCCTCATGAAAGGTGTTCACCACAGTGTAGTCAAGCATCACCATTACAAGCAAAGAGCCCCATGTCTTCCAGGGTGCGAGTGATGAGGGACACATATGCAAGGTGAGGTGTGAAAATGTCCAAGAAAATTCAGAATACAGAAATTCAGAAAAAATGAGACGGCCTTGTGCGGGAAATGACACAAACTCGTGTGCGTGAGTGCTAGATTTCATCTTCAGAGCTCTGATTTAGGCTACAAGTTTGGTGATACCATAGGTAACCACACAATCTACTATTCCCAAAGTTCTTCTGCCCCAGTTCTCAGGAAGCATCTGAACAACTGGCAGATAGGATTAAAACAAATAGTAAGTAATGAAATGCCAACTTCTGTTGATATTAGCAAGGACTTTGTAAAGAAGATTTTATCTTGCCAGAAGAAAAGTTACTTCTAAACTGTGGAATATATCTACGTCCCATACAGAATGTGTATTTCTGTAACCAAAGGCCAGAATGAGTATTTAAGAGAGAAAAACATAAATGCAGCAATGTGAAAGGAAAGGACTGAGGAATAAGAAAGTTTGTTTTCCATTGCTAGAGGCACAATGAAACTAAGTGATTTGCATGAGCTACTCTGTCAATAGCTTAAAAAGACTAGGAGCGGGACATTCTTTTTGTGCACATGACCTTTTCAACAGCATGGCAGATAAAATAAATAAAGAGAATAAGCCCAGCCCAGAGGTGGGTTTATATTTAAACACAAAGTTTATATTCAAGTTTCTAGGAGAAGAATTGGAACAATGTGGACTAAGCTTAGATCTTCTCATTCTCTTAAGATCAAATCGCATAGTATTTTTAGACTTTAAAACTGTACATGTTTTGACCCAAAATGTAGTTAAAGTTTTCTTTTGTCTTGGATCTATTGTGAATTATTAACACTTGACATTCTATAAACTGGGGCTGGCATAGACTTTCATAGATGTAAACCCAGAATCGGAATGGGGCTGTTGGGTTGGGTTTTTTTATTTTTTTCAGTAAACACAGATTTATAATGTGCCAAAAATTCTACAGATCCCCTCAATCAGAAGTCAAGGGGGAGGCTTTCAAACATTCTAGGCTTTTTTATTTAAGCCACTAGTAGCTTTTTGTGCAGGCATTCCTTCACAGCAAATAGCATATTAACTAGCATGCTGAACAAACAAATACAGAAAGGTTACTGAATGTATAACACTTTCCCCCCAGTCAACCTCCTTCTACTTTGCATACACACACTGCAGGTTTGAATTGCAAGGACAATTTAATTCCTTCAAAACAAAACAAACAAACACTGCAAGGACTCAGAAAAAAAATATTATTGAGTTATGACAACTTGTTTCATGTGTAAGCTTATTGAAGATCTAAAAGCTCCAGAAATAATTTCTGCTTGTTGAAACATTTGATTAGACCTCACCTTAACATTCACAAAGAGCATCTGTGCATCCTGACCCCTCCACAAGGAAAGGTGAGAAGATTGCTCATGGAAACACCAAGTTCATCATCTTGTGAGATCTTCTGACTTGCAGTGAGTTTCTAATAACTGTACCTGTCCTTAATGGCATCTTGTTCAGTGCTCTGGTTATATCTCCGGGGTGAACATGACTTAACAAGGCAAATAGTCCCGTGCAATAAGGTAAGGGTTTTTTTCCTAATCTTAAATACATAAGGCAGACTTCATCTCTTTAAAAATGAAAAAAAGAAACAGTTCTCATAAAAAAGTTGCTTTGGACGTGCTTTTTGCTAGCGTACATCATCCTTCACGTACAGTGTTATGAAGTCACACCTCTCATTCTCAAAAACCAAGCTACCTTTTACATAACTAACCATCTCTGAAGCAGGTAAACACATGCAAGGAATTAAAACCACCTGACACTTACCATAGGTAGAGTGGTTCACTCTAGTAAAAAGATGAATTTTTGTGCCATAAAAATGATATACTTCTGGGCTCCCAAAGACTACACTAGCAGCCTTCAGTTTAAAAACACCAAACCAAAAACAGAGAGAGAGAGAGAGAGAGAGAGAGAGAGAAGCATCATTACCACAGTATTTCACACCACCATATCCATATACAAACTTTATAGCCAGTAGAAGTCCAATGATAAGAGGTGAGCTTAGCACACGCTGCATTGTCATGCAGCAAAAGCCACTTCCTTTGGTGCATACCTGCAGGCCTGTTCCACCTTGCAACAGGAAAAGAGGTGAATGGGTTAAACCTCTATTTCCACTGCTATTCCACAGGTTATATAAAGGCTGAAGGTCTTAATAAAGTTTTTCTAAGATTTTATGTCACATCTTGGCTTCTTTTTTTACATTGTTTACAAACAGAATTAAATCTTTGGAAAATAAAATTTATAGAGCTTTAAACACACAGGGTTAGAAGAATCTGACCCAGAATTTAACATTTCGTGTAGAATTGTTACAAGCAGACTCCGTTTGCCTTTTCTTCCCTCTGTGAAAGTGGCATTAGGGATTCATTAGGTGTGAAGAGGGGTCAAAGATCCTGTGTCTACTATCTAAGGCGCATTCACCATCTCCTCTTTCTCCAAGAGATGACCATTCTCTCCTCATGTCCACTTGTTTGGATGGTCATCATTGACAGAGCAGCGTGACTGGCAGAGGAAATTCTCTATTTCACCAAACGCAATATACCCAGTGATTGCCTTGGAGACAGTGGCTGTATGCACAGGAAATCCTTAGTGCTTAGGGTTTATTGTTACATTTTCCCATGAAATCAAAACTGAAAAAAACCCTAGCTAAAAAGAACCTTTTTAACTTAGCCTTATGATCTAGAAATTTAGGGTGTTATTCTGGGACTTGAAAAGAATTAGTAATATGTCAGATGATGCAGGTACATAAATAAATGTACACTTTCAATTACCTCTGTATTCACTCCTATACTGCAGATTTCTCAGAATATAGACTGGTAGGGGCCTGCCATAGCACAGCACATCCACTTAGAAGAAGTGGTATCATTGCTTGAGGGATAAGGATATATCTTAAGGGTATAAGATCTAACCCTGTCAGCTAAGAGAAAATACTGCCATTAGTATCTTGGGACAGATTTATTGTCTCCTTTGCCATGTTAGTGTTGTTCAATGATTTCTTGCATTACTTTCTTCACATAAGTTTTCTGTTTCATTTATTTTAACACCTTGTATATTTCCCAAGGCTCAAGCTGTTTATTCTTCCTTTAACCAACAAAAATATTAATTTTATTTTTATTTTCCCTTCTCTCTCCATTTGTCTTCTGTTTACAGCTTCATTTATTGCTCCTGCATTTCCTACTTCCCATTTCTCTATCTCAGTTCCTGGCCTTTGTTTCCATCTCATCTCAATCTATAATCTTGGCTTCTTTTCCTCCTCTCACCCCTGGCTTTCACAACCTCTCCTCCTGACTTTAACACAGTCCTGTGTTACAACAACTAGCCTGTTAAACTCTCTGTAGCTCCGTGGTTTTACACGAGGTTACACATATGCACACACACATGCCCACATACTTTTCATCTTACCTAATTGCCATGGGCTATCTAGGGGTTTTTCTCCATGACTATTTCAACTGAATAGTCATTTTGGGACCCTTGAATGTACTAAGGAGGCTGGTTCTGAAAGTGCCCATAATAAAAAACTCCTTCAACTTTTCCCCTTCCATTGAATGCAGTTTTTGCATGTCACAATCATCTTTCATTCTGTGGGTCCACAGATAACCTGCCTCCTGATCTGCTGTACTGTGCTGGTTGAAGTTTCTCCTCAAGTGCTACCTTGCACAGGATACCCACATTCAAGGGAATATGTGAGAAACACATACTTTCTCCTCAGCTGAGATTATCTTGGGTTTCTGACAGCAGTAGCTGTGAAATGGTGTAGTCTGTAGTTCACATCAGTTCTCTTTCTTTCTCTGAAGTGCTCCAAGTCATCTGTTTGGGTTTGTCCACTGGTTGCCTCGCTGCGTCTTCAAAGCCCTGGGATCCTTGGAAAGGTCGTGTGGTGCTTGGCTGTAGTGGGAGCATCCCTGCTGCTATGATTAGAAATGCCCATCACTATTTTGCCCCCCCATTCATCTCAGCTATCCAGAAATGAAGGCCACCCCAAGAAGAATCGGTAGGCCGTGATTCAGTCCTTTGAGCTCAGTGTAATACAGTCTGCTTGGAGTGAGAGCAGGATCTAGTCCTTAATCAGGCAGTGAGTGCAGTAGTATGGCTAAGTATAGTAGCCACTTAGTTTACAGTACAGTGACCCAATAATTACGCAAGATAATACTGTATGCACTTAGCTTGCCTGTACCATTTAGAGCACTTGCCAATAATACACGAGCATATTTCATTATCTCCTTCCCTAGCTCGGGGCTCTTTATAAACAGTTTGTTTTCTCCCAAGATTGCTGGAGCTATGGCACAGAGCACTGTCTAGGTATATTTAACCCTGCAGATCATTCCAACATGCTTCTTTAAAAGAAGATCATATTGTTTTTCCTGCTTTCCATTTTTGAAAGGCTAGGCTTTGGCCAGAGGGTACTCTACATATCTGGCTGTAAATAGACTGCTTGGAGCCAAGCAATGCGGTGCCTTGACTAATTTCAGCATTCACTTAAGTTAAATTATTTATGATACTCTCTGCACAGGCTTTTCTCTGTTGTTGTTGTTTTAATGTCATAATCTCAGCCAGAATAAAAGGATAATTTGCATGTGTTTTCAGCTACTTCAGTAGCTAACATATGGCTCTGAAAACTGAAGCCAACTACAATATATTCAAAGTTTGAACTGAGTGGCCAGAAAAAGGAAATTTTGATGTGTCAGTAAATCATGTCCCTAATGGTGAGAAAGCTTAACATTTTTACATAAGCAGCTGAAACAACATCAGAAACATTTTCCAATGATACAGTTATTCACTTGTATCAAGAGCTCATCACCTTTGCTGCAGGAACATAAATCAGGAAGATGTTAAACTGAGAATGGTCTATTTTCACCTCCATGCTGGTATTACAAGCCCAAGTGCATTGCTAGCAGAGCGTGGCTCCATTGTCATGAGAATGTAAAGTGCCGCACACGCAGAAGGAAGAAATGCAATGGTGTTTTTAAAGAGCCTTCTAGTTTCCGGCAGGCACAAGGCATGAGAGATAAGAAAGAGAATAAAAATTAGAAGGGAGTGCAGAGCAGAGAGGTACCCCCTTCTGCACTAGCTGGTGGCTTGCCAAAGAAAACAACAGAAGTGGGGATTAGAGCTTGCAACATTGCACTACACAGGACTACCTATTCCCTGCCTTTTCTCCTCTAAAAAGCTGCCATGTGAGGAGAAACATTCCTTTTATTATTTATGGGGACAGCCACTCTTGTTTATTATGCTCATGTTACTATGCTACATGCCAAGTACAGGCCCTCTTTTTCACAGAGAGGTTTTTCTTTGTACAGAGGAGAGAAAAAAAAAAGAAAAGAAACATACCCCCTCCCACCCCCTTCACCCCCTGTTTGCAGCATTAGTGAGGAAATTAAAGCCAGGGTAGTTAAAGGAGGTTTTTCTACTGAGTTGTGACTTTGCTTAGGAAGGTGGTAGAAACAGAGCAGTGCTGTGCTGTGCCCTGACACCATCGTGCTCCAAGGGATTAGCAGGAGATCTGCTTTGAGAGCATTCCTGCTTGCCCCAGTACTGCTCAACCACCCACATCCCTTAACAGCCCAAAGAGTGGAGAACTCACAGCAGAAGGAAGATTAAACAACCTATAATCTGAACATCAGTATTTGTACAGCTTGTAGGAGATGGATAGTTTCCCCTCCCCTCTGGGTTTGGAACAATGTTGATAGGAAAGAAAGAATAACAAGTTTATTCCTCACCCACTTTATTTTTTTTTCAAGGCAGCTGAAGGACAGCTGACCTATTTTCTGAGTTCAGCAACACAGGAGGTTCTCTAGCACCTGATCACTTCTTTGTGCCTGTCCCCTGAAGCATGTTTAATACTGAAAGGCCTGCCCTTGGTCAGTGATTGCAAAGGAGGAAACCCTTGGCTGTGCTTGGACTGCAGCCTTCGTACTGAATGCAGGCAAGGATTTGAAACAATCCACTGAATACAAAGCAAAAATCTAAGGCAAGGGGAAGGGAAACCAGCAACAGTACTTTCTGTGGTAGATGGCAGTGAGTTTATTGCCTGGCAGTTCACAAACTGCCTACAGCTGGGGGAAATTGCTAGTTCAATTCTCCCATGTTTAATGTGATTACTGGTACTAGTTCATAGGCTTAATTTCATTCCTTTGAATTCCTCTTCACTAACAAAACCAAAACAATCAAACAGAAAAAAAATGCAATAAAAATCTCCTCCAAAACACAGAATAGAAAATCTATTTTTCAAACCAGGAACCTTCACTCATTCTGTCTTCAGCTTTTTTTTTATTATTATTTTAAACCAAATTATACACAGAAAGAGCTTATTCTGGAGAATGAATACGCCATGTTTTAAGGAAGGAAGAGAAGTCTTTCACTTATCCCAGTGGGCTTTTTAAAGAAGATGCTGACTGATGCTCCTTGAGTATAGAATCTAGGAATTAAATATTTGGATATGGGAGACAACAGAAAGACAATAGATTTGCAGAGGCCACATAAAAACCTGACTTAGTTGGATGGTGAAAGAGTACAGCTCTCTTCAGCTGGAAGGCTGTGCTAAGAACAAAGCTCCAGACTTTAACATCACAGCTCCAACACAGAGACTTTGTTCTGCCAGGAAGGGATAAGAGAGTGAATACATTAAATGAACAAAAAGACTCCTATCTCATACATAATTTTTCAGATTTTAGCCTTAAAATGTAGGCTACAGCCACTTAGTTCAGAAACTGCTTATTGCTTTGCAGTGGCCTTACAATAAGATGCTGAGCAAGCATTTTCCTATTAATCAGCAACATAAATACCTTGTGACAACAGCAATACTTCAAATGAAGCCTTTTTCTTTATTGGACATGATCTGAGTTACTGAACAATTCCCAACAGCCAAAAGAGACATACCCTAGTGATATGTGTTCCAACAAATTGCATTTTTCATGGTATGAGGCTGCTATACAACCACTGTAAACAAACTGTAGGTTCAATATGCCAATTTACCCTTGATTGCCATAAGTTGCTGAGTTTACTTGGATTTCATCTTTAATATAGTATTAATAGTTGTTGCAAATAATGTATTTAATACCTTCCCAAGGCAGGTACCTCCAGACTATTGAATTAAAAAGAATGATAATCTTCCATGCTCTTTCAGACTTGCCTTGGTGAATTTTGCGGACATGGTTTCTTTTACAGACTGAGTATGTGTGTTTTATCTTTTGTTTTCTCATAAAGAACCAGAAATCATTGCTTTGTTATAAACAAAACATCTGATATATGGCAATACTGTTCTCTTAGTCCTTGTACTACCCTCCAAGTCCACTGCAGTTTTGTTTGCTGATTCTATTAACTGTTAAATATATCTTTTCTGTCACTGAGACTGACCATTTAACTTAATTTACATTTTGCATTGCAACTACTGCATTATTTAAACATTTATAATCATGCTTGCCAATGATTGTGTCCATGTTTCTAATTTGTTAATTAACATTTATTGACTATCTGATTATATTTTACTCACTGTTGGCTTAACTTACATTGAATAAGCCATAAACAGTTCTTACCAGTTATTATCAGTTTAGCTCACACAGGATTAATGTTATGCCATTGTTGACATAAAACTACAGTTAATAATTCATTTCATTTCCTTCAGCCTCACAATCATGGCAGACATGGAGTTATTCTCCTGCTGTTGGTATCCCTGACTACACAGCCTTGCCCAAGCCAGATATCATCCAGCAGGTTTAAAGATGAGTTATGTTCCAGGGATTTTTTTTTACATCATCATCTTCTTCTTTCATCCTCTCACTGTCCTCACCTAATGAATGTCAAACCAAGTCCATTAGCTTCAAGGGAATTACTTTCATTTATAGTGAAGGATGGCTGGGCTTACTGAGCTCTATTCTGCTGCTGCATCCCAACAGATATGTCTAACTCCAGTGCTGCAGCAATCTTAGTTTCTTTACTCCTTCATTTTCTCCTCCTTCAGGCTTACTTCTGGCTTTCTCCCTCTAAGCCCTCGCAGTCCCATCCAATGCTTCTTTTACTGCAAAGCCATTGATCCCCTCTGTGTTATTCAGTCCTGACATTTCCACCTGTATTCCTTCTACTCAATAACTTTATAACATTTATAGTCACTGCATTCTAATAAAGAGTATCTGCAGCCTCTTAAAACCTTCCTCCCACTCTCTGTGTATTTGTAAAAATTACGGATTTCATTTCTGCTGTACTATCTGAGATTTTTTTACCTTTGAGTAACTAGACTGTCTCACACAGAAGGAGTGAGTAGGTGAGGAAATCTCTTCCCAGCTTCAAAGTACATGATGTCGTCCCTCCTTTCACTAAATTTCACCAGTTCTCTCTCAGTCCCTCCACACTCTCAACACAGTACAAGACCACACACTTCTCTCCTTCTCCAAGCCCCCTCCCCCAACTTTATCCTCTGCTTTAGCTGGTTACCTAAATCCTCTTTTTTTTTTTTTTTCTGATTTGTTTAGGTTTCAGTCCACATGAGTTCTTGCCTTCACAAACCCTCTCCCTTATCAAGGGCCCTGTGTTGTTGACTCCTACTGAAGCCCCCAGCAGGGAAGAAATACACCCAGGCTCCCAGAATGGTGGCTGTACCTTGCCCTGTCAGCCTAGGTCCCTCCTGTACCCAGAGAGGCGGTGACACACTGTGGAATGGCCATCAAACTCAAGCATCTGCAGATGCCAGGCTCCAAATATCACATCCAGTTGGGCTGCTGGGGAGCTGCTCACATGTCCCAGATGCAGCTCACACATCCAAACATTCTGAAGGCACAGTATACACCTTCTCCGTAATCCACTTACTAGCCATTTCTGAAGGATGAACAAAAACTTTTTTTTTGTCTGAGGAATGCCCCTTCCTCTTCTAAGAAGGATGGATAAAATGATGTCCACAGCATGCAGATCTGAGTCTTTGCCAGCAGCTGTTCAAAACCCTCCCTGATTTTGTTTGCTCATAACATATACCCCAAAGCCTGGATGTGATTTTATTGTATCATTCTTCCTGGCTCCAGGTCGGCTGACTGTGTGCTGAGAGTCTAGGTGGAACAAATGGTATCAGCTAATCTATTTGTAAATCATGCTGCAACATGTAGTTATGAACATCATGGGGAAGATCTGGGCACCACTACAGTACTAATAAATGGTCGGTAATAATAAAAATAGAAGAATAAACTATAAACAAATAGCAGCAGCAAGAGTTGGCAAGAGCCAATAGACTTGAATGTTTTCTTTTCTTTGACTTTTTATCAAAGTTAGTAAAAAAATTGTATATAAGGAATCTTTTCCAGCAGAAAATACCTTTTTTTCCCAGAGTGAAAACTCAGCAACAGAAACAAATGTTTCTACACCACCATAGTCAAACTTAGTCAATCCACAGATATATTAATTTACTGAAACAAACCATTTTAGTCAAATGCAAACAGTTAATAGGATTTCAGAGGACTCTTTCAAAATATTCAATAAAAATTATAAAATGAATAAACCTCAAAAATTAAAACTTTGTATACTGTAACACAGATTCAGTTGCACAACTTCACAACTTTTGCTAAAAATTTGCAGCCTATTTGAATATATTGATTACATAAGTGTGTGTGCATGTATTCTTATATGTGTATAAATACATACAAATACCTATAATGTGCTTAACTGTTTCATGGCCTTAGAAAACTGTCATGAACCTCTCAGATACCAACATTCACTGCCCTTGCCCTGAAGCAAAGTTTTTGGAAAGACACTATCTGCCAGGCACTCACACCCTGGCTATCAAGGGGTATACAGAGCCCAAATGTGTTGTTGTTCATCAAAAGTTCATCTGTCTTAAAATGGAAATAGGAAATGCTTTGCTACACTGAAACAAAAGCTGCTGGTTTTTCGTTTTGTTTCTGAAAGTGCCTCAGTTTGCAGCTTTTCTCACAGCAAAACCCTGTGAGGGCCAAGCAGCAGCCAGGTTCTGCTCTATGAGAGTGGTGCCTTTTCTCTTGGGGTGCAATAGGTCGCAAGCTTTGAGAAGTTTCACATTTCCACCTTGAGTGAAACAATAACTCTTCCTTGTTATAAATAATGTCATGATAATTTGGGTCAAAATCAAGGACCTTGATGATTAGTTTCTAATACTTTTTCTGTATCTTCTCACCTGCTATCATATCTCCTCACAATTATGTCTTTTTTTCAGGCTAAAAAACCAGCAACCTCTGTAGTTTCATCTCTCATTCCATACCTCTGAGCATACCACCTCTCTTTCCTGACTATTTTCTTCACAGCTACAGTAAAATGACACATTTCACCCCTCAGCTGCATCCCTTGGCTCACATCTAGTTTTCGGTCCTTGTAGAGGGTAAAGCATCTGTGATGAAAGTAAGATCTCAGCAGCAACTACTTAAGAATTTGGGAGAAAAATGAAAATTATCTGAAAAACTTGTTTCAAAAAACACCTCCTCTTTGTTACACATTTTGAAAATACAAATAAAATATAAAGAAACTTAATCCCAAACCTACTGGCTATGGACATCTTCAAGCTGAGATGACCTGGGGCAACCTCCAGAGCTGGAGGTGTTTGGGTAACCCATAGAACAAAGTCAATGTCTGAGGACTGAGATCCCCAGATGCTGAATTTTGGAGAAATCCCTCCTCAAGGTACAGGTCAGCTGCCCCTTAGCAATCAGCAACAGCAGAGATGATTTTTTGCTTGGGTAAACCAAGTTGCCACATATTCTTAACATATACTTTAAAAAGGGCTTTTTAAAGGCTATATCCTTATTTTTGAATAGTAAAAGCATAAGACTAAGGGAGAGGATCTAATTTTCCTAATTATTATGTGAAGATGCATGGCTTAGTTTCTTGTAACCATTTCTTTGATCAAGAGCCTCTAATACAATTTTAAAAAGACTTTTCATTTAGTAATTTATCAGGGGATTGGGTTATTTCAGAGACTTTGAATCCAAACAACTACTTGAAGAAAAGCTAATTTTCACAGTTGCAATTATGCTACATGGCACGTAGAGGAAACCCAGACGAAAAGAAGTAGCATGGCATGAATGCAGCCACCCCATTCCAGGGTAGACAAACCCCCAGCAGTGTGAATTTGAGCTGCTGTTCACCACTTGGCTGTGGAATTATAACCTCAGTTTAAGGTTATTACACTATTTGTACATAACAAGAAGATATGTGTCTTTGCAGCCTCTCAGGAAAGACTCTTAAACCAACACTGAGTTTCCAGGGAGCCCAGTGAAATTCCTGTTAAGAGTTTTTTGGAGATGAATGAAGCAACGTGCCGTAAGTATAAATTACTCATTTATCATCACACAAGTTATTTAGCAGAGAAGCCTAAAACCCAGAAGGCTTTCTGATGTTTGGTAAGCCCATAATAAATGTCATGAGAAGACAGAGGGTTCCAGAGGCAGGGCCAGGAGCTGATAATGCAAGAGTTGCATTCCAGCCTCCTATCTCATGTTTACTTCAGTCTGACCATTGGGCAGCATTCTTTCCAGTGGAAGGAATAAAGTGCAAATCTCTTTCTTTCCTTTATTCTGAAGGGCTAGGCTCCATTTCCGGGCAGAACATGAAGGTTTACCTTATCAGGAGAAATTCCCATGCAGCACAGCCTGACAAACAGCTCAGTCATGTGCAACCTGCATTGTCCTGCTGCAATGAGAGGAAGAGCTGGTGGAAGGTGCACTACTCTGCAAATATCTTAGGGACAAATAATACTGTAATGACAACACAATCAAGTCTGAATGATCTGGGAGCTTTAATGAGTTGTAACAGAGCTCTCCAGTTGGGATGATGTGGTGACAGAGGTTGCATGGTCCTTACAGTTCAGAGCATTCCCCAGTGCTTCAGACTGTGCCAGGCAAACAACATAAGTTTTAAACTCTCTGGAAAGTGCTTTCCATGTCAAAGTCACTGGCCAGGGTTTCCCGCTCTGTTATTTGAATGCAGAAAGGGATGGCAGCTCCTACTGATTGCAGGAATAACTCTTGGCCTTACGAGGAAGTGTTTTTCTCAGAGCTGTCAGGAAATCCTAGCAAAGGCATCGGCACCCTGGAAAGCTTGGAGGCAAAGGACATGCTGCTTCAGACAGACTGACAGACAGTGCCAGCCACTCACAGTGCAGGAGGTGCTGAGCGTCAGGACACCAGTAAGAGGACAGGAGGCCTCTCATCAGCCCAGAGTCCTGGAATGGATGTACTCTGTGTGCAGTGGATCCAGCTGGTTTGATTGATCTCACTCTAACTATAATCTACAGGAGCTTTTTCTCAGAGGGGAGGAAGATCTCCTACTTGAAGTTCTGTTCTAGCTCTAGCACTGGAGGAGTCACATCTACCCATCCTGTACCTAAATAATTCCCTGTATCAACTACTGTGTCCCAGAAAAAAAGGAATGAAGTTTTGGTTTTATAAATGCGTAGGTTTTTACTACTATTTGTGGATTTTTGTCAGTTCATCTCTGGGGGGGAGGGGGGAGACCTGACTTTTCATTTGTATTTGAGACTGCAAAGATTGGACTCAATTTCAGCAGAAGCTTTCAGGCTCATGCAACACTGATAATAAATAATTAGGCACACTGGAAAGTGTAAACAACTGCAGTTTTTCTTTCAGGTTATAGAGAAGTATCTGTCAGGCAGGTAGGAACTTTTTCAAATGTAGAGCATTTTGTCTACAGGTAGGATGCTCTAAAACCAGTGGCAACTACATATTCCTTATATCCTTTGCAAAAGTCTACAATATCATCTGTTAAAAAGCATCTGGAAAATCCACCTTAAAAAAACCACACCAATGAAATGGCCTGCCAAGCTGCAGCTTCCCAATCCTTCCATTATAAAGAAATTTGCTTATGGTGCAATTTATGCAGGCTCCATATTCCAGCAAAAATACATCAAGTGGTATCAGGTTACCAGAATCAGTCCTAAAGCAACTGTTTCCTAGAAGGGGAGGATAAAAATATGAAGTAGCAGCTTGCTTCACATTCAGTAAGTCATCGTGACACAAAGCTCTAAGGGAAGCAACAGGAACATGAGAAATCAGGGTGGGTTGTTGTTTTTTTCTTCTTATGAAAACCTAATATGGTAACTAAAAGCAGAGAAAACATGCACTTTCCAAAACTGAACCAGAATCAATTTTCCAGCAGGGACAATATTTCCAGCCAGCAGTCTATCTTCTACATCAGAACAATGACAATAGTAATACCTCTCTCTCTTATTTGAGAATTTTATTGGAAAAAAAATTTGTTATATCTAAAACACCCTTGTTTGAGGGCTTTGATGGCCAAAAATGTTTTGACCCTCTGTTCGGGTCAAAGAGCCTTCCTGAAAGAAGATCTAGTACTACAACCTCCCACTCACTACGGGTAAGCTTGTGTTCTGTCTTCCAGCAGAAACTCACTATTTCAAAGACATGATTTGAAATAAAAGTAAAGAAAAGGTTTTCAACTTTTGCTGAACTGCTTAGGTTTTACTGTAAGGGAAGCAAATATTAGCAGAAGCCAATGCAGCTGCTATAGAGGGTTGAATTTGTTTTTCTGGTTATTTTTTTTTTTTAAGAAGCTACATAGATGCATGAAACAAAACTAAACCAGATGTTCAATCAGTGAGAGTTAAAATAGTTTCCCTAGAATCCACAATCATACATTCATCTGCTGAAAACACCAATTTTTTTACAGGGAATTTTTCCTTACTTTCCCACTTATCTGAAGCAGAAACATCAAGCTCAGACAGAAACTTGAGCCCAGACAGTTCCTTATTTCAGAGATTACCTTGACTACTAGAAGAACAGTTTTACGCAAAGTGGAAGTGACCTACTTAATTACTGTGACTCATTTCCCTCTTTCTTTGGGCTGGTAGTTAGCCACCATGTCCCCATTCCCCTCACCCCAGAGGAAGGGATCTTGTTTGCTGAGTGTGTGTGTGTTGCTTTAAATATGAAGCATTTCAAAATGCCTCTCCTTTGGAGAGGAGGGTGAGCCTGAAATACCTGGATCTACATAAAACTTCAGCTTCACAGGAGTCTTATTTTGGCAAGCAGTAACTCTGCAGTTACACAGCTGGGTATTATATTGTCTTACAGGGTAAATCTAGACAGGCACTTGCTTGTTAAGAACATTTTAAAACGTTAGATCTGCAGAAGCTACTGGCTTGCCTACTTTCTCAGCTGATGTGATCACCTGCTCCCATTACTTGATATTCTTGAGCAGTAGGTGATCCTGAAGAGGTGACACCCATGTGAGGCATTCCACTTACATACTGGCAACAGCAGTTGAACTTTTAGAGCTGTTGCTGCATCATGAGCTATGATTATATGCGAGTAAGAGTGTGACACTGAGTATCTGATCTTTTAAGTTTCTTTCTCAGAAAACATGAACAAAGCTGCATCTTTCTTGTGCTATTCAAGCTTGTCTGTGACTTTTATTCCTGTACCATGAGATCCTAAACATGCCATTTAGTTTCAGAGTACTTCACAGTAATCCTCTCATGAGTAGTCACTATGCATGCAGAGGAAGAGATTAAAAACCAGATAGTTGATTCATGTCAATCTAAGGACTGGCATGCTGCAAACTCATTAAGGAATAGCTCTCTGAGCTTCCTACACACATACTTGCTGTGTGTGACTCTGCCTTTTTTGAGATTCCCAGCCTGCCTCTGTCACTTGCAGCTGAGTACTCTGTTCTTCACTCACACCCAGACCTTCCACCTGCCTGTATAAACTGCCAGGAACCCACCATGTCTCTTGCCTGACCAAATCTCTGTCTTGCCACCACAACCACTGGTGGAGCAGTATCTGTTCTGGTGAGCTGTACAGTCACAGATCTGTGCTTTTTTCAGACCCGGAGATGGGCCCGGGTTCCCCTTTGCACAGCTGTCTGTGGCACGGAGTGGAATGCCCAAAATATCTGCACCATTTTCTAACAGTCCTTTCAAAAGCAAAAGAAAAAAAAGATATTTGTATACTTTTCTCTCTTGCCCATTTGGAGCCATTGCTTTAAATAGGTACTGATAGACTCTTTAGTACTTTCCAGATTAAAAATAGGTAAGAGCCAAGACTGGGGGGCTAGAACAGACTTCCAATAATCAGTGGCATTACATGGCATTAAACTGAATGAACTAAGTCTTTGAAAAACACTTGTGCGTCTCTTGCAGTTTTTCACTAAAGAGTGCCCATGAGCAAAGTTACATTTTTTTGTTAACATATATTTACCAGATAATTTCTACGTGCAACTTACGTTTCTAGAAGAGTCTATGTACAATATAGATTGAAATTTCTTACGGTATTTATAATATTGCTACAAAACGTCATATCATATGGTAAGATCACCTCTCTGTTTCAGTTTGTCTTTCTGCCAGTGCTTGATGCTTCTTTATCTCTTGTCTCCAGAAGCCCTTTCTGAAGAACTTCATTATTCTGTCCTTCTCTGATAAGCACAACCATCTCCTTGATGGGTCAGTTCTTCCAATCATGCCCTATGCAATTTATAATGTATTAAACATTAAAGTTAATAAAAAGAAAACAATGAAGAAATCAACCCTAAAAGCTTCGCCAGAGACTTTTCTTTACATGGTGCTCTTTCACCACCCGTTCAGTGCCAAACTGGTCTTAAAACAAACTTTCTTTGATGGTTTATATCCTCTACACCCCTCCCAGATGATTCCCCTCTTATCAGCTTCTTTCATTCTTCTGGTGAGTTTTTTCGGCTAATGTATAATATAGAAATCCAATTAAATAGCAATCAAAATACTTAGTCATTGACTAAAGTGTGTAGGAGGCTATGCTGAGGGTGTGAGAACTCAGAGACTGGCAAAGTGCTCAGAAAAACAGGTACACAACCAAGCCTCAGTGGTGGGGCGAATGATATTGTCTATAGTTTCAAGAATCTTCTCAGAGGAGGTTCTATTGCAATACAGAAAGTTCCTGAGCTGCTACACTGAGAGGAAGCCTGAAAAAAAAGGACCCTTTCTGCCAGGACGTAGTGGGCAAGAAAGAATTCAGTTTCCAAATGCCTAATTACTCTTCTGTCTCACTTTTAGTTTTATCTGTTTTTAAAGCTATGGGATCTAATTTCTGTTAAAATAAAACTTGGATTTGAGTTTAAGAGCTCTTTTGCAGTCTTCAGAATGCCCAATTTAAGCAAAAGGTTTAGCTAGATCTGCCCCAACATTCTAGCCAACTTGGAGTCCCCTCACACCATCTTAGGTTGTGAGGAACACACCTGTGTTCAGTAGAGTAGCAAGAAATTAGCGTTTCTAAATGCCACCCTTTGTCAAAAAGCCTTGCAACACTGTGACAGACACCTATGTCCTGCCTTCAAAGATCTGCACGCTGTTTTTACTTGGGGAAGAAACATGCTTCCTCTAGTGAAACAGAACACAGAATCCGCCTTAAAATTTTCAGAATAACCAAGATACAGTACTGTACAAAGCACACATCAACTTTTGTGTCTGCATTTACTTGCATGACTCTTACTGATCTTTGCTGTCACGTGAGATTTATATCTTGATTGTATTACAATCAAGAAGGGGATTGTAATACAATCCCCTTGTATTGTAATTACTTGTAATTACAATCAAGTGGGGAATCAGAATAAGCAGTATAGGAAAAAGGTCATTGGAAGAATGAACAGATGAATCAAAAGGCTTATTCAGACAGTTAAAGATGATGGGACTGGTCTTGTAATACCATTCTTGCACAGAAAGGCAAAGTGATCATTTCTGTTGCCTAATACACTACACAATTACTCAGTTTGCAAACCCAGAATCATCTGTACTGGGCTCATCATCATCGTATTTGACTATCAGACAGATTTTTCTTTTTTACTTGGCAGCAGCATATCCAGTTCAAAGAATGGCTGGGAGTTTTCCATTTGTTATCTGAAAAGAATATGCCTTTTTAATGCGTACCTATTAAGGCACGGCATAAACATAAAACCAGTTTTAGTTGGAAGGGACTTTGGACCACTGCATCTCTGCTGCGCAAAGCAGGGGTAACTTTCAGAGTGCTTAAAGCTTCATCCAGCTAAGTTTGGAAAACCTCAAAGTATGCATTTTATTTCAGTCAGGAGGTACCAGTTCCCAAGCCAGTCCCCTGCCAGGACTACTAATTTCTGAGTATTCCTCCTCCAAGGAGACTCTTCTTGAAGATCAAAAAATGTGAAGCTCCTTTAAAGTGCTCTATGGCAGCATCCCATGGTATACTGAAGAAGATGAAATCTGCTCTCCTAAAGACCAATATTATCACCCAGTCTTTCTTTCTTTTCTTAGGGGCTTAATTTTATCATCTCATGGTCACAGTAACATCAAATTGTAATGTAAAGGCAGGTTGCCAGGTAAAGAGCAGAACACTCAGAATATCAGCTTATTTCATAGCAAAGAGTTTCAAGACAATCCTTTATAGTGCAAATATGAAACTCATAAAAATGTTACTGTGATGCAAGGTCAAAATGAGATGCCAGTGAGAGTGACTAGTGTATATCTTCCTCTCAGTTGTCAGTCCAGTTTTACCTTGCCAGTTTTAACAAGCAATGAAATAGTTAGCAATACTAAACTGTATCTTGCTGCACGATTTAAATAATAACATGCCATTAAGAGGAATGGCAAAAGTTCAGATCTTTCAAGATTTTGCTCTGCCTGCTTGTGGACACCTTTGTATTGCTTATCTTTGGCTTACGCTTTCAAAACCATCCTTACAGCCATTTGAGAGCAGCAGGATGTTTGTGGAACATTAAAGCCAGGGGATAGAGCACAAAGTAGCATGCTCTGCTGGACAGACTCATCTTGTGCTGCCTGTGAGCCAGCTCAAACTACCCACACAGTATGTGTCCACATGATTTATCCAATTCTCTTGGGTCATATACTCCCTTGCTCCTCCCTTCATCTCCTGTATTTTTTCATAATTGCTTTAAGAGTCCTTTGTACAGATGGAACAGCAGAAAAGTGGCACTTAGAATGGACATGGCATTATCTCACTTGTAAAAATAAACACGTGCATGTGCTTCTCTCTGTATGCACATTCAAGTTTAGTTTATCTTGTTTTTCTGCCTTCCCATTCCTGCCTTGTTGACATCCATGAAGAAGTTGCCATTAACAATAGCTTGGAAACTAGTCAGCATGAATTTATGAATAGAATTTCATTGCTGTGTTATTTTGTCAGTTGTCAGTACTTCACTTTACATGCCATCCATAACATCTCCAAACCAGAAACTGATTGACTGAATGTGTTTTGCCTTTAGCTAATAATAACTATTCTGTTTTAGAGACATAAACCACTGCTGCTAAAGTGTGGTCCTAACAAGGAGTTCGAGTTTGAGGAAATCAAGGTCTTGATTTGATTATGGCAGGGAGTTACAGCCAAAGCGGTTTTAATTTTTCTTCAGTGTGCCAAACAAGTCTGCAGTATTTGGGCAACCAGGCAAAGAAACCTCTAGAATTTCAAGTTAGTTTCAATGCATATACCACATGTAAAACAGAATGCAAACATCATGATACAGTAAATAAAAGCAAGAGAAATTCGCAATAGCATGAACATCCTGAAAAATATTGACAGATCAGCCTTTCATGCTTCCTCTCAGAATGAAAGAAAAGCAGTCTGTCAATAAGCAGCTTGTAGTTTGTAGCTCCTTTTCTGTCCCCCTGGGCTGTGGCTGAGATCTTAAAAGTTATTCAGCCACCTGACTGATTTGAACAGCTCTGAGGATCTGGGCCTTGGTATCTTCTGTCAGGGTCATGCAGATCTCTTTAGAATTCCTTTTATTAGGGGCTCCCCTTTTCCTTTTCTTTTTTTTTCTTCTTCTTAATTTCCCATTTGAGTTAATTACTATTATATTTATCACAACAGCATTTAGGTTAGTCAGTGCAAAGCTCTACTGAATATACAAATATAGGCTCTCCCCGTTCCCTTATCCGGCCTGTGACTGACAGCGCTGCTGCTGCACCCTCCCAAGCACCGCAGTAATCATGGATAGATTGAAAGCTCCAACTTTTATGTGGTGTCATAAAAGCTGCCCCCACAACCCACCTCTGTCAATGAAATAATCAGGACCTGCTTTGCTCCCAGCAGCTCACAAAGTACTTCATCTATATCATCAACTCTCATCCACTGCATCATTCACAGTATAAGCTTTCAAATCTATTATTGTACTACAGTCCTTTTACTATTGTTACTGCTTTTAAAACCATTTTTTCTGCAGCCAAAGGCCTCTAAGCTCCCATAATATACAGATTGGTGCTCACACACTAAACCCTGCTTGCTAAGAGAGATCTTGGAAAACTATTTGTTTATACATTAGGCCAATGAAAAAACAGTGAAAAGAGGAAAGGAGAGAGGCACATTCAAACTACACTTACTAGTCTATCTTCCAGAGTTCAAAAATTCCCTCCATTCTAAATTAATGAGGAGCAGTTCCCCACACACTTGTGCAGTGTAATGGGTGTTCAAAAGCTCTTTCTTATCACTACCCAGGGTAAAATCCTGATCTTGCACTGCAGTTCTGAAAACAGAAGGTAAAGTGTTTTAATATGTTTTTAAATACACTTAATACACCATTGCAGTTGTTGTTGGATGAATTTAAAATATGAGGGAGGTTAAATAACTCCACTTCCTGAGCACTTGAATCTCACTTAATAGTTCAAGAGTGCAGAGGAACAAGACCTTATGCAAAGCCCTTCCATCTAACAGCTCTTTCCCCAGGTACTCTCAGGTACTCTTGAACCTGGTGGTCAGTTCCAATCATGTTTGAGAGAGCAGCAGCCTCTTAAAACTAATTTCACAGCAATCTATGCTGGAAGAGGAAAGGGAGAAAGAGAAATGCCCAAATCAGTGCAGTTCCATTTCCCAAGGAAGAGGCAAGAAGAAGCCAGCCATTACCTACAGCTTTGGTGGACATGCAGCTCTAGCCTTGTCCTTATACACACAACCTCCTGCTCACCTATAAGGCAAAAATGGTAAATAATGAAACTATGAGGAAATATTTGAGTTGAGGAGCAGGATAAAGTGAAGTTACCACTACGAGGGAAAATGCTAAGGGATGAAGCAGACGCTTAAGAGAACCAGAGAAGGAATCATTCTGGGGACATGGGAAGAATCTGGGAATATTGTCATGGGGAAGTCTTAAGAGGACAAGAAGAAGATAGTGTTATTTTGGTGAAGACCACAAGAGACAGAAGTTGCAGATATGTGGGAAACCAGAGCTCCATATTTCTGTGCCTCACAGGTCAGTGTGGAGTATACTAACATGCATAATTTCCATGAGGTCCAAAACTGAGTAGAAAGTATTGATTTGTTGACCCAAGGCATTCCATTGTATTAGAAATGGCACTGATTTCAAAGCTACATCTAAATGTATGACTACACTGATACAGGGTCTTGGCCTTGATACTATTTTTAACCAGACCAAATGGCCTGAGCTGCAGTTCTCCACTCCCTCCCACTGCATTGTCCAACCTAAACTATCCACATGGTCTACTAGCTACTGTGTGACAAGGGGGAATTTTGTTCAGGCCCTTTTTTTATGCTCCTGCAAACCTAAATTCAGGTCCCACTATCATGGCACCACATGGGCCACCTGCTCTGTAAAGCAAGGTGACCCAGAAGGCAGTGGGAACCCAGGGCCAACAGGACCCAGCCTTCCCAACCAGGGCCAATCCACAGCATTCAAATGAGGTGAGAAGCACAAACCTGGACACAATGGCCAGAACCAGTCAAGAGCCCAGATCATGAAGCAATACCTGGTGATGAAACAGGTCTGAGGCCAGGCTGGAAATTCAGTCTGTAGGTAAAGGTGAAGACTAGGTCTAGTGATGGCCAGGAAGGTCCACAACAACCAGGCTGAACTAAGCCAGGATGTCAATCTGCAGGTAGAGATCTGAATTGACAAGGCCCAGACATGGCCACAGACATGGACACAGCTCAGCTAGGGTTCAGCTGAAATGGGGCTTCTTGGCCCTGTGGGTGTGGCTGTAACTTGAAGTCCCATCTGAGGCTGATTGAGGCTCAGTGATTAGTGCACTCAGGGGCCTGATATATTCAAACTTGATGAAGAAGATGGGGCTGGCCCAAAATGGTGGTATGAGGCATTTGAATATATTCAGCAATTACAAATAGGCTGTGACAATATCCGAGAAACAACAAATACACACTTTATTCTGGCCCAGAGGCTGGTGGGGCTAGGCTGAAAACACGCACTGAGGATGGCTTGCTGCAGGGGTGGGAGTTGCATTCTCTTGCTCATGCTGTTGTCTTTGCATTTCCCCTGTAAAAAATATACTGGGAAAAGCTGGCCTAGTGTCTTGTTAGCTTTAAGACTTCCTTAGACCCATCTGAATCTTAATTGAGAAAAAATTAAAAAAAAAGAAGCCTGCTTCCAAGGGCCAATATGCTGAAAACACACAACACACACATGTGCCCACTTTTTATGGAACTTAGATCTACAAATGTAGATCCTATGTGAGTCAAAGAAGACAAGTGTCTCTTCTTGGGACTGCTTTTCTACTGCAATTAATTTTGATGTCTACTGAAAGGATGAGTTTATGTTAGTACTGTGAGAGTGATTATGCCAGCCAGTTGATGATATGAAAGCAACTTTGTTAAAGCTTTTGCTAGGCCACTGAGCATTCCCAATGTGAGTGCCAGAAATGTGAGAAAATTCATGCTGAGCTGAATTGCTGACGCTGTTATTAAAACTGCCATGCCTTCTTGTCAGCCAAACCTGGTGCTCAGCAGTGTTCACCATCTGCCCTCTGTGCGCTACTCACAAATGTTGAAATCAATATAAATTTTGGGATGTGTGGGCAATGCTGGAAGATAAAAATATTCTTTCTTTGCCAGATATATGTTAATTGGTTGTTTCATTTTGCACATATGGGACAATAAAATGTATTTGTTTTGTTACCAATAAAGGAATATTTTCTTAACTCTCCTTAGTCACAAGGTATCTACAAAAGGAGAAGGCTCTGGTGTTTCCTCTTGGGTTTATGGTTTACATTACAATTCATACACAAATGCTTTTTGGCATCTAAATCCTGAGCTAGAAGTATTTTTAAAATTATGTCCTGAAATAGGAACTTCACAACACTGTGTCGGCATCTGGCAGATATCTCAAGAGTGTCATGAACTATTACTTCTTGAGGAACTTGGCAGGCTCTCGATGAGCCTTGTGTACCTTACAAATGTGTAGGAGTCCACTAACTGCTTAATTATTGAGCATTTGTGTAGCTAGTCTCTGTAATGGGCACATGTCCACCCACCAACCTCAAAAACACATGGTGGTATGTACAGATTTCACAGTATATATCTGAGTCCCTGAGCAATGAACGCTGCTCAAACATGAGTGTTAGCAGCCCACTATTTTATAAGAGCAAGCATTTCCTCAGGATGAACTTTGAATTACTAATCAGTCTCACTGCTCGAAGAATTTGGCATGTGTGTTTCCATCCCCATATGTTTTACAAAGTGCTGATACGAATGCTAAGGCTGAAAGCACTTTATAAAGTGTTTGGGATCTCACATACAATAGTGTTTCCTGGTAGGAAAGCACAGGAAGCATTACTGGGGCCCTAGGTGAGACAGTGGTGAAGTCAATGGTCCCCTAGTGGTGACTGCTGTTCTTGTTCCAGGATGGAAAAGACAACCACTCCTAGTGAAAAGTAGTACCCTGTTGAGACTTTGCCCCAACCTAATTGACATTGTAGCCATGTTTTGTGACTGCTCAAGAGCAGGAGCAGCTGTGTTTGTAGACCAAAGTTTGCCTGGAAAGGAGATTTCATATATATCTGCTTAGCGAGGCCTTTGCAGAGGTCTTTTGGATGGAGTCTTGTAAGTGATGTCCTTCAGAACATCTCTGGTCTGCTAACATGCTCTTTATGGATGAACATTTGCTGCTTTAAGAAGACACATTTATACCATACCCTTCCCTATGGTTCATGACAAGACAAGACTTTTGCTATTTTTGAGGGTTTTCATGGAAAAAGTTGCATAAGTCTACACAAAAACGTTAATATTTTTTCTTGGTTTACTTATAATTCTGGCACAGAAATCACATAGCTCCATCATAAAAAACAATGGCTTTGGCACTGTCTGAGGCAAGGAACTAAGGTCTGGAAACTCAGGCGAGAAGCAGCACGAGAGATCCAGGAAGAGGAATCAAGGCAGATCACCACTTTCAGCCTGGGCGTCAGAGTGAAGTGTAAGACAGCTTTTCCCAGATGCCTCAGTGACACTTGTTTCCTTTGTCTCCTGTTTTTAAACAGAGCAGAAAAATCCCCCAAATTGGGAAGACTACAGAGAGAAGTGCAAAGATCAAAGTATACACCATGGTAAGTCAGTCCCACTTCCCGCTCAGAGCAGGAGAGCAGTACAAAATTAAAGTATCAGAGAGGTAGAGCCCGAGGTGAGAGGCAAGTACTCCTGTGTCATATATACTTATTTAAGACACCAGCTCTCCTGAAGCTGAGTGCCTTGTCTGACCCATCCTCTCCAAGAGGCACCAGTATCTGTCCTGGAGCTGTCCAATTTTTACGGTAGTTGAAATGAACCAGAATGCTCCTGGTGTCTATCTCTGGGCCTGAGCTTCCGCAACCAGGCAGGAGGACTTGTCCCCCACAAGCCCTTGGCGCCGGCATTTATTGCTTCTTGCCACGCAATTTGAACAGTTGTAGAATGTGTCGCGAGACAAAACTTTTAACTCTGGCCTTTATTTAATCTGTCATTGGGTGAAGGCTTTGTTCTACATCTTTCTTTAGCAGATAAAAAATGTGTTCGGTCTACACTAATTTTTTGTTCTGTACCAATGGATGGCATTGATTGGTTTCAGGTTTTTTTCACAATAAAAGTTAAAATAAACAAACCAGGGTCCCAAGTAGTGGTCAGGGATTTTGCCAGATCATGGGAAGTAGTGGGCCCCGAGAGGCTCTGAAAACCACCCAAAGAAATACACTGCAGAAGATATGCATCAAGTAGGGACAATAATCTGTTCCAGAAGCTAGAAAATATTTTTTAGGAGACATGGCAATTGCGGCTTGAGATGGAGAAAAGAGAAAGAGAGCAATGGATAGAGAGAAACTACCCTCTTTCCAGGAAAAATGGAAAAGTCTGAGAAAAGACAAGCCCCTGCTACTACAGGGTACTTAGCCACAAGGAGAAATTCCCTTTGCATTTCCAGAGATGCAGAGACAGTTCTTCACCCACCCGTGGAGTTCTGACAGGCAAAAGCTGGAGGAAGTCTTTGTTTACAAGAAAAATGACAAAGAAGGTTGGTAGATAAGAATTTAAGAATGTAAAATAACCTGTACCAGACTCTTAGACCCACAAAATGAAGGCTAGAGAAGTCAATAACTTATCTGGTCTGAGTTTCCTGAAGCTAAGTTTCAGTCCTTGGCATGGGCCATTAGGTTTTGAACTGTCTTTCTCATAAGGAGCCCAATGACTTAACTAACAGAAGCTTGTGATTTAGAAATGCCTGGAGCTTTGATGTGATGATAGCTTGACATGAAGATCTGACCACTTTCTTTGGCAATTTGTTCTAATGCTTACTCTCATTGTTAAACACTTCTGATTATTTTCTCATTTGAATTTGCTATGCTTCCACTTTCAGCTCTTGGCTTTTGTTGCACATTTTCTGCTAGATTAAGAGCTCTTTCATCCATGACGTTTTCTGTCAGGAGGGAAACACCCTATGTAATCAAGAAATTTCTCATTTTTTCTAAGTCTTGATTCAACTCAACAGACTGAGTTCTCCAAGCCTTTGCTATGGCCTTTTTTTCTAGATCTTGAGCAACTTTTTGGCTGTTTTCCACACCCATGCTAATATTTCAACAACCCTCTAAAACTCTGGGCATTGAAACAGTCTTCCTAATACTATACACAGAGATAAAAGCACATCCCTGCTTAAACTGGATTGGGGTAATAAAGTCTTCCGTTTCTGTGATTTTTCAATTGCTGACCCGGATTGCAGTCACTAATGAGGTCCCACTCTCTCAGGTGCTTTGATGTTGCCTCTTGATCACATGCTCAAAGTTATGCCAACTACTTGACTTGGTTTCAGAAGTTAAATCATCAAGGACATTTGTGGAATTTTCACCTTTTTACAGCAGAGATCAGTCATGCATCTCTCACCTGAACAGTTCCTTGCCAATGTGGCAAGATCAATTCTACCTTGGTCTTAACTGTGACCTACAGCTGATGATTGAGATGCTGTAGTCCAGCTACAATCTAACTGCTTGTTGGTACAGTCTGGTTATATATCAGCAGCATTGAATAACGTATTGCATATAGATGGCTGTCTGAAGGGAACCAGCTAATGAGTTCTCTGGAGTGATTTCAAGCACTATATTAATCCCTTTGGAAGAAACCACACGGACACTCTGTATCATTAGTTTCATACAAGAATGCTATCTTGTAAACCAGTGTGGACTTCTAATGACTATGTTCCAATCTAATTTCATTAACAATTCATTTTTCTGCTGCCTGGTATCCCTCGTCAGGCAGACCAAGCTGCAGTGCTGTCAATTGTGCTGGTGACCTACTGTGATGTTGGCTGAACACTCTGCATTGTTCTAGTGTCCTTCTGGTGCTTCAGGATTCACTAAAAATGAGTATTTCTAGGCCAGAATCTTCTCCATCATCTCTGTAGGTTTCTTGACTGGAAGTTTGTAGGTCTGTTGATTTTCGAAATATTCATTCTGAGTCTGTGTGTTTTAAAGTAGTCTTGCTTTATGAGGGGCAAGAAGGCATTCATGCTCATTAGCTTTCTGGCTTCCAAATACAGATAAGAACAGAACAAGTCTATCTTTTCTACATGACCACTGATTGTTTCATAATTTTTATCTATCAAATGTCCATTTGCTTCTTGTAGTATTCCTTGCATCCTTGCAAAGTAGTCATATTGTTATTTATGACACAAATAAGGCTGCCCCATTCTTCTCTTTCTTCATTTGCTTTTTGTATTTTCCATGTTACCAAACCTCCAAACTTTTCTCTTTCTCTTACTAATGCATAGTTGATTTCACTTGAATATTGCTGATGACTGGAGACAATTTTCTGAGAGATACTAAAATACTCATTCAGGCTTTTCCGAGATGTGCTCTGAATTTCATCAAATTTTGAAAACTTAAATGATGGCGAGTGTTGCAACTGGGTGGATCACTTTAGACCAGCTTTCAGTCCTAGTTTACTTTCTTCCAACTCAAGCTTTCTTTCTCTCTTCATTTTTACCAAATTACTAAATCAGTTTTATATGAATGTAGAATACATTTGTCTCCGAGTTAATAATCATTAGTCTTCTGACTATATTTTTTCTCCCAATTCCTCTCACTTCCAGGAAATGTTTTGTTAGGAAAATATTTCTATGACTTGTCAGCAGTGTCTTCATTAACCCCTACTGACTGTCATGCTGCTACAGGCAGGCTACTATCAAGTTTCGGTCCAGTGACTAATTATCTAGTATAAAGAAACTGAAGGATTCACCTCTATGGACACAATACCCTTTTGTCAGAAATCCTTTTCAGAGAAGGATTATCTTGTAAAGGAATCTTACCTCTCCAGGATTTTTTTTTAAATAAAGCAGTTGATCATATCTGCTCCTCCTTAGCTCTCCTGAAGTCTTGGTCTGTGGCCCTGTGCTGGAAACAAGCACGAAATAGGAGGAGGAGTAGAGGCAGACAGACAAAGACTGACTGAGAGGTAGACACATCAGTGAACTTCATGGACATTCTTCTCAACTTTAATCTATTAATACTTGTATTTACCCCAAGCCCTGTTTATTTGACATTCCGTGTTATTAAAAAACCCAAAGTATTGTTCAGACTATTTTCAGTGTTGACAGTATTTTCTCCAGTGTACAAGTCTCTGACACTGGTGCAATTACACATCATGAGGGATATAGTATTCTGATTATAACTCCCCTGGTTGCTCTACATACAGGGTTACAACAGGTATGAGGCTCTGGAACTAGAAGGCCAGACAACTGATGAGGTGGGCAAAGGTCCTTCTGGGGTAGTAGGGCCTCCTAAAACAACATCATCTATATCCTGTATCAAGACCTTCTCTGCTATGAGGAAAAGAACGGTGGTTGTAGCAGACTCGCTTCTAAGGGGAATGGAGGGCCCAATATGCAGACCAGACCCAACTCACAGGGAAGTCTGCTGCCTCCCAGGGGCTCGGGTAAGGGACATTACTGGAAAACTCTCCAGACTAATTGGGCCCTTTGATTGCTATTGGTTGTTCAAACTGGCAGTGATGAGATAACAAAAGAAGTCCAAGGGCAACCAAAAGAGACTTTAGGGCCCTGGGATGCTTGGTAGAGGGCTCTTGAACACAGGTAGTGATTTCCTTGATTCTTCTGGTAACAAGGAATAATATTAACAGGAATAGGCATATTCATCAGGTCAATGAGTGGCTCTGAGGTTGGTGTAGTCTGAGAAATTTTGGGGTTGTTGACCATGGGATGATCTACTCAACACCTGGTCTACTGACACCTATCTCAGAGGGGAAAAGGAGTGCAGGAGCTAGTGGGGCTTGTTGATGGAGCTTTAAACTAGCTCAGAAAGGGGAAAGGGACAAAACCAGGCTCACCAGTGATGAGCAGTGGGAAGGTGTGCCAAAACTTGAGAAAATTCTAATGGGATCCCTCAGTCTGCCTCATGAGGTGTTGGCTACCTGAAATGTTTCTACACTAATGCACACAGCACGAGGAACAAACATGAGGAACTCAAAGCTTTGGCCCAGTCTCAGAGATTTGACATTATTGGCATAAGGGAAACCTGATGGGATGAGTCCTGTGACTGGAGTGCCCCACTGGATGGTTACAGGCTCTTCAGGAGGGATAGGCGGGGCAGAAAGAGGCAGAGGGTGGCACTGTGTGTAATAGAAGGGTTAGAATGTATGGAGCTCACAGCTGGCAATGGCACAGTTGAGAGGCTCTGGGTGAGAACCAAGGGCAGACAAATAATGCAGATGTCATTGCGAGAGTCTGCTCTAGACCTCCCAGCCAGGAAGATGACACCAACAAATTATTCTTTGAGGAACTAAGGGACACTTCCAAGTCAACTGCCATTGTCCTTATGGGGGACTTCAACTTGCCAGAAGTCAACTGGGAGCATCACACAGCTGGTACAACCCAGGACAGAAGATTCCTAAAAAACCTGGATGACAACTTTATGGAACAGGTCCTAAGGGAGATGACTCTGAAAGATGCCCTCCTTTATCTGCTACTTGTCAACAGAGTGGATCTTGTCAAAGAAGTGGAGATTGGTGGCTGTCCTGGCCACAGCGACCACAAAGTGATCAAATATAAAATCTGTGTTGACAGGAGGAAAAGTGCCAGAAAAACCTCAGCTCTGGACATGAGGAGAGTAGACTTCAGGCTGCTCAGAGAATTAGTAAGCGAGGTCCTCTGGGAAAATGTTTTTGCAGGTGTTGGGGTCCATCAGTGCTAGTCACTTTTCAAACATCACCTCCTAAGGGTACAGGAACAGGCAATTCCCAAATGTCAGAAGTCAAGCAGGCAAGGTAGAAGATCCTTGGTTGAGCAGGGATCTCCTCTTGGAAATAAGGCAAAAAAGGAGAGTGTATGCCCAGTGGAAGCAAGGTCAAGTGACATGGAAGAATTCAGAGATGCTGCTTGCTGCTGTAGGGAGAAAATTTGTGTGGCCAAAGCTCAACTGGAGTTGAAGCTGGACAGAAATGTGGGGGACAATAAAGAGAGTGTTTTCAAATGTATTAATGGCAATAGGCAGTACAGAAATATTATCGGCCCTTTACAGGATGAGGATGGTCACTTCACAAACAGGGACACAGACAAGGTAGAGGTGTTTAACACTTTCTTTGCCTCTGTTTTCAACACAGATGATGGACCAAGGGAGTTTCAGTGCCCTGAAATGGAGGACCATGACTATGAGAATAATCAACTCCCAATCAACCCTGAAATTGTGTGGGATCTGCTGTTCCAGCTGTATCCCTACAAATCTATGGGTCTTGATGGGTTTCATCCCAGAATCCTCAGAGATCTGGCTGATGTCTTCACAACACCTATCTCAATGATTTTGAAATGGTCTTGAGAATCTGGAGAGGTCCCAGCTGACCGGAAGCTGGTAAATGTTGTCCTGATTTTCAAGAAGGGCAAGAAGGAGGACCTCAGAAACTACAGGCCTGTCAGTCTCAGTTCAGTGCTTGGTAAAGTTATGGAGAAGATTATTCTGGGAAGTATTGAAAAACACCTGAAATACAACACAGTCATTGGTCACAGCCAGCACAGCTTCATGAGAGGAAAGTCCTGCTTATCAAACCTGATTTCCTTCTATGACAAGGTAACCCACCTAGTTGATCAAGGGAAGCCAATTGATGTCGTTGTTTTGGATTTCAGTAAAGCTTTTGACACTACCTCTCACAGGAGCCTTCTGGACAAAATGTCCAGCACACAGCTGGATAAACACATCATGTGGTGGATGAGCAATTGGCTCACAGCTCAAGCACAGAGGGTAATAGTGAATGGGGTAACATCAGACTGGTGACCTGTCACTAGTGGGGTTCCACAGGGCTCCATCTTGTGCCCTGTGCTCTTCAACATCTTCATAAATGACTTGGACGCGGGACTGGAAGGGAATTTGCAGATGACACAAAACTGGAAGGAACTGTTGACTCCCTTAAAGCAGGGAGGCCCTGCAGAGAGACCTTGAGAAATTAGAAGGCTGGGCAATCACCAACCACATGAAGTTCAACAAGGAAAAGTGCTGGATTCTACACCTGGGATGGGGCAATCCTGGATGTACGTACAGACTGGAGAACGAGACACTGGAAAGAAGTGTGGGGGTCTGTCAGCTGGGGGTCCTGGTTGACAGCAAGTTGAATGAGTCAGCAGTGCCCTGGCAGCCAGGAGGGCCAACCATGTCCTGGGGGGCATCAGACAAAGCATCATCAGCTGGTCAAGGGAGGGGATTGTCCCACTCTGCTCTGCACTGGTGTGGCCTCACCTTGAATATTGTGTGCAGTTTTGGTCACCACAGTATAAGAAAGATAATTAGCTATTAGAGAGTGTCCGAAGGAGGGCAATGAAGATGGTGAAGGGCCTTGAGGGGAAGCCAGATGAGAAGCGGCTGAGGTCACTTGGTCTGTTTAGCCTGGAGAAGAGGAGACTGAGGGGAGACCTCATTGCAGTCTACAACTTCCTCATGAGGGAAAGAGGAGGGTCAGGTATTGATCTCTTTTCTGTGGTGACCACTGACAGGACCTGAGGGAATGGCCTGAAGCTGTGTCAGGGGAGGTTTAGGTTGGATATGAGAAAAAGGTTCTTCACCTAGAGGGTGGTTGGGCACTGGAACAGGCTCCCCAGGCAGGTGGTCACAGCACCAAGCCTGAAAGAGTTCAAGAAGTGTTTGAACAATACTCTCAGGCACATGGTGTGACTCTTGGGGATGGTCCTGTGCAGGGCCAGGCATTGGACTTGATGATTCTTGAGGGTTCCTTCCAACTCGGCTATTCTGTGATTCTGTTTTTGGTTTTGTGTTTCCTGTAATGAAGTATTCTTGTCAGAATGGAGAGAGTTTAGGAAAAAGTTGCTGTTTACTTGTGTCTGAGTTTTAAATTCCCATTCTGGAAAGCAGAAGAAATAGAAAATATAATGTAGTTCATCCAATTTTTTTGTGTAGATAGAACTGTTCTGTGACGCCTCTGGCTAAACAGTTTTTTAGCTGCTCTTGAAATTGAACATAAAATTGTCTCCTGTACCTGGAAAATCAATATTTTTTTTCTACCATGGTGATGATAGTTAGGGAGTTGTTAAATTCGAAAATAGGAACATAACTGGATAAACAAACCTGCAGGATCCCAACCCATAGAGAATTGGTATTCAGGTATCCAGCCAACTCAAATTGCAAATGTTTGTGTAAGAAAAGGACTTGTATATCTTGTTCTGTGCCAGGCCCCTCGGTAATTATGTTCCAATACAAAACTCTTCATTCACCAATACCATGCACATGCACAGATCTTGCAAAACTCTTGAGCAGTCCTGAGCTCAGTAACAAGCACAAGGTTGAGTCGTCTGATGCAGGTTTAGCTGGAGCCAGAGGAGGAAGAAATGGGTAGGCAGAAGGAAAGGGAAGGGAGACAGGACAAAAAGTATGATTCAGGTACAAGGTAACTGAGAGTAAAGAGCCTGTAGCAAAGCCAAAGCAACAAATAACCTTAGATCTCAGCACAAGGCCATCTCCAAAGGAAGGGACTGAATCCCACACAACTGCTGATTAATGGTTCATGATGAAAAGGCCACAGAAGAACACTCAAACACTCACACTCAGACAACTGTCTGGTTAACAGAACTCCTCAAAGACAAATCAAAGCCAGGAATCCCAATGCCAATCGCAGATGTACATTTGCATTCTTTCATTCTTCCTTCAGCCTTCTTCCTAAATTCTGAAGGCAGCAGGTTAGATGGTCAGGCACTCACACCAGAGAGTGCCATCTGAGATTGTTGTTTTATTGCTGAAAAACTGAATGGTATTTTGAAGCAAAGATTCAGCTAGCCAAAACTGAAGCCACTGAGGAGACTCATCAGAGCCAATGAAACCCTGTCACAACCCCCTTATGCCAAGTCTTTCACACTTCCAAAGTAATCACAGAGCTGTATCCGTAAACACACATAGAGTGTCTGCAGGGCCTTGGAGCAGGAATAAGGAAGGAAGGGAAAATCACTTACTGTGGGATCAGCGGTGTTTGCTGTCTGGCAGATATGGTCTAAAACAAGCCCAGAATTGAGAAATTTATCTATTGTGCCTTTGTTTGTTTTAAGAAGTATTTGCCAAAGAAGATGCCACATTATCAGGAAATGACTTTTTGATGTGATACCATATTTTCTGCTGAGTTATTCTGGACAAGTGACTGGACTGAATGCCTAGCTCCATGAAAACAACTGAGATCAGGCCTTCTGACACAAGGGAACTATTTTCCATAGACACAGGTTGTTTTTTAAAAGTATCTAAGAAGGCACAGTAAGCATAAGTGACACTAGAAAGACTGGTGCCATGAATGTTTCTAACATATTTTGTTAAGCTTTTCTTGACATAAATCTCTTCATTGCATACCAACGCAAAGCCAATGTGAGAACAGCCACTCTCTCTTCGTTTCACATGAAGCTGCTCTCTGAGCTAGGCTCCAGGCACAGGGTGATCCCAGCAAGACCACAGTGAGAAGATCTCTCCATGCTGTATTGTGGGCAGAATTTGGCTCATTCAGTAAGGGAGTAAGAAAGATGGGCAGGCACACAGTCACACCTTTGCTTGGTGTTTTAATTTGGCTGGTCCCTCAGACAAGTGTAAACAGTTGAGAAAAGAAACAAGCTGATGAGCATATGGATATATCTAGGCTGCACATAAAGGGAGGCAGCCTAACAGCTTTCAGGTTTAGACTTGTTTACTTCCACCTTGTGTGGGTGAGCTGGAGAGCGCCAGCTGTGCCTGTAGAGACAGTCCCACACTGGGCACATGGATGGGACCCACACTGTGCTCTTTGTGGAGTGACTGTCTCATGGGCACCACATCAGCTTTCTCCCATGTGTGCTGTGGCTGAATCCCAAAGAGCCCACCCTTGTTCACTGGCCAAATCCAGCCATTCCTATGGGTTCACCTGCAAGCTAGCATCCACAGGGAAGGAAAGACTCTCGCACTGTAAAGGAGTGAAAAAGATGTTTGTCTGCACTTTAAGGATAAAATATTGACTCTTGTTGGCAAAGTATGGGTAAAAAGACTATGTTGATTAAAGCAAGGCTCACTGCTTTGCAAAACATGAACTGAGTTTCTCTTGCTAACAACTCTCATAGGATCCGTTTGGGGCACACCTATCACATTTTCAGTAAGTTGTTAAAGATGTCCCTATCCAGCATAGAGGTCGGTTCTGACACACTTTCATTCTCACAGCTCAGTTATCATGTGGAAAAAAACCCCTAAAAATCTCTTTTCAAGATTAGTGCATTCATGCATCGGGGGAGGAACAAGGGGAAAGCTTTAAGGAGAGAGATTTAACTGATGTATGCTAACAGTGAGAATGACCGTGGTTGTATATCTTCCGTGTCTTTCACATCTTGTTTGCAGTGAAAGAAGAGCTATTTGAGTGCTTTCTTGTGTTTCACAATAACTTCAAGTAGAAAGAGATAGATTTGACCTACTTCATCAGGAGTCAGCTATTTCTGAAAACATTGTTTGGCTAGTTTGCTCAGTGGCTTATTTGGCTTGCCATAAAAAACCTGATCATTTACACATAAACTTGGCAAATGTCAATTGCTTCCATTCTGGTCTGGGAGGTTTTATTGCACTCTTGAGAAGAGTGGCAGTTGTGTGAATAAGGCCTTTTAAGTCCCACTGGCAGTACAGAAGGGGCTAAATTTGCTGTTACAAAGAGCAGCAATTTTCATGATTCTTAGAAGATTTGTCACTCAGTCTGGCAGGCATGTCCAAGAAGCCCTATTTCCAGATTCTGAGATAACAGCTTTGAGGTGACAGCATTTGCCTCTGGTATGGAGCCTCAGTCAGGGGTGTGTGACATAAGTTGGGCAGGTTAAACAGGACCCATGTAGCCACAGATTCCAGAGGAGAGGAGGTACAGGCACGGAGCATGAGTGACAAAAGGGTACACCACCCACACTGGGAGGGACACACACCTCCATCTGCTCAGCAGAGAGATCAGCTGTGTATGACTGTGGACTGATATCAGTCTGTCTCCCTTGTTAATTGAGTTTTTCTGAGCTAAACGTGGTGCTGGCAGGCAAACAGAGTCCCTGGAGCAACAGAAGGAAAAGCTTCACTGAGCATTAGAAGTTGGCTTTCAACCATTGTGCATGGTGACATTTTTTCCTGATACTAATTTAACAACTCAGCACACATAAAGCAAATGAGCAGATTAAATATGGTAAATTTCCTAGATTGACTAGAAATGAAATGCAAGCAGTGGTGTCTCTGGAGTAGGAAGTAGCCCTCTGTTGTAGCAGCTCCTGCAACTTGGTTAGCATTTGGAGGGCTCCAGTCCGATCCCTGCTCTGTCCTACCAGGGTTTACTGGCATGTCTGAGATGTCCTAACCTTCATAGCACTGAAGAGCTCACAGGCCAGATCCCAGCCCCAGGACTGCTTCTAACTTTCAGTAGTTTCTTGTTATTGATAGAATTAAAGGGAATAGGAGCCAGAGCAGCAATACAAACCATTGTTACTCTGAGAATGAGGAAAATGTTCCCACAACAATGGCAGAAAAATATTTTGGATGCCGGCATCAACTATAAGCACAGGAGTTTTCCAAGGGCACAAATTTGTTAGTCCTCTAGGATAAGTATGCCACAATAAAATATGGCAATAAGAAATAACTGACTGAATTGCTTGAGATGGAACAAGGAGAAGGGGGAAGGCAAGAGAGGTAATGTTAATAAATCATTGTCCTGTCCAGTGGGCTTCCATTATTCATAGACAAGGGCAATTACGAAGGCATACCACTGTCCAGCTTCCAAAGTTTAACATTCCTGTTTGATATCTGATCTAGCAAACAGTGTTAGGAGGTATCCAAGCAGCATGCACAGCACTTTAAATGATTAAGGGAGCAAAGTGCTTGGACACGTTGGCATTCTAGGCCATAGCTGTCCAGCAATTAAAGACATATATGCACACATATGCGTCTCCTTAGATTTTTGTTGATATGACCCAAACTTGTTTTCACTGAGAAGGGAAAACCACATTCCAGGCTCAGTGTTACTGGTGTGAAGTCTGAGGCTGCTGCAACCCTGAAACAAGTGAGTTTATGCTGCCAAAATCAGAAGCTGCCTCCACTTCTTTCATTTCTAAAGCAATGGTGGTGTTCCCACTGGACTCCAGCTCTCCATGTCTAAAGAAAGGTCACTGAAGTGTTGGCAAGATCGATTGGGCAGTTCAGAAACAGTCACCTCCTCACCCTCCACAAATAACAGGCTGGTTGGCTCCAAACCCAGACTCTAATCCCACAGGACGGATTCCAACTAGAGATACTTCGTGCCCAACTCAATGAGTGTAATGCCTACCCTTGAAAATAAACCACAAGGCTACAAGCTTGTTTCAGCACAAAATTGCAAACACTTCAGTTTCTGCATTGGCATGCCTCCCCTCCTGTTTCCCATGATCGTGAGAGGGCTGACCACGAATTAAGAACACAATAAGATTTCATGTGATTGCATGTTTGCCCATCATAACCTTGTAGCCACCTTCCTCAATGGTTCCAGTAACCTCTGATAAACTGGAGAACACTGTGCCAAGGGTCGGAGCATTAACACTTACCTGGGAAGCTTCTCACTGACCTTGGGTATGAGGTTGGCACCCTACTTTGACTCTGAAGTCCAGATACAAAACAGGAATAACAAGATTGATCTATCTCACTCGAGGCTGCATTTCTCTGTGAGTGCATATGAATACAAGGTTAAGGTCTGCAAATGAAATGCAAAATACAGCAGCAACACTAGAGCTAACATCTTCTAGTGCTGTACACAGGGAAGTGAGAAAGGAGTTAGATGGACTAATTGAGATAGATTTTTATAACTATCTACTGGACACAGTCCAACCTGTGTGTAGAGTCCAGTATGAACTTGGAGCTGAAACACTACTTTGGCTTGCCTGACCTTTAGACTTGCACCTTTATTTAGGGTTTGAACCTCCCCTGAGCACAGTCAAGGTTTAATCTCTTGAAAGAAGAGGGAGGTGGCACTTGGAGTAGCTCTAGCAGTGACTGGGTAAGGATAAAAGCCAAGTAAGCTTGGTGGGGAGAGGTACTTACTGTGTATAATTTCTTCTTGCTTTTGAATGTTTCAATTTTCCATGTCACTTCTGGGTCACTTATCAAACCTCTTGTGGGTTCAAAATCAATTTACAGAGCAGAGAGAGAGCTTACAGGAACCAGCATCTCTATATTGTAGGTCAAATGCTCTGTTGTTTTTACTCTGTTTGGTCAACAGCATGGTCCTCCCCTTGCTGTTGTGTTGTGCCAGGGAACCCAGAGTGGAATTACGCAGATGGATAGACAGGGTTTCAACCTGATAATGAACTAGTTAAAGTTGAGGAATGCCTTTCATCCTACCTCACATCAGTTTGGGTTGTTAAATTCATAGGCTAAAAGTTCTCATTTGTTCTCTGACCATTTAATCCAGCTGCTATATCTTTCCTGTGGCTTTTGGAGGGGACCCACAGAAAAGCCTTTTTGCTGTGGAAAGATCCACTGATCTACCTGACCTATGTTGATTTCTCTTAGCACATCTGTTGTGGATATTCTCAATATTTTAGTATAAGAAAGCATGACTGACTTTGGTCCTGCTGACACAAATGTTGGTGATTTGTAACTCCAGGGACTGCATGGAGCTGCAAGGATGAGTGCCAGGCTCTGATAAGGATGAGTCTTCACCTGTGACACTGTCCTGTGACAGTGTCAGATGGAATTTTTGACTGGGCTATCATGGGGAAGTGCTGACATGCAGCACCTGAATGGAAAGGTTTCATGATCCTAGAGACAAATCTATGGGTGCAGTGTCTCATATCCAAACAGGACATGCAGTCCAACCCAAAGCAACCTCAAAATATGGACTGTCCAGGTCAAACCTGGGCACATGTGCATGCATCCACACACTGATAATAAAATAGAATTAGTTCTCATATAAAACACCAAACTGAAAACATAACCGTTCATTATGCCTAGGCTCAGAATGTTAAAAACTCCCTGAAAGACTTGACTGTGGCTAGCCAATTGTTCAATATCAGTTATCCCGTCATGTTGTATAGCAGTACCGCTGGTGCCACTGCGAGGTGCACAGTACAATCAATAGATGAAGACCTCTTCTATGCTACTGTAAATTGTAGATGTTCTGTGCTTGGGAACTCACTTGCTGGGCACACTGCTGAGCCCTGTCCACTGAACCCCCTATCAGAACTACCCATATTTTAACAGAAGGCAAACCGTTCAAGCTTGAGTCATCCTCTCTCTTTCATGACCCAGGAAAATGTGCTGATTTATATCACATTTTCTCCAGTTAAAAAACTTATTCTGCATCTGAGCACTTCTGTTTTAACCACAGCCAACCACCGAGTCCCAAAGTATTGGAATATGGATATTTGGAATGCCTAAATGAAATGCACCTAGGAGGAACGCAGGTATGGGAACTTTATTCCAGGCTGCAGATCATTAAATGATTTTACTCAGCCCACACTGGCAATTTGGTTTTCATCACTCAGCATCTTTGCCTCAGAAGAACAAATGCAAAAATTGAATTTTGGCAATGCGCACCAGTGCCCCACTCCAGAAGATGTTTATTAGCTGTCTTACCAGCAAAAGAGCAGAAAGAGGCTTTTCAGAGAGGTTGCATCCTGTCCTCTTGAGCAATCTTTGAGTCACTATCTCAGGATCTGACATTTCAAATACTGTAATAAATGAAACTATTCATTAAGAAACTAGCATTCCATGGTCACCTTCTGATATCTCTGACAGTGTTCTCAGAGTGGGCAGGCCTAGTGAGTTTCTGTTTTGCATATGGGAACCTTTTTCTTTTTACACAGCTGTAATAGATCCATTGTGACAGTGAATATCTGTCAGGACTGCCAGTATTTTCTTGAAGATACAGGCTCAATATTTTCTTCATAGCAGTGAAGAATTCCCTGATAAAGATTTGGAAAGTCTTCTCTCTCTAACATCCTGGAGGCAATCCACCTTTATTTTGGATGGGCTTCCCACAGTCTGGTGAAGTGCCACCACCTGACCAGTTTCCCATGCATGGGTGAAAGCTCCACTGCCAGGCATCACCATCTCTGGCTGGGCACATGTCAAATTGCTCTTGATGTCTTTTGTTATCAGCTTTGGGGGGAAAATGTGACAAGGTAGGGAAGAACAACGGGAGTTGATATTCTGGCTCCTAGATCACCTGGAGTGCGCAGCTTGGTGCACAAAAGGACTTTGTGCTTTCTTTTTAACAAGGCAGAAAGCAGCACTTTTCTGAAGGGAGGATTATGGGATCACTTCAGTGAGGCCAGAATTTTACCCTTCTGCATCTGGAAGCACCCTGTAAAGTATCTGCAAGTGGAGAAGTGCTCAGGTGAGAGGCAGTGTTGCTCTATTACTGCTCCTGTGCCGGGGGTAGCAGCAGGCTGAAGACATAGAGGAGAACAATGGGAGCTGCCAGCATGGTGCATAATTTTCAGCTAAAGAGGTCTCTTCCTCAGGTCCTACTCAGTCATCTTCTTGTTCCAAGGTAGGTGCAGAGGTCATCATATTTTCCTAGCACTGATTTTCATAAGGAAAGGACTTTATAGAAACTGCATGCAATTGTCTTAAAAACTGATGCTACCAACACCTGCCATTCATATTTATGTCTCTTTTTAATATCTCTTTACACAATGCTGATACAGCACAATCTCTATTCTACAATATCCTTCCAAAAAGCTAAACTTTGCCAAGAAATTTCACACAACCACATGTAGAAATAATCAGATAAATCTCCAGCAGAAAGGGATGAACTTTTCTGTGCACTTTTTTGGTGGCTTGAAAGGTTTTCTCTGTCCTTTATGCCCACAGGTATGCCAGCACCTTATGAAGAGAGATGGAAATTCTCAACGTGTTTGTTGCCCATGGGCTCACTCTGACGCATGAAGCATGCCCAAGCCTCTGACCACTGCAAGTCCTTGAAGTGAATGACAGCTTTAACTGCCTGGGAATGCGCTGAATTTCTCTGCACTGATCAATTACATCCCACTTGCTGTGAATGACCAACCTCCTAAGCCATAAGTTGCAGGACTGCACTGTTTTCCTGCAAGGGTCAATACTGCTTCTTTTTTCCAATCCAGATTCCAAACCTCAACTCCTACCCTACACTTATAGCAACCTAAATATCAGGACTGACAAGAGTGTTAGTTTTAAATTCAAATGTAAGATAACCCATACTTGAGCTACAGTGATACTAGCAGCTTATTAATGGTACATGGATGAGAGCCATTCAATGCAAGCAAGTAATTTTCCTCCTTCTTCCTAATAAAGCAGTTTTAACATGTTCTTCTGGTAGGTATTTTTTGAAGATGAGACTTAAAAAACCCCCATAGCTATTTGGATCATCTGACTCTGTACATGTGAGTTATGTGATTCCCCTTTCCTGCTCCTGACAACAGAATCTCTTTTGCTTGTTACCCTCACTTTGTTGCCACACATACTTCTATGTAGCTTTTCGATATCAACTATGGAAACCATGCCAGCTTCTCCAAAGTAGGTTTTGTTGGTAGCTTGTCACAATTCAGTGGTGACATGAAACTCAGTTTCATTCCTGCATTTTGGAGCAAGTTAAAACGCTATGTGATATTTAAGGACCCCTTGTCCTATTACTCATAGCTGTTTGCTATTGTACTTTGGCAGCTTCTTTGGAAACCAGCAAAAAAGAGTTGTTTCTGTAGAAGACCTGAAGTCATGAGTCCTGCTGTGCCATAGAGGAAGGTGCTGTTGGGCCTTGCCATATCCTGGTGAATCTGATACTTGCTAGGAGCTTTGGCTTTCTGGCTGCTGCATGCATCTGTGCCTTTTCTTCCATTCCATTTCCCCCTGTGTTTCTGGCCCGTATTCAGATTCCCTCTTACATTGCCTTTGTCCGAGATCGTTTTTTAAGCAGCACCCGGTGACCCAGGTCCCCAGCTGGCTTTATGGTCTGTAAAGAGGCTGGTGTGACAGCTTTATACCTCGTGGTATAGAGGTATAGAGTGGTAGTTGTTTCTCTATCCCATCTTCAAAATCCAAGCAATCCTGCTTGCCTCTCTCTTTCTTGTGGTCCCATATCTCCACCTCAGGCATATCATGCTGCTTCCACGTTGCTCTCTTGCTCATGGCCTCCAGAAGGACTGGCAGAAGAAGGGGGCAGCAGAAGAGCACTGCAGGGTGTGCTCCCCGGCAAACAAGAGAGCTGATCCCATGGGACATTCCTTCCACCAAATGGATTAGATGACCAGAAAGGGAAAAAAAATCTGTTTTAAACCTGCACCCCACAGAGACAGAGCCACTAACTGTCCAGGTCCTCCCTCCGGTCATTCCTGCGGGCCTGGAGACAGGCTGCCACATAGAGAAGTTGGAGATAGAGGCTAATGGAGATGGAAAATCAAAGCCCTCTCCTACTGCTCAGGAAATAAACTCCATTTATCCCAGAGGCCATGAAATATGTGCCTTTCAAAGACAGACACTGGTAACACATTCCTACCTAAGTCAGGGACCACAACACATCTTTCTGATAAATTCAGTATATTGTCTCAGCTTGTGCTTCAAAAGGACTTTGAGGTCTCAGATGCTGGCAAGCTACTTTTTAGCACTCAGTGCCACTGCTGCTTAGTATGGTGGGAGAGATGAGTGGCTGTTCTACTCAGATCATACCTCACTATGGCATTTCCTTAGCCGTGTCAGAAAAAATTACAAGCAAAACAAAACACCTTTCAGCGCAAATTCCTTTTGTTAACAGGTAACCATATTTCCCACAATGTCTGAGCAAGAGACAGTCACTGCCACAACTGCTTGGGTGGGGCTGCTGGGATCTGGAAGGATGAAATCATCACACATCCCACCACCCCACTCTCTTTGAGACATTTCTGACTAGGCTCATATGATGTGGTTGCCTCCAATTAGGAGGGACTGGGATCAGTGATTCAGAAGGTCACTTCCAGTCCTGCAGCCCTTAAATAGTATGGAAAGAGTTAGTCTGAGGTTCTAGTAGAAGGCAACAGTAATTGTTAAAAATGGCTCAGGGCCTGGAAGTGTGTGACTAGGGCAGGAGAGGGGAGACTGTGGTCCCAGCTGTTGCTTAACTGAAATCATTAGTCTTTAATACTGCTGTCCTTTATGATCTGAGGAAGTTTGTCCCCTGGGAGCAATGTCTCTTCCAAGCCTCTGTAAGTCCATGTGCTCTATGTGTATCATTGACTCATGTTGGCTACTGACAGTCAGTCTGGGTCAGCACAATATGCAGACTGACAGAGTGATTTAGTGTCATTACAACTGGCCAGTAACCAGAATTGTATCAGTTGCTCCTAGGTCAAGATAGATGTACTTGTGACGTATGTAATTTTCCCTTTCCTGCACTCTCATTCTGTCCTGGGAACATGTCCTTGTAGGATGCAATAGGCACTGTTGCACCTTCTGGTCCAGCCATCTGCAGGGCAGTTAGAGACTCGGGAGTATGCTTGTATAATGTAGCTAACTGGTTGGGAAGGCTGCTTTAGGAGCCTTTGCTCCTTCAAAAACCACAAAAGCCAAGCAGTCTAATTGACTACCACAAAATAAACCCCTTCCTTTCCCACATGCATAGTCAATATTAAATAACATCCTCTTGTCCAAACTGGGACAGATTCCTGCTCACCTTGGGCACATAAAGCCTGGAAGGAACTTTCTTGCACAGGATATTAGACCATAAATATTTATGCTGAAATATGTTTATATGGATGTTTATATTCACACGTAATTATGCAGCAGTGAGGCATTTTACAGGCTTGTCCTCTCCCTGTCTTCAACAAAGATTGCCTTTAATGTCCCAGTGATGTACCAGCTCAATGTTTACATCCCTCTTTATTGTGAAAGCAATTGTGATGTCTGACAGCAGTATTTCCTGTCTGTTATATGCAACACCATCAACTTATTTTCATTTCCTTGAAGAAGAAACCTACATTTGTGCTCTCTGAAGGCAAAAAAAATGATTCCTGAGGAGTAATTTCTGGGCATGATATGATGCCAGTCTTGAGCCCTGATGCAGAAAATTGTTGCTCTGTAAGTTATTACTGCAAGTTCCTCCTTTAGCCTGCAGCTGCGAGTGCATGTACTAATAACTCAGCAGAATAATACATGTGGTAAGATATTCAGCTTTACCCATGCATTCTTTCTCCTCTGTTTTTGCAGAGTTCCCCTTCTTCTTACAGTTAAGCCTGGACATATTTTTCTATTTTAAATTTTCCAATGATTTGTACAAGAGAGTATTAAATTGCTAAAGGGCATATTAAGTATTACTGCTCTGTTAAACTTGAATGAAGCAATGCAAGTCTGGAACGCATTTAATAAATCTGCAGCCTGATAAGTAAACTTTCTTTGCCGAATCTGACATTCCTTTGCACTAATCACCTATGTGAAAGAGCTGCTTCTAATTCTTTTACTCTTTTAACTTTCTCACCCCAAGACTAAAACCAGCTGCAGGCTTCCCCTTCTCTTGGCATCGTATTATTTAAAAACCTTTCCACAGCCTTCAGAGGAAGGTGTGCGGGAGCTGGGCACTGTATAGGCTGCAGATCTATCCACATTGCCTTGCTGGAGCACCCCTTGCTTACATTTTTCCAGCTTTTTTTTTTTTAATAAGTTGGACAATGAGCACATAGCATGCTCAGCTTTGAGGAGGGCTCACAGTGAGTATGTGGAAGCTGTATCAAGCAGTGGTATTCACTGACCAAGGTGTCAGTGAATGCAGGAAGAAGAGATCAAATCAAGCTACCTAAAATTGCCCGGGAAAGCTCAAGAGATTTAAGACTGATTTTTATTTATTTAACCTATTTTTTTTAAATTGTTCTTTCACTTGAAAAGCCCATAGGTCATTTCCAGGGTGATTCACCTCCTTTATTTCACTCACAGGAGGAGTGGCCATTGGATTAGGCTCCATGAGGAAAAAGCTTGTGAAATGTGAGACCATTACAGTGGCTATGTAAGGTGGCAAATCAGTTTTGATTGATGACAACTCTTCCAGAAGGCTTTGTTTTGCATTTCATTTTCTTCTGGTAGTGTATCCCCCACCATGTCTGTCCTTCTCATTCACTGTACCTTCTTGCCTCACAGAGCTGTTCTGGCCTGTCTGCTGCATGCTACACTTCTGTTTAGCATATTAAATGAATTGTCAGAAAGATTATGAAACCTGCTTCAACAGAGATTTCACCTCTTGTGAGAAGCCTGTAGAAACTCTCAGACCTGTTGATAAAACAGCAGAGAAAATCTCCAGGTCTCTATGATGAAAGCTTCTGTTTTCTTGTATCATGTGATAAATAGCCTTATTAAAGTCAACACTTCTTGCCCATGATAGCCTTTTGCACAGTCCTAAACCCTTGATCCTCAGCTGGAGAGCAAGGCTGAAAACAGCAGAGCATATACACAGCTACCCCACTGCTGTGCTCCTGGAAGAGCTCCTGATAATTATTTTATTCTTAGAGCAGTCCCTGTGGTGAGTCAGTGAGATGAAAAATTCTCTGATTCGATTTAATTCCTCTATTTAATGTCCCCCTTTGCAACGTCTCATAGTAGTTTCATCGTAAGGGATGTGAAGAAAGACAATAAAACATGTGAGCACTACTTTTGTGGCCCTCCAGCCAACAGTGCTTCACAAAACAGAAGAGCTTTTCTTTGTGGAAGTCTGTCTGCTAGAGGATGCTCAAATGACTGATACTGAGGGGCTGGCAAACTCAAGGGGAGTTTCTCAAGTCCCTTGACAGCCTCATCACAACAGCAAAAATCATGGTTGTTGCCTGGACCCCAGGCTATCCCTGTGGTGCAGCACAGTGCAGTTGTATCTGCAAGGGCTCCCAGTTCCTTCTCACCGGGCTGTTAGCAGAATGATGTATGTTAAAAAGCCCATTTCTCACTGCTTATCCATGTGACAATCAATCCAGTCTGTCCCATTATGTGCCACTGTACCCCATTACCACCTGGGCACTCAACCTCATGCCCAGGAAGACCTGGGGAACAAAGAGGAGGGTGAACAGGCAGAGAAGATAATGGGATGTCTGCCAGGTAGCAGGAGGATAGGACACAACCTCTTATTCAGGAGAAGAGAAGGGCAAATGGTGACTAAAATGGTAGATACAGGATTGATGGTTGAGTCCTAGAGCTTAGTGTGTCCTTCTCCTTTAACGTGAATGTACAGTAAAGGGTACCCATGCTGCGTGCCAGACTGGCAGGACAGAAAAGGAAAGCCAGGGCAAATACTGTATTGACAGCGGGACCACAAGGCTCCTCATGCTTTTCTGATGACACGTTTCAACCCAGATCAAGCTTTTTAGGAGTGAGCTGCCTCATGTGTCACAACCGTCAAATCCTTGGCCTCTGCACTGAGACTACCAATGAGAATGCCAGCTATGATGGTGGGTTTATTTTCACTGGACTGAATGGACTTCCCTCTCATTCCACAGAGAGCACGAGACAGCTGTAAGTTAGCAACAGCTTTTCCTTGGAGAGGGGCCCAAGGCATAAGATTTAAACCACCTAATCTCTCTCTATGCCCATGTCCCGGGATCTATGTTCTGTCCAGACCAAAATAGCAAACAAGGAACCACGGGTGAGTTCACCTAATGAAAACTGCACATACTCCATGAGGTGTTGCTGAAGAGAGGTAATGGGAAGGGGAGTAAATATGGGAGAAAGCTCCTGTTTGAAGTGAAGGAAGAGACCCAGGCTCCCCTTCCTGAAGTGAAGGCTGGATATGTCACATGCTTCTAAATGTGCCCAGCAAAGCTGGGATTATAATAGTGAATGATCTCTCAAGAGAGCAGTAAGGTTCAGTCTATTCATCTTTTCTGGGCTTTGATGTCACCAGAAGAAAGGTACCATCTGTGCGGAAGTTTAATTTGTTCTTCCCACTGCCAAAAGTAAACGAGAATATGGTTTTGTAGGTTTGATGTTTGTTCATCAAAGGTTGTTACAGCCCCAGCCTGGAAAGGACTTTTCATAGCCTTGGTTTCTTTGGTTGGTTCTTGAAAGCAAGCTGTATATTATCATTTCAATACTCAGTAAGGAGCTTCATCCCTCTTCCTCTCTCCTCTAGAGTGCCTGACTTTTGCTCTGATCTCCAGAGACGTGGCCACTCCCTGGTTTTTCTCTTTTAATATCCCGCCACATCTCACACCATCTCCCACCCGTAATCTTTAGCATTTCTCGGTGCCTGAGTGCTCGCTGCCAGCCAGAACTGTTCGTTCAAGCAGCCCCGGCTTCATCTCGTCTCTCTCGGGCAGGTCCCTTCCCCTTCGCCCCGGCCAGTCCTCCTCCCCACCGCTGCTGCCCCGCAAGTACCCGCGGCCCGGCAGATGCCGCCGGGCGAGAGCGAAGCCGGGGCGCTGCCGCCAGCGGGGCCCGAGTGCAGTCCCGGAGCCGGGCCCGACTTGCGACCTTCGGGGCTGTTTCGTGGCGGAGACACCCCCGGCGCTGCTCATCTGCCCCGGGCCCGGGCCGGCGGCGTGGGGGCTCGGCGGGTGGGTTTGGCCGCGGCCCGCGGCTCCCTCTAGTGCCCGCCGCCCGGGCAGGCCCCGAGCCCGGTGGAGCGCATCGCCCCCCGGGCAGGTCCTCCGAGCCGGCTGTGGCTCAGGGGGCAGCGGACACCGCGCGTCTCTGCGCGGAGAGCGTGGTTGGAGTTATCCACTCTTTCCTCCAAGGCAGTAATTCCGGGGAAAAAAAAGCAGTCCATCTCAGAAACTCTGGGGGAAAGAAAGACCTTCACCGCTTGCATGAAGGATCATTTGTTCGCTTTCCCCTGCTTCTCATTATAAAAGTTATTTTTCCCAAAACAGGATGTTGGGCCAGGGGAGGTAATATAAACAGATGCATTCTTTGAAAGCCTGTGGTGCATTTTTGTGGAGCACAGGCTCTGCATTGGAAATGCGGAGACCCATGAGGTGTGGGAACAAGGCAACACAGCAGTAGGAGGAAAAACCCTTCCTCTGAAAAGTGAGTCAGCTCAGAGCCCCCTTTGACTTTGCTGAGAAGCTGAGGTCACAAAGTTGAGATTGAAAGGTGAAGAAAACCTTTAAAAAAAGCTGATATTGGCAGCTTGATAGAAGAAAGCTTGAAACAATATTATAGGCAGCCTTGCTTCCTTTTAAAAATGTGCAGCATTTTGCACCAGCATGGACATTTGCTGACCAGAACCAAAAGGAACAAAGGATCCCGTCCCTAATTATCTCCCTCAGTTTGGTTCCAGCACCTGAAAGCCAGTGGCTTCCAGGGTTATTGAGCAGTTTAACCTGGTTCCATCACTACATCTGGATCCAGGCTGAATATTTTTCCCATTGCTGTGTGCTCCTGTCTTTTATCAGGTGTGGACTTTTCACAAAGTGTGCCCTCAGCATCAGGGGCAGGAAGAGTGGAGCCAGAGAGACTGTGAGTGGTCTTTCTGTCAGCTCCCTTATGGATATCCAGCTGCTTGAAACCTACATCAGGAGTGGCTTTCCTCACTCCACTTATACAGGGTTCTTCTGCTCCTTACACCCTCCCATGCACTTCACCTCTTTTCTGGTTTCTCTGCTCTGGTCTCTAAACTTTTTAAAAACTTTTTAGAAGCAAAACTCTTCTCTCTTTTGTTCCTAAAACCCCTGTGGACCTCCAGAGGGCCACAGTTAGTGTTTTAAAGCTATACACATATACTTGCTTATGTTGCTATACAGTGAACAAACCAAACACATGCTGACTGCCTAACTGCAGTGCTATGGTGGGAGCCTGCCATTTCTGTGTGTGCCAGCCTGGTTTGGCTCCACTTGGCTGCTTCAGATTGTGGTTCCCTTTAGGGCGGCACCTTCACATAGGCTCCGTTGGCCCTGAACAAAATAATAACCATTTAGGCAGTCTCCAAGCCTAAAGTCCCAACAGCTAATGCAGTGCTTTCCCAAGAATGAGCTACCGAGTCCCGGTGCAAGGTTCAGGGCTTGTCCACACCATTTCTCTATCAGATCTCCTCTACAGCAATGCAAATGGGAATGATGAGTAAGGGAGCAATTCTTCTTTTGACTCACTGGACTTAAGCAAACTGCTTTTGGAGGGACTGGCTGGAAAAAACAATGGATACTTGGGTTTGGTTTGGCTTACTAATTTTTTCTAAAAAATTCATCTAAACCGAAATGACTGGCATGCACTGGAGAGGAAGGAAGAAGGGAAAGCTAGCTGTTCCTAGGCATGGAGCACTGCAGTCTAGGCCTCCTCAGCAAGAGGCTCCTGCAGTTTAACCTGCACTCATCCCCATCTTGCATAAGGTTTCCTCTGCATGCCAAACATTTTTTTTCAGCATTTTCTGTTTCAACTGAACATTAACACCATGAGGTAAACATAATATTATTATCAATACTATTTGTAATTATTATTACTATTTGATCTTAAATATTGCTGGTAAGAGGAGTCTTCAAGGATATGACATGTCACTGCTGGCTTCACAGTATATAAGGGCTGGCCAAAACCTGAAGGGCTATTTTGAGGAAGGTAGGGATTACCTGTTGTGTTTCAACAAACTTTTGTCAGCTCACTATCTGGCAGGAAAGCGAAGAAGATTTTCCCATGGAAAATTTCCCCAGGGAAATTCTCAGGACCTCCTTTTTATTTCCAGAGGAAGACAAATTAGTCCAAAGTCCCCAAGTGTTTTAGAGAGTTGCATTCAGTTGCATTTCCAATGGTGTCCGGGCTCCTTTCTGAGTCTGGGACTGACACAGAAGGAGGGAGGCTGAAGTGTCAGGGGCACTCTGAGCAGTTGCACCTCGGCTGGATTGTGAGGTGTATGGGGCATTTGCCAGTGGGATCAGTGGGAGGCAAAGGAGCACAACTCCTGTTTGCAGAGACTGCACATAAATAAGGCAAACAGTGCAGGCATTTGGGTTTGCAAAGTCTGGCTCCACCACAGCTATTGTGATCCCCGTTATTCAGGAATTCTACAAAACCATACCAACTCTCATAAAAGTTTTGCAGAGAAGATAAATACTACACTCTAGCATTCGCGGTGAGGGGAAAGGAAAGCTTTATGCAATTAGGCTGGGCCACACAGCGATTCGGCAGCAAGCTGGGCTGCCAGCTGTGCTGGGCTCCAAGGCATCCATGCCTGCGACAGCACCGGCACGGCCGCTGTAGCCTGGGCGGAACCTGAGGGGGGCCAGGGAGGGGGCACTGCTGGACCACATCCAATTTTTAAGGAAAGAAAGGATCTGACCTGCCTTATGTTAGCAGGAGCAGCAGCTTTCTGAAAAGATGCTGACCTGCAGCTAGATGTATTTTCCTTGGATTGCTCCAGTAAGCTTTGCTATCTGTTTCGCACTTTTACATCTATTTTGCAGAGAAGTTAGAAGCTCTCAACTTTGGTCAGAGCTGTTCTTGGCCAAGGTTTTGCCAATGCCTCTGTTCTCTTTCCTGTAGTGAGAATATAGAAATGGGCTGGGTCTCATCTTGTCTTCCTTGCTGGAGCTGGCTGTCATGGTGCTCTTCCCTACAAAAGACGAAAACGCTTTAGGCTCCTTTGGTTTGGCCAGTACATGCCCATGAGTGTTCAGAGTAAGTTTGGGAAGAAGCCCCTTCCCTTGGGCTAAAAAGAGGACATTCTCTTTTCTTTCCGAGAAGTAAAAAGCTTTTTTCCTTTAACTCAGCAGATATTGTTTTGGAAAATCAGAGCTGACTGCATGCTAATTCCATCTTCTTCTCCCAGTTTTGGAGTGATAAGACATGTGTGATGCTGCTTGACACTGTGATATTTATAAGACAAAGTAGAGGTCAAATTTGCTGAACGTTTTCCAAATTCCACTGAGGTTTATCACAAAGAGCCCCATGCACAGACACAAGTGGCGTGACTGACAAGGGCTGGATTGTGGAGCACTCGAAAGCTTAGTTTCCAGCTAGTGCTGATGGGCCAAATCATGTTCTTTGGGGCAAAACCTCCTGGAAAGCTACAATTATGCAGAGACTCCAGGGAGTTTTCACAGCAAAGTTTCTAACAAGAAACCCCATTGTGAGGAGCTGGGTTTTCATGCCTTAAGAAGCAGCACTGTCCTCTTTCAGCATTGTCCTGCCTTGTTCTTGTGAGAAACAGCTCAGAACTAAGCTGCTGTGGGGCAGGCAGGAGCCTGCTGCCCTCCCTCCCCTGCACCCTGACACCTCCCCTGGATCTCTGCAGCCTCTTTGGAAGAGAGGTGCTGCTGGGCTTTCCTTGCCAGCTTACTGTCCCAAGAAGTGCAGTAAGGAAGGTTTTTTCCCACAGCAAGTGCTGACAGGACTAGCACAAACTTGTCCAAGGGAGATTTGGCAGAAATGCCCATCAGCTAGCTACAATTGAGGAACCAGCTCTGTTTCCCTCACCCCATTCAGACACCAGCCTCCGGGCCTGCTGCTGACACTCAGTGTCTCTTCTCATATCGGAGGACTGATACTACGGAGACTTCTTTGCACCCTGATGGGCTCACCTGCCAGTGCATTTCAGCCTCCCGGCTCCAAGCCAGAGGGGACGGATTTGGCATTGCTAAGCCTCAGTTATTTCAACGGAGACAGGCCAGGACTCGCCCTAATACTCAGAGCAGAAACTAGATCTGGAGCAGGAACGAAGCTGACACCTGCAAGGTGGGCTCAAAATCAAGAGCCTTCCGCCAGCATCAAAGTTTAGAACTAGGTTCAACAGCTCATGCTCTTCCACAGACACTTGGACAGAGGATTATATCCACATTTACTCAGTCTTCCTTAAAATGCTCCCCAGAAGACATGGGCAAAAGCTTTAATGATGTGTACTGCCCAGGTAAGGAAAGGAAAGAGAGAAGATGAGAGTAAAGCACCGTATCTCTCAGCTGAGAGGCATATGCCCCTATCTGGTAGCTGGAGAAGCTATCAGAAATTTGAGTTTGTCGGTACACCAGACAAAACTGACTACTCAGTGAAGTGAGAACTGTCTTTTCATTCTGTGTTGGTGTTGGTTGCTGAACATTAAGGCATCGCATCATGTTCCCAGTTTTTAAGCACTGTGGAAAACCAAAGGAAAACACAACTTAAACTACGTATGTGAACACAGGTTTGATGACTTTTCAAGTAGGCTACAAGCACCATATATTGAAGGAGAAAATGTGTCCATATTCTTGTGAATGGCTAAATTTACAAGATGTGACTTCAGCCACCCTCCTATCTGCTTATCTGCTCTTACTACTACAGGAACACCTTTCCCAAACATAAAGCCACCTTACAGCCACGCCATTTCTGCAGGTGTTTATCATGCAGCTGAACAAATAAAACTTGGAATTAATCTTTATCCCAAAAGGACATAAATGGTCTGATGAAGGGCTAAAAAGTTATTCATATTTAGGCAGTTAACTGAAAGGTTTTCAGAGTTTTAAGGAAACAACTACATGTAACTAAAATCCAATCTTAGAGCAGAAAAGAAAGTTCAAGGATTAAGACACTTGACTAAATTATCGTTGTTGCTTTTTCACAACCTTCCTGTGTGACATTTGGAATATCACTTACCCACTTGATGTATCCATTCCCAATGTATGAAATGCGGATAACAGTACTTCTTTACCTCCACTGTGGATCAAAAGGATAAAGACAGTAATCATTTTCCAAGATGCTCAGACAATATGGTTAGTGAAGAAATACCCTGCACAGACCGACCTTGAGAAATACAGCAAATATGGCCTATGGTTTGTTCAAACACAAACTAATGGAGAAAGTGAAAATGGAAAAGGCTCACAGCTCTTCTGTGAAGCATAAGTGCCTCATTGCCACTTCTTCTAGCACATTTATCCAGCATGATCTTGAGAATCTTGTCTTCTCTGGGGAATCAGAGACTAACAAGTACAGCTGATTTCCCCTCCCTGAGCTTCCCACCACACAAACGAGATAGGAGGCTCCTAGAAGAGAAATTCCTGTGTGCTGTGGGAAGCTATACCCTGGACTTTCGCTCTTGTGTCTGCTACAAACTGTAACCACCTCTGTTTCTTTCCTGCACCTAAACTGGAGACAATCATGAGATCAACACTGGAACATGCTCCCATGATCCCCGAGGTTATCCGAAGTCTCCTGTAGTAAACTGGAAAACTGCAGGAATACTTTCCCTTGTGGTACGGTAACTAAATATTACTCTGCTTGTCAGCGGCCCCACTGTGCCAAGGATTCATTTCACTCTGCTCGTTACTTGCACCTGGAGAGAGTTTTGCTGAAGGATCAAATCTGTGTCTTCGATCAGCTTCTGCCCATCAGATATAGGAATAGGCTGCGTGCTTATACTCTATCAGGTTTCTGAGGCGGAGTGGCAATTTGAAAGAATACTGAAAAAGTCAAAAAACCAAACAGTAAACAACAAATCTGAAGCAGCATTTGAGTTTGAAGCATGGTCTCAAGTTTTCCAGACAAGCCAAAGCCATAGAGGGAGCAATTTGTGCAACCCTTCTGCTGGGTGCTCTATATCATGTCGTGTTCAGACCATTAACCTTAACCCTGAACAGCATTGTCTCCACTCCATGTATTCCTGCTAATCTCTGTTTTTCACAGCACCAACTGCCCTGTGGTGTAGCTGATTTTTTAGCTTTTTTCCCCCCTATTTTATCCAGAGAAGGAACAGAAGGATGACAAAAGTCTGCATAAAGCAAACTCCTGCCTGACAGCAGTGTTATTAACTTACCCTTTCACAGCCATGATGGTTAAATACAAACCCAACTCACATTCTCCCGTTATATACTCAGAAAAGGAAATCCACATGTTTATATTCAAAATCCACATTAAAATAAACCACAGGTCAAATCTCGCCATCTTATAGTGTCTGAAAGGCCAAATATGTGTTTGCAGAAAACCCTCTTCCTTCCCCATCCCGTTGTCCTCCATAGCAACCTTCCATCCCACCTCCAGATTCTTCCAATAAGACAGTGTCAGACGTCGGTGCTGTGACACAATCGTTACAATGTGCTGGTGCTCCCATTACACACACCTCTACTTTCTAAAGCTTACAACTGAGATTTGAAGTTCACTGCATGCTGCAGCTTGGCATGCAATGCCATTTCTGGGCAAAACAAAGAAAACATATGACCTTGCAGGGAATTTTTTTCACCCCCAAATGGCCATTTCTCATAGATCTGCCTTTCAGCACCCTTCCCACCATACCTGTGGGCACCTAAGCAGTGCCTAACTTTGCAAAGAGTCCTCTGGGAACCCTGCAAAAGCACTTCTGGTGATTCCAACACCACTAGACAGGCACTTACAAGGCTCGGTAACATCCTCGTTTTTCCCATGGAATCTGTGTATGAAGGTCTACACGTAGCAATGCTCAGTTGTTTACTTTGGTCTTGGCTGATGCAAACAGACTGATCAATAGCATTTTATATGTTTGCTGAACTCTTTGCAATAAAGGCCAATTCCTTAAAAAGAAAACAGAAGGAATGCTGTAGTGTTGTATTCTAGCTCTCAAAAATGTTGCTCTGCTGTTTTAGGCTAATGGTCTAACATCACAGATGTTCCCTTTCTTAAAATGGAGGGAAAGATCAGAGCACCATTACCCTTAACTGGAAATTAAATTATTTTTTACGAGGATGTAGAGTTTTACTCTTTGGCAGACAATGTTTTTTCATTTGATAAGAGGACCAAGGTTGGCATGCAGTGTGGTTTGATCTATTAGTCAAAAAACATACCTTTACATTAAATTTCCTTATGTCAAATATTGAAAGGAGGAAGAATTCTATGACTGGGATCCACAGATCTGTTCTCCAACATTTAAAATTTGTGGGTTTGTGTGTGTCTTTATGATAAAATGTACCATTCTATATTGTAACATTCAATCAAATTCATCAAAGGTTCAATGATAAAGAATTGCAAAGAAACTGAAATGCTTCAAATCAGGTTCGCATGCCTTCAGTTCTGCCAAGCTACTTCTCTACATACAAGTAGAGAACATTTCAGATACTTGGACTTAGCCTTGCATCACCAACACAGTTTATGTGGAAGACAAGTAAAATAAACAGAAACAAAAAAATGGCACCATTTGTCACCGTCACTTGAAACTTAAGACTAAAATTTATTTTTTCCAGATTGCTGCATTTTAACAATGGTTGATTCTTTCTTTATTGTGAAGGCACTGATGCTTCACTTACATTATAACATCACTCTGACTACTGGAGCTTTTATGCCTGGCCATCAAATACCACATCTAGTAAAAAGCAGTGTATAGGGACTAAGTTGTCTCTCCCCAGGATAAAGCTTCTTTCTACTTAGCAGCCTCAGAACACAGACAAGGTATTTCAGGGTCATGACTGCATATCCAAAGTAAGTAAAATAATTCTGACTTCACTCTCACACCTCCAGATAGTTTGAGAAACAGAATTAACCTGGGAGCAACCTGTCCCAGTCTCACTGCTAAAGTATGACTTTAGCGTACTGTGCCATCTCCAACACTGTTCTGCTGGGTGCAACTCCAGTGTCTTACCCTCAGCTGCTGTACCCAGGTAGGAAAACTAGTGCAAGCAAGTGGATTATGGCGCCAGGAAGAAATGTGCAAGTTTTATTTTTAAACATCGTTGGACTGAAAAATAGAGAGTCATATGGCTTACTGATATTTCAGAAGATAGTAGTGAATAAGTTAAAGAAGATTTCATCCCAAAACATATGTTGCTTTCATTTATAGCTAAGCTAATGTACACATATATTTTCTTATTTTTATAAGTGTCCCCCCACAAAGACCTACAAGTACATGCATGGCACTTCCTACAAAACTGTCACAGGCTAAAGGCTTGCAAACAATGATTTTTTTTTTTGAATAGGAAATATTCATCAGATCAAAATATAATCATTTAAATCAACTTCCTGAGCAACTTAGAATTTGGAATGTGCTGAAAAGTTTCAATAAATAAGTCAAAGATTAACCAGCTTAAAATGTACCTGTTAACAGTTATGTAAAATACATTTAATGACAGAGAAATAGGCCACAGGACCAGGAATATTAGATGCTATGTGCCAGATAAACTTAAGAAGTACCATTCAAGGAGAGGTCAGGTTGATTGTTATGAAAAATACAACAACATTAAACCCTAGCGAGTAAATCATTAAACAGGTTTTGTATTGAGAATATAAGTAGTGATGGTTGAAAATACCATTAAATAATCAGATAAAAACAGACTTTACTGTAAGCAGCAGTGAACTTCCAGGAAGGGTGAATGTGTTGACTATATTCTGTTAAAACATTGGTAAAAAAAGGATTCAAACAGAATTTCAGAAACATGAGAATACTAGTTTTCTTTCCGAAATATAACAACTCCACAGTGTGTACACTAATCATTACTCTTTCAATGTAATTTCATAGAAACCACTTAAAATATACAATGCAGCAGATTCATATTTTAGCTAATATGTTAGTTATTATCTGTGCCATTTTCAGCTTTCTTTACATGCTCCCCACAGTAGTGCATTGCTAACACCAACCTGGGATGTTAACTGTGAGAAGAGAATCTTCTTCCTAATATTTTCTGTAAGTTAGCATCTTGTCTTAACACAACTACACTTCTTTATTTTCATTCTCTGTGTGTAGGTAAAGACTGACTGATGAAGAAGATGGACCATAATGTTTATTGGCTGTCAGCAGGCTCATGGAAGAGGAAACCCTTGGAAAGAACATTTGAGCTTATATGCTTCATCCATCACAAAATAACTTCTGCCTGTTATTGCAAACTGAAGTATGACCTTGCAGAATCAGCAGCAGAATCAGAAGCAAAAATTGCTCTGTAGATGTTTGAGAAAGGATATGAGATAGACAGAGGTGGGTTGTCCTCATCCTGGCAAGTAGCTGCATCTCTTCATCTCTGCTTCTTTCCTGTGCTCTAAGGACAGGATTTTATTGCTATTACCCTCTGTTAGTACAGCTTCCTCTGGCAACAACAGTGCACAAGAGGCCAAGGCCTCATCAAGACCCCAAACTCCCCCCTATTCTGCTATGGAGCAGATGGCCAAAGAGCTCTGTCCAGGGCTGCCTGCAGGTCTGTCGCTTCTGCACCACCAGTCCTGGCAGGCTGCCAAATAGCTGGCAAGCACGCATGTCACAGAGAACCCCACCCTGGGGACATCCACCTTAAAGACAACATATTGAGGCTATTTCTCTTTCCCCTCCCAGCTTCCACTGATCTCCTTTCTAGTGTTGGTAGATAATACTTGTAGTGATTAATAAGGGCAACTTTCACAGTGACTCTCTTAACAACCTATCATTGAATCAGCTTTGGTTTCACAGAATGTATCTTCCTTTCTTTGTTTTATGATTCTGAAATATTTCAACTAGAGAAGCTGTGTATGTTCATATTATTAATTTTCCTTCTAGCGATGCTAAAAGCAGGACTTTGGTGTTTGCACTGGTGGGACAGCTGCGTTCAGCTTCAGATGTGAACAACTAAATTCTGCAGTTGCAGAAATACAGGACATGCTTAATAAGGGTTACAGATCATCTAAGTTTTTAAATTACTTTCTCTCTATATCTTTGGATTTGTGACTCATAAGAAGAAACGAAAATATACAAATACCATTCCTGAACATAAAAACCATATGCTGCACCTTCTCCTTTAGAGTCTAATAGAAATATACTCAACTACTGAAACAAAACTCTACCATTTAGGTAACCCTGCCTGGCACTTTTGATTTGTTGTTGCCATTCACTGGCCTGGTAACTTTTCCCCCTCTAAGAACTAGAAGGGTTTACCAAAAATATCTGGTTCCTGTAACTTGCCTTACACCCAATAGTATTGATTTGCCAGAATAGCAGCCTCGTTTCTCCTGCACAGGGTAATTTAAGAAGCCATTACAAAGCCCCTTTCTGAGCCTGGTATCCTTGGATGTGCACAGACAAAGCAAGGGCTCTGATCATACCACTGGGATACCAGTGTGCTTTGGATAGAAAGAGACACTCTTCCCAAATGGCTTACTGCCTGTAGCTCACATAGCTGGTAGTTAATGCCACAGTGTTATGCAATGGAGACCTGTTTCTGGACAAAGAGAGAGACAAGAATCCATAAAATTTACTTTTCAAGACTGTCTAATCTATTCTTTTATGTTTTTCAGCTTCCCAAGGGACTATTGTGTATTCCAAAAGTTATTTTGTGATAGATGGTAGGTAATTCCCTCTTGAACCATGCTATAGCAAGGATGCTATAAAGCCAACGCCATATAATGAATCAAACCTGCAAAACCAGGTATCTCCCAATGGCTCCGGCATATGGGAATGGTCTCTTCTGTTCCATTTCAAATCTGCTGCGCATTAATTCAGTCCCTTAAGGAGTTACTTTTAATAATAATAATTAAAAAAATCTTAAGAAAGCTGGAGGGGTGACCAGAAGATAAAGGATAGTTCTTCCATCCATCACCTTTTATAGATATCCTCTAGCCACTTTTCATCATCTTCTTCCTCGTCATCTATCGGTTCCTCTGTTTCCAGGGGAGAAGGAATGAAGAACTCAGGTCTGGGACGTGGTTTCCTGATATGAGACTTCAGTCCAAACTTGCGCTTTAGCAGGTGGAACTGTTCTTTGACATAGTAATAAAACTCGTATTCATATCTCATGCGTTGGTAGAGGATCTGTATTGCTTCTGGAGAGGGGACGGTTTTTTTCACTGTCACAGTCAGATTGCCAAGTTTCCTATGCTCTGTAAAGAAAGAACAAAAAGCAACATGATGGGTGCTGATTAATGAGACCAGACCTAAACTTTTTTATTAAAACAGTAAGGCATGGCCCTACTGCATTAGTGATACAAATGAGCTCAAGCTGTCTCCTTATAATGAATTTACTTTTAACAAGATGTGAGAAAATATAGCTGTTTGAAGTCAGACTTGAATGTTTAAATATGGTTAGTTCATACATAGCATTTCACATTGTTTGCAGTCACCGAAGATCTTAATCACCAATGGTTATCTGGAAACACAAATTAGGTCATATGAATTATGAGCATAAACATGTAGAGAAACCCACAATCTTGCCTAGCTTTGGAAATTTGATGCATGCCAAGTATATCAAGCACACCACTGAGCTGAACTAATCAATTATTTCCTATGTGGCATATGGTGACCTGTCTCAGTTGTGCTTTGTTATCTAAACAGATATTTATCAACCTGAATCCATCTCAGGCTAGCACTGAAGCATTGCTGGCATCACCACATGACACGTCAAGACTGATTTGTGCCTACTAAATTTCTGATCCTGTTATACCTGTTAATTGAACTAGACTCATCTTCCTGCCATGCCCTGGGAGAGGAAGATTTCACTATTTTTTTCATCACCTAACAACTTTTGCTTTGGTAAACTGAAATACAACACCCGTATTGTTGATAAAGAATTTGAGCTCCTAACAAAAGAAATAAATTTCCTCTTTGCCTCCTCTCTCAATAAATTACTCTACCATTGTAGATGAATGTATTTAAACAAGATGTAAAGCAAACTCTCAAGGCAATAATTCTGCTGTTTCTACCAGATGGCAACAGGCTGCCAGAGTATCCTAAGCACTTTGTTTTTCTCCAAGACAGAGATGTAACTGAAAGTCAACTGTGAAGAACAGAAAAAGCTAGAAGTATTGACCTATAGTATCAATATATCTCCTCTATCAACTGCAACTTTCTTTAGGAAAAATGGAAATGATTGTTATAAAAATGAAGTACTAACTTATATAATTAGGCTTCCTGAAAGCTCAGTGCTCCAACCCAGTAAGCCTCAGATGTTACTCTAAGAGAACGTGATGTCCATGGAAATGACTGTAATAGCCTCAGAATACACCTAGGTCCAGACATGGCAAGATGAAAAGGCTTGCATGGAAGTAAGGAGAGACCAGTTAGACATTAGTAAAAAACCTTTTTTTGTGGCAAGGATAGTTAGGTAGTGCAGTAGCACATACATGTTACAAAAGCTGATCTCTGGAGGATTTTAAGAGCAGATTAACCGGTTCTGTCCTAAAGAAAGCCACTTGACTAGGGGACACATTAAGGCCATTTTCTACCACTCTAAACCCAAGAGATTAATTTTAATCTTGTTGGTCCTTATTTCACTTTCTTGCTCTTTGCTACAACAGCAAGGTCTGCATGAGAACTGGGGTTTTTTTTTAGGTGTTTTTTTTTTTTTTTTGGTTGGTTGTTTTTTGTTTGTTTGGGTTGGTTGGGATTTTGTTTGTTTATTTGTTTTTTAGGATAATGTCTTGGCTTCTGCTGCTTATTCTTTCCCTAGTATTTATATTTGTGATGCTTCAAATGCCACACAGAAATTCACATGGTTCTACATGACTACATAGATAAACTGTTGCAGTGAAGAAGAGCTGGATTTTAAAATGGAAGTTCTGCAAATTGGAAGTATTCAAAAGGGTCAGGCCACGAAGGACGGCAAAGAAAAAGCTTACAAGGAGTAAGCCGACAACAAAGAACATTTCATGTTTCCAACTGGGTTCCAGTGGCAGCAACTACTCTCACTTCCAAAGGGAGTCCCTGAATCAAAATGTGATTTTACCATAGGCAGAGTTTTACTCACATGGGCAGAACAAATTGAGGTCTTCTCAAGCCCCTGCCAGCAAAGCTTAACATAGGTCTAACAGCTCTACAGAGAAACATGTTTCCATAACTGGTTACACATAAAGCTAAGGCATGCATTGATGGCTCCTAGTAGAAGTGAGTTGTTCTTGGGATGCCACAAGCAATGTATTTATTCAAGAGAAATAATCAAGAATAACTTCTTAGGGAAGAGAGGAATTTTAAGCAAAGGCAAACTCTTTTATTCCAAGAGGTAATAAAAGATGAGTAGGCCCATCTAGCTAACACAACAGCAAGGATTTTTAGGCAAGAAGTTGGTACAAGATTTTAAATCTTGAAAAGTACAACAGATGGTCAAAGTACAGCAGTGTGAAAATGAACTGCTTTCTTTAAATTTTAAAAGATTAATATTCATATAGCTTAGGGGTATCCACACCTATAAGCAAATTTGGTTTTCAATCAATGGACACGCATTTTCCTCTTTCAGAGTAAAGGAATTGGAGAAATACAACTGAGAACATTTTAATAATACTACATAAGACAAGTGCTGCTGGGCTGGACATTCTCACATTCATTGGACTTCATTGCATCATATACATCTGGTGCAGAAAAAAAAGTTATATCTGAAATAGCTATTCTCCCTCTCAGTTTTGCTTACCAACTGCAGCAGAATAATTTGAAATTTAGGAAGAATATGACACAAAGACAGAATATGTTGACTAGCTTAGCCAGTGCAACAGTGTTCTAAATCACAAAAAAATTATTTAAAGCACTAATTCTATTCTGCATTTGTACTTTTAATTCCTTCTCTAAAGGACAAATGGTTTTCATTAGTTGGTAACAATTAAAACATGTGGCTGTGTAATTAAATGGAACTTTCACACCAAACTTTTTAGTTCTTTACACTGAAATCTCTGTCTCTACTTGTATACTGAAGTAAAAACAGCTTAGTAGACGGAGTTCTTTGTTCTTAAATTACAGTCATATATGGTGAAATATGCTCTATGTAACCTGACTGTTTATCAATTTGTTTAGTTTTATTTCGATAGGAGTACAATGATTAAAATATATAAAACCAGAAAACCACAGATGCAATTTTTAACATGCTGTTTAGCTAAGAAAAAGTATAGGGGAAGGATCATGAAATGCTTGCATTTGAAACAGACATTAGCATAGAAAGCACTAACTGTAGTTAGTGAATAGTGTGAAATATTTAGGTGAAAATATTTCAGTGAAAATATTTGTGTTTCCTAAGAGCTTATTCTCTTCTATACCACCTTTACCCATAGACCAGAACAGAGTAACAAATGTCTCATATTTTTAAATTCTCAGTCAAGTTGTCCAAGTTGCCTTCAAGTTGCCACTGATGGGTATGAGATGACCACGCTAGGAAGGCCACTGTACTCAGTCTGTCCTTGGGAGAGAAGGAAACTGCTTCCTTATGATTATTGAGCACTTCAAGACATTCCTTTCTGGTGCTTAGCTCCTGCCAGCTTTGCAGTCTGGTTTTCTTTACAAACTCAGCAGCAAATATACGCTACTAAATATTGCATTTATTAAGCTTAAGCCTTTATACTGCTTGCCAACTTCATTTTTATTTTACGTAAGTTATTTCTGCTACAGAAAACTCCATTTAGCTCACTGGAAAAAGCTCTTTACTTATACAGTCCCTCCAGGACTCTATGTGGGAAAAGCCACTTTCACAGCTCCAGCTCCCTTCGGTGGCTGCTTCTCCCAGGAGAGAGAGGCACTTGTGCTCAGCCCAGGAGCGCTGCCAACAATGACAAGGTGAAAGGACTGTTTTCTTGGAGGGGGAGTCAGTGGGGGCAGGACCGGCCAAAGGCAAAGTACTGGTGGTGTACCAGGCAGGGAGCAGCCCAGTGCTGCAAGCCAGCACAATACGCTCCTCCTCTGAATTTGCTGTTACAATGGCATAAAGGGGTTTCTGGATGTGTGCAATTCTTCTTTGCTCTACGTGCACACCTATGGCTACAGAAGTATACGTATGACAGACAGAAACACCCGTACTCTGGTAGGCTGCAGGAACAATGTAAATTTTCTGGCTCCTGTTCATTTGCCCTGCAGCATCATGATCAGTAACTGCAGTGCATTAAGAGTTGTGAGGTGTGGGTTGTTGGATGGCTCCAGTTGGGACTGTGCCTGGCTGTAGGCTCAGCCTTTTGATAAAACAAGTGAACTCTACCTTTTTTTTTTTTTGCACTTGAGTTTTATTTAGATTGGTTTCTAAGCTTAAATATCTTAAAAGGCCCTTTAGTACAAATATGAATGAAATCACAGAACTGCCCCTTGAAACCATAAGCACCTCTCCTCGTCATAGAAGAAAAATGGAAAATTAAGTAGATCTGGCTTAAAGCCAAAATACCAATCTGCATATGCTACATAAACCCAGCTGTTCCACCAAAGGATCCTTATTTTATGACCTTTGAGACAGCTAAGCAGATGGAGGGCAACAAACTACACCATTTACTTCTTAGGGTTATTTTTTTAAAACTGTGTTTGCTTAGGCATTCTTTTAAATTACTAAAAAGAATGTACTATCCAGTAATGCAACCTCCCCGTGCAGCCTGCTCATACCTTGAATTAAGACTAAATTGGTATGCAGATAGGGATGAAGAAAATTAAATTTTTTTGGGTAACCAAGGGATGAACATTTACTATTACTTTCCACACACTCACTTTTTTTTTTTTTTTTTCAAAAAAAGTAAGAAATTGGCATTACTCACTGCAGCAATCCAAACCATAGGGGAAAATGAGTTTTATACTTTGTGGCTCAAAAAACCTTGAATTGCCATATTTAGATAAAATAAACCTAAAGGCATTCTCCACTTCAGAAGAGAATTTCAGCATGACGTGCTCTCCAGTGTCCTGCTGTTTTGGTGGGTGCGATGCAGAGGCTCCTCCTCACTGCTGCTCCTGGATGAAGCCTCGGGAAGCCCAGCACCCTTGGGGATCCAGTGCAGAGAGGTGAGCCTGGCTGGAGGCAGTGCAGGATGGCTGCAGGCCAGCAGAACTGTGGGCTTGCCTGCCTAGTGCTTGCAGGGGAAAAACTCCACGCCGAGCTCTGCTGCTCTTACGGCTGTGTGAACACGATGGCTGTCACAGATAGAGCAAACTCATTTCCTGGAACTACACAGGGAGGCCCTGCATTTCAATCGTATGCAGCTGAGCTACAGCACATACCTACTTCTCCACAGTTTTAAATGGCAATAAATGTATGTCACTGCGGTTAGATGTGACGTACGCATCGGTGAGGACCTCTGCTTGATATGCCTCCCAAACGACCACTGTGGTGCTAAACAGGGCTCTGACGGCTATGCTTGAAATGATCTGCACTCAGAATATCGAACTGCAGCTCAGCAAAAAAATTTTCTGGCACAATTGATCCGCTTTTCAAACCTGAAATTTTTAGCCTGGCTCTTGAAGGATATCTGGGAAAGGACAGTTTGGGGAGAATGGATGAGACACCGATGTGTTGGGCTCTCATGTTGTCTTTCCAAAGGCCACAGGACTGCTTCCACTCAGGAGTCTCAGGCCTGGGGCAGGACTCAGTTCCATGCTGGAAGAGGGATGGTGTGCTGTAGCTGCACTATGTGATGGAGCACCTTGCATAGGCTCACATTTGCTAAAGGAAAGCAGTGATGGTGGAGAAAACCCAACACAGTCACTGACCAGGCAGACGTATATTAAAAATCAAAGCTGATGGAAAAGTTAAGTAGTAATTTGTCCCATAGTATCTACTAACTTTATCTGAAATACTATGAACCCCTATTATTAACCTCTTTACTGCTAGCTTACTCTATTCTGCCATTCCCATCAACAAAATACAGTATAAGTTTTAATAACATGTAGACAAAGATTAGACACTCATGTGCATATTGAGGACAGTTATACTAGGCTCACTAGCAATGCTTACTTTGTTTTACCACTTCATTCTGAATTACTGTGCTGCTTTGCTGACATGGGACAACTCCTAACTCTAGGGTATTAGGAGAACTCTAGCACACTGGCACACAGCAATTTCCTATCTCCTAAAGGTCAGATAGGGATCTCTCTGAAAGGACAGCTCTCCAGAGGTAAAGGAAATACACAGAATTTCACAGATCTGCAATCCTAGGCAAATAGAATGTCCTATTAATTATCAGTCAGGGATCTTGGGAGCAAATACACCAGACTGTAATTAGCACCGACACTGTAAAATTATGTCTTTCTATGACAGAGACTGAAATAGGTGAGACAGATACGCAAATTCTTTCTTACCACTACAATGAATAAAGCAAGCAGAGGGAAGAATAATCTCACTGTTAACCTAATATAATTTATTTATATTAACATTGAAAATATTCAGGAAGCTCTGATAATGATAACCTGGCAAAGAAAAACGGGGGGATGCCAAAACAGAGATTAGCCAGGAAGAGCTCACAGAGATAATCTGAAAGACATGTAATCAAATAACTACTAATGCTCAAGGATGAAAACATCAAGGAGGCATGGCATAAAATCAGCACAAGGAAGAAACATAAAGAAGAAAGAAAAAAAAAAGTTAGTGATAAATGATAAACGTAAGAAGTACCATAGGCTAAAAAGGCCTTAAATAACAAAAGAAACATCTTTCTACAGTATGCAAGTAATATATATTTAGAATATATTGCAGAGGTCAACACTACACTGATGTGGCTGTCAACTGAACAATGCAACAGTGATATGCATTCAACAGTGCTCTGATATACCATTTAAGCATTATATCACTATTATGAAACACTTGCCTTACAACACACAGCAATGCAAACATATAACTTTCTCCATACTTTGTAAACAGCTACCACTCTCTGAGTTCTCCTCTCCCCCCAGTAAGTATTTATCATGAAATTTCTAACTCTCCTCCTGGAAACTTCATGGTGTTATGCCTTTGCTCCTACCAGTAACAACATGGATTTCCAGCTGGCGTGAGACACCTCAGCCGACCCTCCCGTACCACACATTGCCTCTGCTCCCGCCCCCAGCCTGGAAATGTGCTGTATCTCACACAAGATCAGACAACAAATCTCAATGGGATCTTCTAAGAGACTCCTTTATTTGCTGCATTTTTATGTTGCATTCCCAGTTCAGGTAGGTTACCACAGAAGGAAAAGAAAAGCTGAAAAATAACCCACATTGGTAGACTGAACAGGCAGATTCTTATGAAAATGTGGTCAGGTACTTTTATAGCCGTTAAGCAACTTCTAAGTTGAACTAGACAGAGATGGAGGTGCCAAAACCAAAGTCATCTGCAGAGGAAATGCCAGGATTGTCTAGTTTGAATTGCCAAAAGAACTGCTATGGTTTCAGTTCATACACAATTTCTAATGTATCTTTAATAGCTGTTTAAGTGTTATTGAATGAATCCAGTCAAATTTGGATCTGACAAAACCACAGTTTAAAAATAGGTTCTTACAGATTGCTTGTGAACAGTGTTGCATAGTAGGTTATGCAGATAATAAATAGCATTATAACTTTTTTGCAGAGAGAAGAGTGAGTTGCAGTGACCGAGACAAATTTCAGCAATGCTTATAAGCAAAGAAAGCTTCACCACAGCTATGTCATGCAGAAAACCTGCAGAGATACAGCCCAGGACTTGAGAATCTAGAGCAGGCATATTGCCTTTGTGCTTCGAGTCACAGTAGGCTGCTATCTGTGATTTTTGTCCACAAAAAGGAAGCGATGGAAGAGACACGCTGTGCAAGTTAAGATGTCCAAGAGGGATGGAGAGAGGTAGAGGTATCTTTACTTCCATATATAGTATTGGTGAGTGAAACACTGGCATATAGCATCCAGTTTTGTAACCACATCCTAAATCAGACAGAGTACGAAAACAGCCTCAGAATGAATAGTGGGGTTGAAAGGGACACTTTGGAGAAAGATGATAAATTCGTTCTGGTCAGCTTACCAAAAAAAGGAGATTGAGAGGTGATTTGTTTACAGCATCTGCATATTTTCATGGTGAGAAAACTATGGGTAAAGAAGGGTTGGAAGCAGAAACCAGACAAATGTGGACTGGAAGTAAGGCACAGTTTTTTTAAAGTGGTGAAGGTGATTATTTCTAGAGCGAAACAAAAATAGTTGATTTGCTATCACTTGATATTTTTGCATCAATGCTGGACAACTTAATGAACTCCAGATACTGGTCTCTATGTAGAAGAGAGACTGTGTGGCCTGCAACACACAAGAAGCCAAGCTGAATGACCCAATGATCCATTTAAGTCTTTCACAGATGGAAGTTGCAAATGTCTTGCTTGTGTCAGCTTCCAAGTCAGGAGCACCACATAGACTTTGTCACTGCCTTTGAGATACCTTAGATACCAATTTCACTTTTGGAAGACGTTTGAACACCTTATTTGCTACTGTTTCCAGTTGTTGACTGCCTAAACCTAGTGGTCACTACACTGTAGTGTCAGGACTTGCAGGAATGGGAAGTAATCCTACATTTTAATTTAAAAGAAGATGTTTGAGAACATGGCCTTAAAAATTATTAATTCTAAGTGTGGCCTCTTCCTGTCTTCCTAGAGCATACCTATGACTGCTTATTTCTTTATATAAAAATAACTACTGAAATGAAAAATGAAAGCAAAAATATTAACTAGGGCTAAAGTAATCGCCAATAATAAAATTTATGCACTGCCAAGGTAAAACCACAACTGATAGGATATACAGACCTGGGAAGATGCATGTTGCTGTACAAAAGCTGATATTAAAATGAAGAAAAAAAAAGGTGCTATCAGTTATTTTCTCCCTTGAGAGAAAGTTGCCAGTTCTAAGATTTTCTCCCAACTACATCTGCACACAGACAACTGGAAGCCCCCAAACGGTTTTATTTCTTATAATTGCAAGTTACAGGCAGCCAAGAGAAAATTGTCTCTTTTGCCCTTAGGTTCTTCTGTGTATAATGAGCGACTGAAAGCAGCCAGGGGCTGAGGCACTGCTGAAAAAGGAAGAATGCTACCAGAGCAGAAACAACACACTGTTCCTTTCAAGTTCACCCCCTCCTGGCCCACAGCCTGACTGCCTTGGCCAGCTGCCAGGAGATCGGGACAAAGGCTTCCTCCTCTGGCCAAAACTGAGGAAAAGGGTCCGTTGTTTAACACAGGCAGACTTGTTTCAGCAAGAGAAAAAAATAAAAAAAAGGGGAATTATATTAACTGGAAGTCCTGGGAGAGGAGAGTAATCTCATAGTGTAGCTAATGCAATTCTCACCCCGTGCTTTTCCTGGAGAGGCAACGTCTTGATTCTCTACTGTTCAGGCTAGAAGGCAAAGTATAATGTCTCCACAGCACTAAGCTCTAAGGCTGCCAGAGTCTTCACGTCCACCGAGGTCACTATGAACCAGAAACAAGAATGCATCTCTCCTCCTTCCAGGAAGCTCCAGGCAACCGACTCTGCTCTCCATGCCTGCACTAATAAGCTCATGTGAAGGGTGAGCATCCTCACTCACAAAACCCCAGAAATTTCTATGTACCTCCAAGGGTCTAACAGATAGGTAAGCCAAACATACAGCTATCTCAGGACTTCACGGTGTCCAAGGCTCCTGCTGGATTTGCACAAGGTCATTCAACCCAAGTCAAGGTGAATTCACACTTGGCTTTTCACTGCCTCTGTAACAGAGCCTGCAGCCCCAGTCTGCATTGAGGAACCTGGGACACCTGGGATTCATTACAATTTGAGGGGTTGTGCCTCTCCTGGATATCTCTGAGGCAGATGCTGTTGCAGAGGTTACAGAGATACAGCGGCTCTTCACACCAGCCTCACAGGATGTTTTTTTTGGTGCTTAGAAGCTGTTCAAACATCATTAAGATTTACACATGCATGTACTTGCTCTATATTCCAAGCAATACATTTTCCTCCTGAAGGAGGGGGGAAATAGCATTTCTGACATGCTTAAGAGACTAAGATCTTTGAAGATGAAGGCCTCCCTATGTATCCCATGCATCTGTACCAGCCAGGAGCAAAGAAAGCTGCCCCCATAATACCTCTCACCTGTCTTCAGTGACTGACATGATCAGCTCCAGCACACTGACCATTTTTGCTTGTGCATCTGCAGGAAGAATAATCCACAGAGGAACCAGAGCTTGCTCAATGATCTTTTTAAATTAAACTCGCATTTAACATTACTGTGCTGACAGGGAAGAGTTACATGGGCACATTGTTCTGCTATCTATCACCTTGTTTACAGGAAGTATATTCTCAGTAGCCTTAACCATTGTTTTTAAAGGACTTAGCTGAGTGAGTGAGTGTGAAAGCACACATGAATTGTAATGAGAGACTTAGAGGGTATGAAAAGCCACTGCTCCTGCACTTAATCCTGCAAAATGATCTATGTCTGCAATGTTTCAATCAGTAATTTCATGCCAGTGTTAGAGAGACTGGTCAGTATCAAAGTTTCCAGGATATTCTGCACATTAGTTTAATGACAATACTAGACTTGACATAAGGACTACTGTGTTGAAGGTTATACTGCACAAAACTTTCCCTTGTGATTAACAAAACAGGAAATAAAATGACCTGCTATCTTCTTCCATTTCAGTATTTATGGGCACATATAAACATTAACACCTCTGAATGAGGACAAAATGAGACAGAAACAAGGAAGGATGTGACAACAATTAGGAAAAGTTCTTGAAGATAAATCAGTTTTGGGAGGGAGTGAGGTTACTAAAAGGAACACTAAACCTGCAACAAACTAGGCTCTTTTTTTTTTTCTATATTGCAGTTTTCAGGAGTGGTGGAATAAAGGTGCTGAGTATTACCCACAAGACATGCAATGCTAGAAGTTATATCAAGATAAAGAGGGAAACCCTGTTGAGGTGTGTTGACCCTAGTCAGCAGTCAAGCACCCATGCGGCCTCTTGCTCCCTTCCCTTGCCCCACAATGGGAGGAGAGAGAGAACAGGAAGAACAAAAGGAAGAAAATTTATGGGTAGAGATAAGTACAGTTTCAAGCGGGGGGGTTGGTGGGGTAAGTGATGCAAGTGACATCTCTCACCACATCCTCCAGTCAGTGTCTGAGCAATGGCCACCCTGGAGGCCAAAGACCCCGCTCTTCTTCCTCCACCTCTGCTTTTATAGATTGCTGACAATGACATTATATGTTATGAGCTGTATCCCCTCCCAACTTCTTGCCCATCCCCAGCCTACTGATTGAGGGGCAGAGTGAGAAGCAGAGAAGGTATCAATGCTGTGTGAGCTCTATAAAGAAAGTTATCTGATAATGTAACACAGAAAATACCATTCAGAACAAAAAGTTAAAATTTCAGTGCCCAGTTTCAACAGCTATTTCTCAAAACAATGAATCTGATTCTGAATCTACAAAATCCTACTCAATTTCCTAAGCTTATTAGAAAAATAATTTTTTAAATCAAACCAGAATATTTTATTGAAGTTCTGTGGAAAATATGATGAAAAAGTTATCTCAGAAAATGGTACACCCAGGGTTTCCATAGTAAGAAAAGACAATGGAAAAATAAACAATCAAGCCAGCTTTATAAAGGCCTGTCCAAAAAACCAAAGAACACCATTGGGAGGCTTGGTGTACATTTATGTAGAAGGGACACTGACCATGTTGGATATGTGTATGCCCTAAAGCGTATGTGCATGACCCAGGCTCAGCGCTCAGTGAGTGGCCAATGCACACAATCAGGTTTTGTCTTAGAATCAAAGAATCATTAAGGTTAGAAAAGACTTCCAAGATCATTGAGTCCAACCTTTGACTGAACACCACCATGTGAACTAAACCATAGCATGCAGTGTCATGTCCAGTCTTTTCCTGAACACTTCCAGGGATGGTGACTCAATCACTTCCCTGGGAAGTTCATTCCAATGCTTAAGTACCCTTTCAGTGAAGAAATTCTTCCTGATGTCCCACCTGAACCTCCCCTAGCACAGCTTGAGGCCATTTCGTCTTGTCCTGTTGCTAGTTGCCTGGGAAACGATGCTGACCCCTACCTCTCTACAATCTCCTTTCACATAACTGTAGAGAGTGATAATGTCTCCCCTGAGCCTCCTTTACTCCACACTAAACGAGCCCAGCTCTCTCAGCTGCTCCTCATAGGACTTACCCTCTAGACCCTTCACCAGCTCCACTGCCGTTCTCTGGAGATGTTCCAGCACCTCAATGTCTTTCTTGTAGTGAGGGACCCAAAACTGAACACAGGATTTGAGGTGTGACCTCACCAGTGCAGAGTACAGGAAGGGGACAATCACTGCCCTGGTCCTCCCTAGTCCTGTTGGCCATGCTATTTCCACGCGCAGGCCACACACAGAGAGGCCAGGATGCCACTGGCTTTCTTGGCCACCTGGGCCACTGCTGGCTCATGTTCAGCCACTGTTGAACAGCACCCTCAGGTCCTTTTCTACTGGATCACTTTTCACACAAAAAATCTGTTGGGGAGGTTGTCCACTGCAAACGAGTATGCAGCTCCAGGAGCATGGAGCATTGAGGGAGGAATGGGACATCTGGTCTAGCCAGCCAGATCAGCCAAATCAACCCTGGCAATCAATGGGGTGACAGGTGTCACAGCCAGATTACCCTCACATCCAGTCTTAGTGCTGAGTATATGGGTCCCAGAACCCAATTCAGTGTCTAGAAGGAGGTCAAGTTCTCCTGAAAACCTACAGGTACTGGGAATATGAAACTGTGACTCTGAGCTCTTTAAAAACACATTCCTCACAGGCTACTCTAGTATGTCCTGTGACTATGGTCATCAGATTCTAAATAAACACAGTAACTTGGGCACATCAATATCAGCTGAAACTTCATCCATCTGCTTGCCACAGTGGCTGACAGCATTTCTGGCACATTCCCAGAGCATTTAATTTTATTAAGTACATTTACTGAAGAAATGAAAATCACTAAACTGAGTAAACTATAGAGTCCTCATAAATATAACTACTCCCCCCCCCATTTTGTTTGAATAACAGCAGGAAATGAAAAACTGCACGGCTAAAGGAAGCGAAGGAACTATTTATGTAGCATGGGAAAAATTAAACTGAGATTCAACACTTTAAAGTGGGTGACATCTGTTTATCAAAATACTTTTGTTGTATCTCTTCTGCTTTTTATTCTTTTTCCTGCTAAGACTCAGCAACAGGGATGCAGTGCTAGATTTGTCCTTTGATTTTAGTGGCAATTTGTGCAAGTTCTGCCACTATTGCAAAATCAAAATATTGGTCTGGTATTGCCAATTGCTAATAAAATATACTAATGTATCATGTGCCATCTTCTCACTACATTACTCACACGTGTATATAATATGAAAAGATGTGTGGGACTGGGAGTTTTTCCCTTTCTGCACATGAGATACAAAGCGGCTATGCACTAACTTTTTATTTCTGTTAAAATAAAACCTGTTGAACAAGTGGGATGTACACCAAGATGTGGTCTGGAAGGATAAAAGAAGCAGTCTATGAACTGAACTGCTGAATTAAGCAGGAACTCAAACCATTGATTTCTACAACTAGCTTGCAAAAACATGCACCAAGGATAATAATTTTCAGTGATTCAAAGCAGAACCTTTGGCTAAGTGGTAAGTCTGCCCTTAAAATAGGCTAAATAAGATGTTCTCCAACTACACAAAGTACTGGGGCCTGCCAGGGACCCCATACTGTATTCCACCAGCACCAGAAGGCAGTGCCAAGTAAATTCTGAAATTTAATATACAGGCAAATGTGATTTGCAGTTTCACTGCTTTCTGTCAGTAAAAGTGGGAACTAAGGTCATCAACTTTGCTCCTGGAATCACTGCAGAAAAAAATATGGGAGTGCTAAAAAAACCCCAAATGAACCCCACAAGAACACCCCAAACAATTCCACCAAAAGCTTTACTCAAATAGCACTCAATGATGCACAGATCTATCTATTGGATAGACAAGGAAAGCAGTAAGAAGGCATGATATAAACTTTGGTTTTATATGCATTCTTCATCCTTGCTCCTACAAGCACTACTGCATGTCAACTTCTTGCCAACATCCATGTCTACCCTACTGTGTACCAGTATACAGCATGAGTGAGGAGTATCCCTGCTGCTGAACTCCAGACAACTACTCAGAGCACCAAGCAATCCACAGAGAGATAAACAGCCATTTACTTTTCTTCACGGATCATGTAGAGAGTTCAGTTTCCACAGTACATAATTTAAGCACTAATACTAAATAATGTTAATACCCAGTGAAGTAAATCAGGTTTGTCAGTTGTCTGAAGACCCTTCAAAGATCAGCCACAGCTACTGTGAAACTGGCAGAGCACTTGCAGGAACAGTGGAGAGCAGAAGAAAACTTAAAAAATAAAAATAAGACTTCAATATCCAGAAAATATTTGATGACATTTAGGTTAAAACAGAGTTTTTTGTGAATATTTTCACTCAATGTTCTAAATAAAATTGCTTTGGATATGCTCTCATTCCTGTCATATCCAATTTTCACTAGCTTTTAGAAGATGTATATTATATATCAGTCACCCATTAATTGCCCAATCTCATTTTATGTAACAGAAAAAGTATGTGTTCTTGCCCAAGCAGTAAACCTCCAAACTTACTAACATCCTGAAAGCCCCAAGAACACAGCTCTGCAAAGCACTGGGGGCTCTGGCCAGACTGCACACTTGTACTCCCTGCAAGGTAGGCATGCACCAACTACTCCACTGGAGTAATGTCCATGTGTTCTCTGTCCCTGTCTTCCCTCAACACAGGCTCAACACAACCAGCCACTAGGTTCTCCTAGTAACTTGTGCTGCACTTCTTTCTAGTGAGAAACAAGTGAAAACTGAAAGAACCTGCCCCTTCTGTTCTCTTTTCTTGCTAGATCCAGCAGAGCTCTTTATCCATCTCCCTTTACCCCTTCCACTTCACAAAAAGCAAGAAATCAAGTAACGTAGCTGTTGGTTTGGAAATTAATTGAAGCAGTCAAGGAGCAGAAGGAGCAGAGACAAGACAAGCCCACAGTCTTTGTTCTAAGCCCTACATTTGTATACACAAAAGATGTAATACTCATAATAACTTACCAGGTATATGTGTACCCCAAGTACAACAATTAATCACACAGCAACACAACTTCATAACCCTTCAAAAATCAGCTGAAAGAAATACTATGGAAGAAGAAAGATCACTACAATTACCTCATTTAAGGTTTTCATTATAGAAAAAGTATTAGATAGAATCATATTGCAAAAGGCACAAGAATAGGCTATATTGTTTTATCATTAATCTGTCAGAACACAAGAAATTAGGTTTCTTCCTATGGTGGATGCACAGAGCTGATTAACCCCATAGCTACACGGAAGCCAGATCAGAAAAAAAAACCACGGGGAAGGCAAACTGATTGTGAAGTCTCTCTTCAATTCTCAAGTATTTCAGGGCCTGAGAACAGAGCAGGAGTGCTTGCGTGGGCAGACAACAGATGCTCCTCTGGACTTTCAGCAAACAGCAGAGCAGGGAGGGATGGGTAAATGCTGCTATTTCTTTGCTGTTTTAACTTATGCAATTGGAGGAAAATAACAATTTAAGACACTGCCCCCTGGATAGCTTTTCTATTTCTCACGAGTCTCCAATTATTATATTTTTCTCTCTCTTCAATACCCTCATTTCCCTTGAGTATGCATTCATCATCAACTTGCATTCCCTAGAAATCCTCCCACTAGCTATCTGGAAAGAAACTCACGCTAGAGGGCATAACACTCTTCTAACATGTAGATGCCTTTAAAACCACAAGTCATCTTCAGAAACCAAATTGCACAGAGGTGCATAAAGAATTTTTCGCAAGACCTATTTTGGAGACAAGTGAACTCAGCCAACTCACAAACATCAGCAGTAATTTCAATTCAGCAAGCACAACTGGCATTCGCAAAACCTTCATCCAAACCACACACCTCTTTGCACGTGCATTTTTTTAAAAAATATTTTTTTCTTGGTCTGTTTTTGTGCTCACATTTTGCCCTCAGCCAATATGATAAAAATGTTTTCTGGGTGAGCCCTGGAGAACTGAGCAGACCAAACACTAATTCTCATATGGAATTTATTTAGAGGGGGAGTAAAATCCCTAAAGTTGAGTAGTTATGTTATTTTGAACTGGTTTTATATTTTATGCGTACATAGTGGAGCTGGAATTTCAGGGCTGGCTTTTGTTTGCATTCATCATGAAACATTTGTTATATGAGCTGCTGCTACTGCTACCAAAACAGCTGCTGCTCACTGCTAGAAAACCAGAAGCAAACTCAACACTTTCTTTCTTCCCCTGCTAAGTCTAGCTGGCAAATGAGGCCTGGTGCGTCTACAGAAAATTACCTTTCTTTGGTTTTGCTGTCATCCTTGCCACCTTTTGCCTACCCCGAACACAAACTTGAAAGAGCATGGACAAATCAGAAAAAGAGCAGATACGTTCTAACGCTCCTTAATCACCTACAATTAAATGCAAATCAGAACTACAGCTGTGTGAACTCCTTGCTTTGCAGCTAGGGCAGCACCTCAAATGTGAATGTCTTTCCTTCAGCTGCTCTTAAGATTCAGCGAGGATTTAGCCTTTCTGTCCTGCATCATCATTTTCCACCATCTGGAAAAACTGAACCATGACTTGATCTAGCTTTGTATAAAAATTTCTTCTGTAGGAGACTGCTTTCCTGTGCAGAAAAAAATACCCACCCATCTGAAATCTGTGAACTTTCCTACCAACCAGCACAAAGATCAGGACCCAGAGCATCTGCAGACAGCAGTCTTGAGTGCCAAGGGCAGACCTTCTCAATTGCACATAAGCTGAATTTTAATGCTTTGCTTTGTTACGATTACTAAACCACTTCAGTGTTGTTCTTGTTGCTTCCTGGTAATATCATATTGACAGCGACCTCTATCACCTCAGCCTCATCTTTTTAACAGAGTATTTATCCCAGGCTGAAGCACAGTCCCTGCAAGACTTCCCTGCTTATTTAAAGTAAGCAGACACTACTGAACAATGAATGCCTACCTCTTTCACCAATTTTATCCTGCAGGAGAACATTCTCCTATCATGACAACCCGTTTTCTTGAAGAGCTTTTGGACAGAGATCTTATTGAAAATCACACCATCTCATACCCCTATGCTTGTTGAGTCCTCCAAGGAAGTAGTTGATTTGTGATGCTCTACAAATGCCATATTGACTTTTCCCAACTGTCTATTAGTCCCATTCTTTATTATAATTCCTACCACTACATAAATTTGATTCTTGCATCTGTTGCTATCCAGGTGCCCATTGCAGCCCCTTAAAAGCTTGGAATTCATTTTAACTACCTCCTGTTCTTCCAAAATAGCTGCTGATTGAATGACAGGACACACCACAGAGTTGGTAATTTCAGTTTCAAAGAGATTCCCAGTGAATATTTCTGACAGTAGCACTCATGACACTGCCACGGCGTAAAGATGGCTGAAGAGGAAAAAAATGCCACACCGTAACAACAAATCTATTACCTGTATTATAGATGACATCTGGAAGTAATTGAGAAGTTATTCAGATGGAGTCCAAACAGTACAACTAAAAAGATGAGATTTATAAAGTGCAGTAACAATTGTGCAAATGTTGGAGATAGAAAAAGCATCCCAACCAGAAATAAGAGGCTAATAAAAGAACACAACGGGAATGTAGTTTGGAAGACGGGAAGGAGACAGGGGAGATGAGCCTAGACAAAAGCGGAGAGGAGGACACTCTTTCATACTGCATTTGAAAATTTGTGATTCTACTCCAAGAACAGAGAAAAAGAATAAAAAAGGAATTTTCACAGCTATATTTAGTAAAACCCTCTTCTCTTGCTATAGCTTCTTGGAGAACAAGTTTTCAAGAGGGATAGATCAAAAAGGCTGGGAATTTGCAACGAGAAAAGGAAGTAGGGAACATAGCTCCAAGAAAGACTCTTGGAAGAGCAAGGTGTCAGCTCTCTAGCATCATAAACTGCCTCCAGGGCAGGTAAAGCAAAGGGACTCAGAGAAAGGAGCACAGTCATGGTGTGAAGGTATGCTCAAGTGAGCTGATTATCCCCTCAGGAATGAAGTCTGGGAGACATATCAAAAGGACTCCTAAGTAGCAGCTCGGAGCTACACTGCTAATATATGTACTTCATTTTAATTCTTACAACTTTGTCCTCAAGGGACAACCCTTGAACTTTGATGAAATTGCTTCTACTAATTCTTTCCCTCCTTTTCTAATAGTAGTAAGTGTTCTTAAGATGATTTAGAGCACAATACGCTGTGTCCTTTGGGAGTAACTGGTTCCTCTACAGGCCCTTGGGGATGTCTCTTCCCTGAGAGTGCCTCCCTGCCACTTCTCCCAGCTACCCACCGTCTCACTCTCCCTGACTCTTGTGGGCCACCTAGCCCTGATGTGGCTGAAAAAAACCTTTTGATGTTAGCTTTAATGCCTTTAGCAAGTTGTATGCTGGAAGATGCCTTACTATAATTTCAAATCTAACTTGTCAGAATTTATGCTCTTTCATGTTTTCCTCATTTTAATTATTACGTCATTTTAATTACGGTAGCAGCTAATTTGTATCACTGTAAAAACTTGATTTTAAATTGTAATGTTTATGTGAAAACCCAAGTAATTCCTTAGGAAAGGTTGCTTGCCTCTACTGTACATAAATTACACATAAAAGTACTTTTACAATTAAATTTCTTTTCTGTAGTTACTTTAGTATTTTTCAAAACATTTCTGAGCCGTCAAAGATACTGGCTCACGGTACTCACACTGTTCTTGCAAAATGCCTTGGGGATAAGGATAATCAATTTAACCTGTAATTGATACAATGATTTAGTCTGAGGGAAAAGTACAATAGCCTTATTTGAAGACTGAAAATATGATTATGCTCCTAAAAGCAAGGCAAATAGTCAACTCTGTGATCTGTTCCATACTGTTCCTGCTTCTTCAATGCTGAATACGCTCAGTTTTCAGTTAAAGATATTTCTCCCCAAATACTGACCCTGAAAATATACTGTGGGACACAAAAATTGAGTTAAATTCTCAATTGTTTTGGTCCTATTATTAATAAAAGTTTTTCATATTCCAGCTCAGCCACCTTGTGCAATTTGTTTGTTTCCATGTAGGTGAAATGAAGAGCTGTTCAAATATACTGCAGCTCAGAACAGAAGCAGGCCTATTAATTGGGATTTAACGGCTATCTACCTCCTCCTGTATGCCTTCTGTTGCCTGGATAGAGGTCAAAGTTGGCAAAGAAGCAATCTGCGTAAACTGTTACTGCTATAATTTTTGTTTAAATGCTATTTTTAAAGTAGAAGCAGTAGCAGAGATTTAGCTGAAATGATATCAATTAAAATAGCACTAGGATTTTATTTATTAAGTTAGTCAAGAAGGAATGAACTGTCATTGCAAGCTTTAACTGTCATTAAAATGTTTGTGGTATTTTGTCATCAGTGACCCTAGATTATTTAAGAGATATCATTAATGCTGTATCCGAATGCAGCTTTCCCTCTGTGCTGGAGCTTTAACAAAGCTGGTTGTCCATGGGTTTTTCATTTTGTGATATTAAGAACAGGAAACATTTAAAAGGTGCATCGGGGAATCATCCTCAGATAAGTAGCAGGAGCCCACTTATAAACCATAACATCTTTAGTGACTGATACGTTCATTAGATAAACATGACAATTGCTTAGAAAATACCACCACCAAGCCTTCAAAACAATCTGACGCACACAAAAATCTTGATATGTGGGATGTAAGGGTTTGGCTGACTAGTCCCTTGGGATTTAGACCACAAATAAGTTTTGTTTTTACTGTAAAACAGTATGAAATCCAATCCTTGTGGGTATAATACAAAACCAGACGGTCCATCAATAGATCTGATGAAAGGAAATTGAATGCAAGCAACATGAATAGGTGGGATGAAATGCAAAATCTACAGGTTGAAGTCTTGGAATTGCAGGAAAAGATGAAGATGATGCATTAGGTGGTCTCAGTCTTCATAATACTACAGATATAAATGCATTATACAGAAAATTTTAGAGAAGGGAAGCTCTGTTCATGATAGAGGCTCAGAGGAGCATGCAAAGAAGTAAAATGTGCTTGGCTTCAGGAAAAGACCTTGCCATTTGACAGGAAAGAGGAATACAAAACAGGTGGTGGAAAGGAATAGGAAAAAGATAGGAGACTGCAGAGCACAAGCTCTGTATACACATCTATTATAGCTCAAAGAAGGGAAAGAATAAGTAATTCTACAAAAAAACCCCAACTCAGCCTATCTCTACAATCCACTGTAGTTTGTCAGAGCCAGCCTATGAGTTCATGTGCCCAGAAACTTTAGTAGAAGAGGAACATTTGATCCACGTTTTTCAAAAAATTATTTAAGGGAACATGGTCTTCACTTTCCACTACAACTCTTTCTGAGCAGAGCCTTTACAAATTCAACTCCCATGAAAATCCTAGCCTAAACTAAGGATTTAAAAATCAATATTGTAACTAGCAAGCAGAGAAACAATATCCTTCTTTGCCATATTCAGTGGTGAGACCTGGAAGGCAGCCAACCTCCTCGAATGCCAGAAGTGCTGGGCAGGGGCACTGTGGATCAACAGTGGCCTCATTCCTCATTCCTCCAGTTCATGAACTATGCCCATGATCCCGTCCTGCCAATTTGAAATATGTAAATTTCTCAACTGATCTAAGTGATTATTGTTGTTGCTGCTGCTGTACTTACAAAGTCAACCACTCCTCTTGACTCTAGGAGAAAGAAGAACCATAGCAATGCACTTGGCAGATGGGCACGTAAATTGCACTTCCCTGCACTGTAAGCTCAGGGAGTAGATTTACCCAAACTGAGTGTGAAGGTCATGCTGGGCTGTCAGTTACCTCACTTTTCATCTCAAAAGGCCATTCATTTTGGGCCACAAGACGTATTTAAAGGCAACTGTTCTGCTGTGTAACCACGCACATATGAGCTAACTTGTATCTAACAAGTGCACACTAAGAAGGAGGAGTAAATAGAATGGATTTGAGCCTGCATGTACGCAAGCTCCATGTGGGCTTGGAAAGCCACACCAAATTCTCTTGCCACCCTTTATTCTGATCATATTTTAGCAATGAGGCTGATACTATCTTGGATAAATCTTTTGGTGCCACAGTTATGGTTTTCATGCCACACACACATGGTCTGGAGTGGCTTCACCTTCCTCAGCAGAACAAGAACCACAGCTGTTATAAGTTGTCAATCTTTGCTGCAGAACTTGCCACAGAGAAGTTTACTTTCTGAGACAAATCTTCCAAAAGACCTAGTGGATCTTATGAAAAACAGAGAACGTCCAGAAGTGCTCAAATCCTTCCAAGAGGTCCTATTCTAAAAACTGTTTATTCACCGTGAGGGTTGAAACCTCTGAAAGACAGGAAACAACGTATTTTCCTTTTATGGAACTGGAAAAAGAAAGGATACTTCCACTGATTGGGGTATCCACCAACTTCAGGGCCTCCTGGACCAGGCAGTCTGGTTTTGTCCCTGCTTTCCAAACCTTGTATTCTCATGGCTGCAGAGCTAGATAAGGCATCTACAGCTTTTGATACTACCTTCAACTTTATAAAACAAATCAAGGAGCAGATTAGCTATACAGAATGTCCTTGATGCTATCGACCTAATTGGGAACAAACGTTCTTGGGTATATGCACTGTGACTCTTCCTCTTTCCCTGCCTGTCTTGCACACAGAGAATGGGGAGTTACTTTTACAATAAACAAACGTACAATTAAACACTCTTCCTAGATCTTAAACTGCCTGTTTTAGCACACGCATTGTTTTATAGCATTCTTCTATGCAACTTTGAAAGTTCAGATTTCAGAGGGAGAAGAAAAGAACAGCTTGTTCATGTTTTCTATTTTCAGAACAGGATGTTGGGTGATAAAGAAGAAAATGCCATCAAGGCGGAATGTAAATCCCCATTAGCACCGGCACAACGCTCGAGTGCCCTGGAAGCGCTGAACAAGTGGGCAGATCACACCACCTGCTGGTCAAAACTTCTCAGGTCGCACATTCATTGTGCTTTACATCATGGATGGCAATGTGCTGTGGAAGTGTTACACAGATAGTTACTTCCCAAGTCCAATCTCATGTTTTACCTCCACGTGAAATTTAGAACTTTTCTCTTCTGTAGAAAATTTTTATAGTCAGTAATCCCTCTTCAGAGTATTATTTAGGGAAAACACCAGGCTGTTTTAGAGTGTGAGGCAAAAGAAAAGACAGTGTGTTTGGAGTCTCCGAAGTTTTTGAACATTTGAATGTGTTCAAAGTTTTCCTGAATTCTGTTTGAAGAAAGTAGGAGATGCAAAGAAGAGATGCAAAAAAAAACCCCAAACCCCAAACCCCTCAGCATTTAAATTGAAACTAATCAAAAATTATTTTATTCTCACATCAAGAGTGCAGGTCCTTGTAGGAGAGAGAACGGTTGTGCACTTTTGCACAAGAGTTGAGCCACTGTATGTAATGTTTCCACATACCAGTCCCAACCCCCTCTCCATAAAATACAGCTCACAAGAAGCCAGCAGATTAAGAAGCCTCAGAACATTTGTTCTAATTTCTTATTTTCTTTCATTTTGTGCTGAACAAAGGCAGAATATAAGATGATCACTATTTAAAGACATTCCACAAAAAGCACTGCCTCCTTCCATCAGATTTCTATGATAATTTCTTACTCAGAGTTTCTGCTCTTGGAGGTTGTGCCTGCAAAGACACCCACTGCAGTTCCTCAGAGGGAAAAAACCCTTGGTTCCTGAACATTTCCAAATGCAGAGCATCCACACGTTGTCAGTGCAGCCCAAGAGCAGGGTGGTAGAACAGTTGCTACAAGAATTTAGTACTAAAGGTATCAATCATATTGTGGGGAGTCTCGCTAACAAAGTGATGTCCTGGAAGACGGTGTAAGAAAGAAAAGCCGCTCTCAGCTTTCTCCAACTTGTAAAGAGTTTTATTTTCACAAGGAGTGGGAAAATGCTCTTCTTCACTTCCAGCACAGGAACCATCTGAAGGCATATCCCCCTTCAGTGCTGACCTAGCACAGGAGTGATCTTCAGCACAGTGTAAAGACTGCTGAGGCTGATGCAACCCTTTTCCTAACTCCATTAAAAAAGGTCCTGCCTCACAGGACCTTAGCCTTACAATAAAGACAAATGCCACCATCTCTCTCCTTACTGGGTTTAAAGAGAAGGGGAAGTTTATCAATACAAAATGTCAACACTGTGCCACTAGCATTCATGAAGAGAATGGTTTTTAAAAATAAGCAGGTTTATATCACCTGGGATACTATTACTACTACAGTTTAAAACATTCCCTGTAAATGTGATTCTTCCAAGAATCAGATTTTCATTGCATTTTTAAAAACCCCCCATTTTAGTTAACCTGAACAATATATTTTCTTTCAGCTGACAGCGTGAGTTATTTCTTTGCACTCAATAAAATTCACTGTTTGAAAAGATTAAGTCAGTCTTTTTGCTGTAGGGTCTTTTTGCCTTCTCCACGCAAAATGCAACTTTCAGGAAAAAAAGATTTATATTTTTTTCTGGTTCTGGGAAGAAGTATTTTTATAGGGCTTCTAGTACCAAAGAAAATTTATGAACTCCAGTAGAGAGGTGAGAGGATATGGCTTATTTCTGAGGTGATAAAAAACCATTTTATTGCCTATTCTTTTACATTAGGTGCTATTAACTTTTACCCCATGCCACAGAAGTTGACAAGGTAAAGTAAATTCTGTTTTGCTGAGTATAGTGCACATTTTCTGCCTCTTAAAAACACAAAGATATGAAACACATATGTGCCCATTTCAAAATAAACTGAGTAAGTATTCTCTGCATTCTGCCTACCAGTCAGTAGCTCATTACCAAAAGTGAGTTATAGTGACTATAGAAAGCAAAAAAGAATGGGACTGATCAACCTTTTTTTTCCTTCAGTTGTGCTCCTGAGAGTGAGGAGAGGTTTTACATGTGAAGTTTTGTTATAAGTATTTCAGGCCTCTCAAAAAGTTAAGGAATACTTCTAAATTTTGAAGTAAATATAATCCAAGGCTCTACAATTAGATCCTATCTGCTTCAGTGCTGGGAAGCAAAGACAGAATTTTCAGCATATTTCACTGTGTTAGCAAAGAAAGCTATTAAACACAGCAATATGTTTTTTTTCTTCATTTATTCTACCCATCTATTGATCCATCTATCTATTCTACAATCCATCTGCTGCCCCCATCCATGCCCTTTTGATCAAAGGCCAATTGGTCAAAGGCAGTTCTGGCTGTCAAGGCAGGACAAGTTTGTCATTTTGGACAAGACTTTGGACAAGACAAAAAAAAGAGAGTCCTTTGCAATTCTTGACTTAGTATCAACATTAAGAAAATGCTTAATTTCAAGGAGAGAGTGGAGAAGCAGAAAAACAGGACGTATGGAGCTTTAAAGTATTGTATAAGATAAAACCAGATTTGTTCCAATGAAAACTTTAGCACCACAAAGAGCTTTCACATTTTCTTGCACATGGTTATAAAACACACAAGTAAAAATATCTGGCATATGGATTAGCTTAAGGCAACCATTTTATTAATGCAATAAAGAAAGTTAGCTTCCTAGTGTCCTCTGACACTAAAATTTTCTCTCAGGCAGAACTGCCACCTTTTTTCAAAATATTTTACTTTTCTTCACAGTTTTCTTCTGCCAGCTTATGTAAGACAAATCATTAGCATCACTGAGAAAAGCACTCAAGTAATATTGCATTTAGCAGTTATCTGTGTCATTACATATACAGATATATATACCTGCAATCATATTTCTGTGCTCTCTGATGAAAATGTCCCACTATCTACCAGATCATAGAGCCATAGTTTTACTGATCTTCTGCTTCAGAACAATAGTAGCAAAGTAGTTTTGAAGATAAAATGACTACAGCCTTTGTTTCTTAGCTGGGAGAGCACTGAGAATGATCTTCTTAATAAATGCTATTGTAGTGTCTCAGATGATACAAAAGAAACAAAGAACTTTGAATATGGATTGCATGGTCGAAAGAAACAGAGATTAGAAAAAGTTTCTAGATTTCCTGATTTCTATAGCATCAACCACATTGAAGGCTCCCAACAAGAAGTTTGCCTGGATGGGAGCCATAGTGATCTGGTGATGACCCAAAGCACCTGTAACAGGCAAGGAGGGTCCCAACTTTGGGAAGCAGAAGTTTAACCCACAACTCCCGTAGACATATCTTAAATGCCCATGTGATTTTACAAGTTTGATAACATCCAGCAGTTTGCTTCCTATAGCAAGAGGTAGGTGCTTTTAATGTGGTTTAGATTTATGACATTGGTGGGACAGCAATTGCCAGTTTCCTACTCTGATTTCTAATCTATGTAATCCACTAAAGCAACACTGGATGGAAATTGTTTTGCTTCAGCTACTTTTTGCTTCAAGGTAGCTCTCCAAGTCCAGTTTTTGAATTGTGTCTAATCCAGAACTGCTTATTGCAGTGGACTCTGGTGCAGAGATTCACAGACCTGGAAGTGAATCACCTTTCTGTACATGGTCCTTCACTGTGTTTTTCTCATCTCATTGTATTCAACTGACAAAAGATAAGTTCTGGAAAACCTTTACTTTCCTTAATACAGGAAAGACTGCCATAAGAGAATCTCAGGTGGAGCAGCAGATCAGCAGACAATACTGTAAACATTATAGATGTAATCTGCAAGAATTAGTTGCAACCAAAGGTCAGTTTTAACCCAAAGTATCTGTTGCTTTGTAGGATTACCACACAACTGGCAGAATAACATCTCCTCTTTCAAGCACTTCATGATGCAACAGCAGAGGGTGTTGTAGATCAGAGCTAAGATGCCCTGAGGAGCACAATATAGGATTTCATGCACTTAGATATTTTTTATTTTTCTGTTAAGTATTTTGTAAGCATCAGCACCAACTCAGAAATAACCTGAAAATAATTGTGATTGGAAAAAAGCCCCAAACATATGCACGTATGAAAAGAGAAGGACAGAGTTAACACAAGGAAACAATTTTCTTTCTAATCTTCATTGTCAATAAGTGAATGGAAAAGATAAAACAAAAGTTTAATACACATAGGAAATACTGAAGGAAAGTGGTGAATCTTTAGATATGACACCAGACCAGTCTTACACATGAAATCTCAGAGGAAATCACTGTCCTGAAAGAGGTGATCAAATTTCCTCCAGATACTGATACATTCCTCCCGGAATATACACAGAGCAGAGAAAGATTAACCAGCACTTAAAAATTTTCACAGATTGCTTACTTCCCACCTGACAATGTCTAGGGCACCTTGATGAAAACCAAAACCTTGCGTGCTGCTTATTAGCTTCCCCTGTTGTAAGAGAAGTGAAAATCTATGGTGCACAGAACAGCTGAGGAAGTCCTACAAATTCTCAAAGAAAAGTCAGCTGATGGCAGAGAGACCATGTCCTTCTATTGATCCCCCTGCCTCTCTCTCACCTAATATCCCTGTGGCAAAACCTTGAAGACCAAATTGTGCAAACCTTTACGATGACTTTCACATACTACGAATACCAGTATTTTTATTGTTTAATTTATGAAGAGAAATAACTGATCCAAAACTGGGCATTGCTCTCATGTCAGTACCATACTATACTCTCCTTATGTCTGTTATGGGGCAAAATTGCTCTATGGCTGGATATAGTACCACAAGAAAGTTAAACTTCCACTTTCCAAAGAGTTGCCTTAACTGCCTTATTGTAAGCAGACAATGACCCACTGAAATGATGTTCAGAGAAGCAATACTACACTTTCTCTGAAGTATCTGTATCATTGCCAAATACAAAATTTTCAAAGATGCATCCTAGAAGAAGAGTTCGGTGGACACTCATGCATAACTCTTGGTTATGGACAGAAACCCATAGTTTCTCCAAAGTGACTGACTACTGTAAAAGCTGCTCTCAGTCAGAAGCCAGCCATCAGCTGCATGCATTACAAATAAAATTCCATCTTTGTTCCATGTGCTTTTAATATTCAACTTGGTACAAAACACACATTTAATCACTGTAGGCATTTCACACTGACATGAATGCATTCGAGTCACCCAGCAAGAAGGGAAGTTTTACCCCTGCCTGGTTCATACAGTGTTGATGTACCAGTCAAATGTAAGCAGGAATTTAATTCTGCTGGAATGACATGCACAGTCCTCCAGAAGCATCAAATTTATTTTTAGGCATAAGACACAAGACTGCCTTTTAAAGAACTCAGCAATAAATAAGTGTTGGGAGGGATGAACTGATACAGAGAGAAGCCTTTCAGATTGGCTGTGTGTACAAATTAAGGAGTAGATTGAGTATTCTGTTTTCATTTCTCTACTCAAGCCTCCTAAGTCTTTTTTCTCTTTATGTTTTGTACTTATAGTGCTGTAAATATGTATTCTTATTCGTACTTTACCTAAACTCAGTTTAACTGAAGGTTCATTTCATTTCAACTCTTAGTCAAAGCCAAGGGAAAATAAATGGTAGTGGTACTGGAGAATCTCTGAGGTGTCCAGCTTCCCAAACAATTTCTTGAAGATTGACTTAGGTAGATATTGCTGACACCATTTTAAGAATATTTTGACAGTATTACTTGAGAGCTGAGTATGATAGAATTAAAAAAAAAAAAGCCACTCCAGTGGTAAATGGGAAGCTTTCTGGCATATGGCAAGATCACTGAGCAACAAGTGCTTGCCCAGGAATGAAAACCACACAGTAACATTAAAGATAAAAGCAGAATATGTGACCTTCCCCATTAATCAAATCTGCTCCCTAAAAGGAAGATAAATCTCTTCATTGACTAAACAAGACAGAAACACGTACCTTTCAGCAGCCATGCAGATTTTGCCAAAGTTTCTGTAAGAATAGCACTTTAATGGAAAAAGTTACCTGGGTTTTTGTAGATGCTAAGCACATCCTTGAAATAATGAGGTAAGAATCTTTCTAATAAAAGCAGCACATCCTCCAACTCCTCCAGAATGCCCACAAGCAGAAAATTTTCATTAACGTTCAGCTTTGCTCTTTCAAGGGCCCATTCACCAGGCTCCCTGTATGAAATTGATGGAGGGAGATAGATGTAGAAGGGAAAAAGAAATGTTTAAATATGCATTTACTTCAGAAATTCTAGCCAAGAACACAAGTGAATTAAAAAAAAATATTCAGAGCTGTACTTCCAACAGAACATAAAAGAAACCCCACCAAACCTGACAAGCTTATTGAGCTTTTCCACACAAACTCTGGAATTGGTTTGGCATGGAAAAACACAATCACATTAAAAGCAGGCTAATCACTGTGTGAAAGTACTCCATTTTGAAGACATCTGTTGCCAAGTTGTTTATAAGCTCAAACTTGTGAACTCTGGTATTTTAACTCAGAAGCATGACCCCTTCTGATGGCAGCAATGACTGCCCTGGGCGGTGACAAGTGCTGAGGGGTGGTAGTGTCTCAGAACCACATCAGGAGAACTGTTGTGAGCAGTCACTGCCTGCTGTTACTTGGTGAATCCTACACAGGAGACTACAGGTCTGTTTTTCACCTTTAATGTCTGACGAAGTTCCATGAGCTTCCCTTTCCCTGCCATTACCCCTGACTGTCCTGCAGCTCTAATACAGGACTTGTATTTGTTTGCTTTGACTGATAACTGGTTTTGGAGATCAGTTTAGGGTTCTACTACCTTTTCTCTCAGCGGGAGAAGCTGGTAGGACTACAGTACATCTTTATGCTTCTCTCATACTTTCCAGAAGGACAATTTGATTAGATAACTATATGAATCCTAAATCTCCTACATTAACTCATATTAGTTATGTCCTGGGAGTAGCAGTCATCATTCATATTGATATGGGATATAATGCCAGTGTCTCAAACTAAAGGAAATCAGCTTTTTTACAGGATCCAGCTGCTACGATGAACATCTGAGTCACATTATGCTACATGTGAGTGGCTGGAAATCACACCTCTTCCCTGATTTCATTAGTCTATTGCGAACTCTACGCAATAGTAAATTTAAAAACATTTTTTGGAAGCTCTTTTGATGATGTGAAAAAGCTTATTGCTTTACACTCCTACTAGAGCAGATTTATAGCAGGTTTTTCATGCTCTACCACCTTCTGTGCACTGATCCATATCCTGGAAGAGCAAAGTGTCCTAACAAACACTATCAGCCTCCTCTTTGCAGCTCCTTGTGAGACTAAGAAGTAGCTGAAGGAAATGCAAGGGCATGATAGGAGACAGAACTATAACAAGCTACAAAACAGTACTTCAATATACTGCTTGGGAACCTCATGGAGATATGCCATGAAAATATTCAGATATGTGACTGCTGTTAATGGGATTACTCATGCACACAAGTTAAATGTGCAATCATAAGCATTTACAAATAAGGTCAAAATATGTTAAGAAAAAAATGTGTGTAATGTGTGTAATGAAAATGAAGTCATTAATCTGTTTTGTTTCTTAAACATAACTTCACTTATGCCAAAAAAAAAAAAAGGCAGGATTTTACAAAACAGATACTTAGAAACTAAGATATAAGAAGGAACACACTTTCACTTGTTATTATTGCTATAAAACGTATGGCTGTTGAAAGAAATGTTGAAAAATGTGCAGTTGTTTCATTATGGAGAAGCCTGAACAATAAAGAAACAGAATACCTTGAAGTTGAACAAACTTAATAAAGGACATTTGCGACCAACAATATAGAAGTATTTGAATACAAGAAAGTATTTACAATTATTCACATATTATTGCACAAAAGTTTACTATAGTATCACTAACATAGCAATATGACAATGGCATACACAGACGTTAAAAATGAGCTAGGTCAATTACAGCAGTAGAAGGCTGCATTTTACACAGATTTAAACATGATTACTGTTTCTTACATGGACAAAGAAACCTGTAATTCCTCATATGTAGACCTGATACAAGCATCTGATCAGATCAAAAAGATCTATTACAAAATTACAGTGCAGATAAAATGAGTAATGAGCACATATAGTAACTACCATTCTCACCTTGCCAACCCAGAAAAAAAATCCATGTGAATACATTCAGATTTGATGAATTATTCATGTTATAAACCAAGAAGAAAGAATAATCCTACATTTGCATTACCCTCCTTACTTCAAAATATATGCATGCAGTTATGACATACAGTGCTACATTTATTGTAGTTACATTTTGCTCTTGTACTTCAAGTAACTGTTGCCTCTTTATCACCAGTTTCTGACAAAATGTTGGCAATAACTATTGCTGAACAAATTGGAATACCTTGCATATATTTACCTGCATCTTGGATGCTGTCCGCAGAAATATGGTATGATGTAAAATAACCTGGGATTGGAACATTCAGGGTAGTTTTCAAGGATACATACATTAATGTCCTGTGGGGGAGGAAAGAAAAAAAATACTGCATTTTCCTTCTCTACTAACAACAATTTTCTTTATCTCATATTTTTATAGTCATCTCAGGGGCAAAGAATTGTGCTGAGGCTATACCAAATATCTTAAAAGTCATCTATTGGTCAATTTATCTACTTCTAAATATCATTAGAAAGGTTCAGGATGGGGAAAAAAATGTTATTTTGTCCTAGAATGCAAAAAACCCACTTTTTTTCCCCCCCCTGCTGCAAAGTCCACAACTATTATATTGAGATTACTGTATAATTCAAAGTGGGACACATGGATCAACTTTCATGCTAAGTAATATTTAAAATATTCAGGAGATTATTTTCAGGCTCTTCTTTCTTCTAACTACACCCTGGAGGAAAACTGAAGTAGCCAGAATAAATAAAATCCAGACAATATTTTTTTTTTTTTTTAATTTTGCTTCATTCAATGACTGGCATGAACAAACAAACTGCAATTCACACAGCTTACTCAATATATGAACATACTTCTGGTTAGAATTCTGTAAATTTCTCAGATGTTCAAAATTGAACCTACAGTAGAAACCCCCAAGGAGAAAAGGGCTTATTAGAAAGTATTTATCATTTTCATGAAACATCGTTCATCTAATTAGAAGCTATTTATCATTTTTCAAAGACTTCTCATAGCTACTGAACCCTGAGGAACTGTATTCCATTTCTAGCTTTACTTTACTGCAGTAATAAACATACCTGCAAGTGGGATTGAATTGCACTACCCTTATCTAGGCTAATAGAGCCTTATTCTGTAAGCAGACCCACTGACTCCAGAGCCATACAGGGCAAAAAAAAAAAGTGCAAGACAACAAAAGCAAAGATGGAAGGATTTCATCTTTGCAGAATCAATCTTCATTGTTATTTAGATGTGCTTTCATAATGCTTTAGACTTGATACACATCAATATCAAACCAACGATTAAACAAATCTATATTTTATCAAGTAAATAAAATATAACAGAGAACATTCCACAAGACAGATATGCTTGGCAGCACAGAATACATGGAGACCATCCTCTCCCAGGGCAGTGCAGGGTACAGGCCTCCAGCTGCAGCATCCACACCTGAGACCTCATCAGAGAAAAGCTCCTCCCAGAACTTCAGCCCTCACATCTAACTTCATCAGTGTCACATTTGGGTCTGCAAGCCTTTCAAAGCACATTCCTGTTTCCTACTCTGTATCACACTTATGTAAATCAGATTTTATAAGCACATCAGAAGTTCATGGGCTGGGAAGTAAATCATCTGGTGAGGAACCACTAAAGAAAACAACAGTTGCCAACTGGGATACAAACAATCCATTCCCCCCGCTCCCCAAAGCATATTCAGGGCTTGCCTTAAATACATACCAGAAGACTTATGTTCAAGACCTGAATTTTTATATTCAGCTAACCAGCCCCCCATTCTCAGTGCTATGAATACTACTAAGAAATCTTAATGTGTATATGTAAATAGCATAGGCAATGTGCCCCCTCCTATAATCCCAATAAGGTTTTTTATCACGAATTATAAATTTAATTTCTTTAAAGGTTTATTGTGCTTTTACTGTAGACACCAGCAGAGATGTTTTCAGGATATATATTTTTGGCTTCCATAAGAACCTAGAGATCTGCAATGAATTAATAAATTTTTAAAAATCTGAAATATTGCCTCAACAATACTTTAAATTATGTCCCAGCCAGCTTGCACTTGATGGATGGATTAGATGGAAGGCAGACACATGGAAGGCAGAAACACCTACATATGATCTAAAAAATCATTAGTTACTGAGAACTATTCCTCTTTTCTCACTTTCATACAAAGCTGAATGGACATTAACTCCCAGTGAAGAAACTTAACATTTCTTTGCAAGACTAATGAATACAGTGAGTCAGAAAATGTTCCCTGAGATAAGTATCAATACCCAACACAAAAGTGTAACTGGGACCTCCTCACAATTCTGAAAACAGTATTTGATTAATATGGCCCAAGAAACATCTGTACAGTAAAAGCAATGTAAATTCATGTGAAAAATCCTGCAGCTTTAACAAGCGAGCAGCTGATATTAAGTCAAAAAGAGATTTTTAATATTCCTTTTGAGGGTAAACTGATGTAGGATCACTGAAACAACTGGGATGGCACTAATCTAATCCTCCTCACTTCTTGTTCATCCAGTCAGGGTTTAAGATAAAGGCCAGGTATGCTTTCATATGAACCTACAATCTTTTGCCACACAATGACATGTATTTCACATTCCTGACATCAGAAGTACCAGGTTTTCTCTGCAGTAAAAGCACTGGCCCTTTCCAGGCTTTGTTTACCAGCACAGCTGTGATCTGTATTATGGATGCTGGAGTGTCCTGATGCACTTGCAGCACTCACTCACCTTTCCTATTTTACTGTATTCATAAACTGTAAAAGAAATGACCAGTCACTATCCATCCCTCAGAGAAGATTTTACTTGATGATAATTTTGCAGCTCCATGAGATGTCAAATCACAATTTTCAATCAAAAAGTGGGTGAAAGAAGGGTTGGCCTGAGGTGTGCTAGCCATTACAAAACTTACACACACTTACAGGAAGATGCTCTTTGGTCTAGCAGCACTTATAGGAACTTCTGAGTTTTTTTCTGAGCACAGAAAGTCAAGGTGAAATGATATTACCCTATGCAGTGTTACTCTACTATCCTAAGCCATATTAATACCACATTTCACAGTAAGATCATGTTTTCCCAGCAGGACACAGATCCTTCAGGGTAGAAATGTTTTTATGTGAGACAAAAATTCGCAAGGTGACAGATGACAGCCTTGCTCACTTAAATCACTGGAGAAGCCTTGTAAAAAATTATTTTAACACAGTCTGGAAAGATGAAGAAGGAAATACATAGAGCTATTTTGATCATAACACTTCACAATAAAGAAAGAGGTATTTTACTTTATTCCTCAGCTCCCGGCTACAATTCATATTGCTCACATCCAGCTGGGCTTCTGTCTTCAGTAGGACAGTGGGACATCCAGGAATCAGCCCTGGGGTTCCAAGTAACAACAGAAACCGCCTTAAACAGTGCTATATTTTTCTACTCTTGCAACAATTTTGTCTGAGAAGTTAAGTTGGTAATGTCTACTTCCTGCTGTAAAATTGCCTTTCAAATAAAAATCACAACATGCCCTAATCCATTAATCTGTCAATGTGCCATACCACTGATCTATCAGAAATATACCAAAGGTTTGTTATTAATATATTTTTTTAGGTTAAGAACAAACTGTTTTATTTGCCATAGTGAGTTCATACATGCTATAAGACAAAGTCAGCATGTGACTAAATATATTTCATAGAATCATTGAATCATCAGTGTTGGAAGAGATCTTCAAGAACATCTAGTCCAACCATCAACCTAGCACCACCATAATTACCTCTAAACTATATCCCCAAGTGCCACTTCCAGATGCCTCTTGAACACTTCCAGAGAAGGTGACTCCATCCCCTCCCTGGGCAAGCTATTCCAATGCCTAATCTCTCTTTCAGTGAATTTTTTTTTTTTTTAATATCTCATCTGAACCTCCCCAGTGCAACTTAAGGACATTTCCTCTCATCCTTTCAACACCCCCCTCACTAAACCTCCTTTCAGGCAGTTGTAGGTAGTGAAGGGCTACAAAATTCCTTTGGGAATTTTAATGCCATCACAAAACCAGCAAACTTTAAAGTATTTTTTAATAGAACAGTAAGCAATTTACTTAAATTAATGTCTTTAACTCATGGTAAATTTGTACTATATACAGAAAGATGTGACCTTATATTCAAGACTTTGATTTTTTTTCCCTCCTAACACAAAATTCTAAAAGTACTGGAAAAAAATAATAACTTTTTTTTTTTTTTGTCTAGTAGAAGGAACAGCCAAGTTAAAAAAAAATAAAGATCATTCTTGGGCTTCAAAGCATTTCCTATTTCTTGATCCTCAGTGTCTTAATCAAAAATTACAGAAACACCAGATTCTGCTATGGATATACTGCAATTCATAGTAACACTGACAATTTAAAATAAGGTAATGTAACTCAAATGCATACATGCCTTGCAAATATTTTTCCATTAATCATCTGCTAATCTATGGAAAATCATAAAAATATCCTTCCTCTCACAATCAAAATGAAAAATACACATCTTTCCATGCCCCACTCTTGTGGGATGCCACAATGTCTGTGGAAACAGAAGACCCTGCTTACAGCCCAGACACAGTGCAAGCTCCTTACATCAGTCTGAAGGTTGCAGATGTGGAGGTGTGTCAGCAGCAACCTAAATAAATAGCTTTCAAGTTTCCATAAAAGAAAATGCAATAAAACAACGTGGAAAACCAGTAATTGAGCCCAGTCTATGGTGACCTCTGCTGCTTACAAGGCTGTTCTTCATACACCACTACAGTCAGCAGTGCAGTCTAGCCCTCACTGTCGTCAGCCAAAGAAAATTATTCCGCTCTCCCAAGAGCCACCAAGAATCCTCTCCCGGCTTGTAAAATGTTTTCTCACATATTTGCTTTGTGTTTGTAAAGAAGTCAAACTGACCGTTACATCCTGAGGACAATGTTGCATCATAGGAACTAAACACAACCACGCTGAAAAAAAATCATAATCCCTCGCTTTCTCTGACCCAGCTAGCAAGCTCTGGGTGGCCACAGAGTGATGGAGAAGAAAATGTAAACATGATGGCTCAGAAGAGGGCTTGTGAGTGCAAATATGAAATGAAAGAGGGAAAAGCACAACTTCCTACTTTGTATGGCTGCAGAAAGACATTGAAAAGTCAAGGTATAGTCAGCACGAAGGTTTCCAAAGATAAATGTAACATGACTTACTAAATCTTACTCAGGAGCAAAAACTACTTATACATTTTAAAGGAAAATAACTAATGCAGCACACTTTTAACCCTAATTAGAGAGAGTTTTACTTCACCAGGTGTATTCAATCTCAATCAAGTGTTTGGAATAACTGGAGCCACACAGCAGCAAGACTACTTGTTTCTTTCAAATTCTGGAGGCATTTGGTACTTGTTCGTGCATCTATGCCAACAGCACTGGCAGCAGACTTCTGTGGGTTGGGCAGATGCTGGGCACTGCTTCCCAAATCAGCATTGCCAGTACAGCTGAAGCCAAATGCTTCCCAATCTCTGCTAATGTGGCACCAAGCACCTCCAAGGTGGGCTGCCAGGTGGGGTAGACTGTGCCAAACTGTGTGGGATGATTGCCCTTTGGAGATGCCAGCAAGCTGGGCAAGTTTATTGGGACACCAGTGTCAGGCTGCAGAGTGTGCAGTGGACATTTTGGGGAGAAGCTCCACGAGATGGCAGAGCAGATCTAGCTAACCGAAATGTGGATTCTTTCCCCAAACATTCCCCTGCACCAGCTGTGATTGCCCCTTCACTCCTGTGCAAGGTCTGCCAGCTAAAAAAGCAACAGAAACCCTTTCCTTTCCCTCCATTGCCTTCTGGTCTTCTACCAGAAGAGCAAACAACACAGGGCTTGCTCATGTAAATGCCACAATGCCACCACAGCACTCCAGCTGCACAGGGTGACGCAAGCTACAGTTAATGACTTCAGTCACTATATTAATTTCTTCTAGTGCTTTTACCAATGCAGTCATTGCAATGACTGGGAAACAGTCACCAGAGCATGTGGCTGCTTCACCTTGACACTGACTGTCCCTTCATGGCCAAATAGTGTCACTGCTGCGAGAACCGCCCATGCTCTCCAGCGTATTCTTTTGTTGGCACCATGAAATCCATGGATGCTAGGGATTTCTGCTCTCTTTTTAGCTACCTGGTACATCTCACATAGTTACTGAGGAGACAGCAGAGGTGGGTCTTGTGTTTCTTCCTGAAGAGGATTCATCTGCCGCAAAAGAGGAGACTGCAGCCATAAGAGCCATCCAGTAAGGCTGATCCTCTGGTGGGTCTGTGCAACAGATTTAGGCCTGCCTTGTGGAAATGGATGCTACAGAAGATGGAGGCCAATAACAGGACTTTGGAGACTGGAGCATGAAACAGGGAAGTACCTGGGGCACTAAACAGCTTGGGTGGTGCTCCCCAAAGATGACCTCTTCTAGCTAGTTTGAACCATTGCTTTCCTTCTTGAAAGTCAAGAAGTATGTCACTGTACCTTCAAAAAACAGTACAATTGAAAGCTGAACTGAGGTTTCCATTTTAAAACTAGTTTTCAGCTACAGATAACATTCCTTTCAGCTTGTTCTTGGCACATCTGTTTTTGAAGGGATACACTTCTGAAGGCTTCTGTACAGCTCTTTAAAGGCCACACAGACATTTCACACCTTTGTAGGTATTCAAGTTCCTTTCCTCCACATAGCTGAGAGGAGTTGAAATAGGCTTTTCTTTTTTTAAAAAAGTAAAAATCTTTAATCTCTTTAATTCTCCAAACCATTTCATTATCATTTCTTCAACAAACTGCTTTGCCTTCAGCTAAACCATGAGTTTGATAAAAAGCACCAGCAAAAGCAACAAGAGAATGAAGAGAAGGAACAAACCCTCTCGTTCCCCATACTTTCGTAAGACCCAGTACACTGCGAGAGATGCAGACCATGTAGCAACCTATTCAAGGAATCAGAAGAATACCCTGTGGAAAGTTTCAGGGACTCCTAGCAGCAATGGTGCATTGGATAAGCAAAAGCACTCTGTAGAGCCTGCTCATTTGACTCAAGCTGCTGTCTTCCAGCCATCTTATTTAAAGATTAGTTCAAAACAGGTGTCCTGTAAAACAGAGCAATGTGCTCTTATAAATGTGTTGGGTTTTTCCCCCAAAAAATATTTTTTTACTTATTATCTGGAAACAAACAAAACCACGTTAATGTATTTTAGGGAAGCTCCATTTTGTCTTGATCTCAATGAACACAAGGAATAGCTGCAGGACATTTGCTTCATAGCACATTTTTATTCATCTGAAGATTTACATTTCCCTACAGCAATTCCTTTTTTAGACTGTCTTCTGGACTTCTTTCAATTTCTTAGAAGTCCTAAAACAGAATAATTTTTAACTTAGGCTTTTTCAGTTAAAGCAGAAAAGGCCTTGCTGGTACCTTACATAAGTTCTCATCTGATCAAGAAAGTGCCATGAAGGGAATTAAAGAATAATTTCATGTCTCTGGCTCCTGGAACCCAGTATCTTCTGTTTGACTTTAAATGCTGGATCCCAGAAATCATTTGTGCTACACATTTTTAAAAAAAACAAATTGGAGAAGATACAGAAGAAATCATCATATAACACTGCAGATCATCGACCTTCTAATACACCATTCTGTTAATGTTAAAAGCCTCAAAGTTCAGCCAAGCAAGTCTAATACTAAGACTCAAAGTCTCCTGGATTGACAGCGAGGCCTGCTCACAACTGAGCAGTAATATGCATTACAAGGTTGCTCAGAATGAAAAATTATGTAACAAAAAAAGGATAGAACATCACAGAATCACAGAACAGTTTGGATTGGAAGGGAAATTAAAGAGCATCTATTTCCAACTGCCTTGCCATTGGCAGGGACACCTTCCTCTAGACCAGATTGCTCAAATCTGGGATGCTTTCACATACAGAAAAGGGCCCTGTAGAAAGAGCGTATGTCAGGAAAAAAACCAGTCTCGAACTGAGGTGACAGTCAAAGACACTTTAGAATAAAATGGATAAAATGAACAGAAAATTGCCAGAATTAGCTAATATTAGACAACACTATAATGAAGAACACAATCAGCAAGGGGAAGAATTAACATCAGCAGAGAAAGCTTTGCCTCTCCACCTTCCAACAGGTCATTGATTCAGTCACTAAAGACAGTCCTTTGTTCTTCAATTCTCAGTGAAAAAAGGGAAAAAAAGAAGAGTTAACAGTTCAGTAACAAATTTTACAGGGAATATTAATGAGAGCGGATAAGAAATCTGACCTCAAGGAGATATAGAAGGACTCTAGGATGCTGAAGGAAATTCAGTGCTGGTAAAAACCCATAGATCCTTGCAACAGGATACTCTGGATGACAAAGACATAACTGGATTTAAAAAAAATCCCAAACCACCAAAAAATATTAATAATAAAAAGAAAATAAAAATGATATATTCATAGAAGAGAGGTCTATCAAGGGCTATTAAACACCTATATGGAAGCAATGTCTGTTGGTAAGCTGAAAGATGTTAGAAGCTGGGAGGACACTGTAGGTGAAACAACTCTTTAGCCAGCTTGTATTGGCTTCCCCATCCAGGCTGGATGTCTCAAGAAGGGAAATTCATACCTCCACATGTGACACAATATCATTTGCACAGACACCAAGGGATTTAAGTGTTTCAAAATATCACTTCATTGCTACAATACAGGAAAGCCTATTTTAATAATGAGACATTTTTGTAGTTCACATTTTTCTCACATTTTCTTTCCTAGGTCAAATGTTCTCATTCCTTTAAAGCCTGACTGCATACACAGAAATTATACTAAGCAGATTTTAGCCCAAACCTCAAAAATGCTTATACTAACAGAAATACATTGAAGTTCTACGAATGCCACAACCTCTTGAAGCCAGCATTACGCTGGTTTTAGTAGAAGTCCACAAAAAATAGTTTTAACAATATAAAAGTTTAAAAGAGGCTTATTAGAACAAATATCAGAGTTCTGAATACTAAAGATATCATCAGAGAGAAGAAATCCATGAGCCAAAAGGAAATGAATTTAATTGACAATGAGCATTAAATATTATTGCTTTCATATATCCCAGCAGGACAGAGGCAAAACAAACACACTCCATTTGCCTTTTTTTTACAGGACTTCATGTGAAAAGAATTGGGAAGGAAAACGCTTACTTTCTTCAATATAAATCTTCAAAATAAAAGAGTATATACAAGGAGAAGGAAAGATATGCCACATGAATCTAAAAAAAAATTATTGTAGGCTTCACGAAAGAAGTATTTTTTAAAAAATTATTAAGCTTCTTTCATCTGCAGATGTAGCAAAATCTTCAGTAAAGAAAATTAACATTGGCTAGCTGATGCATGCTTTATTGCAACAGTTACAGGTTAGATTATCTGCTCTCATGAATTGAAGTAATACAATTCCCTTTTGCTCACGCTAAAGGAAGAGGGGCTGTATCCAACAGCTCATGACGTGTCCCTCAATAATCCAGTCACATCAAGCACATTGTCCAGCAAGAAAAAAAAAAAGAAACCTGCTGCTGACCTCTCCATTAAAAAAGAGTACAGGTTATAAATTCCTTTGGTTTTGACCATTTTTTTAAAGTTAGATGATAAATCTCAAAAAGAACAGTAATGGCTTTTAAGAAAACAGTTCCTCATAGCAGCAAAGTCTAAATGTCTTTCATGTCCTTGACCTACCACTTTGTGGTGGCACTTTACCACTAGCCTCTTGAAAGGTGAGAAAACAACCAGAAGTTTGAGTTGTGTGCTACTTCTGCTTTCTTGTCAGTCTTCTGCACAGCATCTACTGACTTGGAATCTCTCCCTTCATCTCTCAGGGCTGAAATGCAAAAGGAGCTGCAGAGGAGAGAAGAAATTCACACTGCTTCTGCACGTGGCTTCCCTGATGCTGCATCTGGAGGTGGTTTCTGTTCTGCTGCCCTGATCTAGTTTCCCTAGTTAAAATCTTTCCCCTGCTTAACAGTTCTAATGCTTTTCTGGAAAATTACTAATACTTTGCATCATTCACAGAACTGCCATTCTGAATAGCAGACACCAAATGGAACCTATTGATTCCACTTTTCAGTTTGACAAGACTATCACTGTACTGACAACACCAAGTATTAAAAACCTCCTAAAATTACCAGGTTCAGAAGCATAAATAATGTTCCTATTCGCCTCTTTTTTAATTTTTTTTTTTTAATCTTCAGTTGTCTGCTGAAGTTCTTTTTTATAACTATAAAAAACAAAACCATACCTCCCTTCCCACACAGAAACCCATCTCAGGTGCTATGGCTTCAGAAAGTTCAGCAAGTCACAAGATCAAGTATAAAATCACTAAGGTTAATACATCTGCTAGGAAGAGGAAAAAAGTGTAAAATATGCTCTTTTTTCCCCTTTCTGTTTATCAAAGACATCGACTCTTCGGATTACATTCTCAAGAAATTTTGTTCATGTTTTTTTCCTTCAGCTATGGATAAGCACTTTAGTTTTCTTTTTTCAAAGAGAACAGAAAACAATTTTGAAAAAATAATAATATCATTTAACAATCCATCTTCACCATGGAAAGTTTCCTATTTGCCACTGGTTAGTGGATTTTTCCCCAAGAAAAAGGAAATTACTCTTGACAAACTCAGTTATGAATAGCGGCTGGCTTTGCTTGGATCAGAGTTCATAGGAAAATCTTGTGTTCAAGGTAACATGACTAGACTGTGTTTCAGTAATTCACTGAGCAGTAAGCAGCTTTGCTAAAACAATGTCAGTCCACTTTCCAGAGTCCTGAACAACAAATAATCAGCCAATATCCTTTGTTGGGTTTTTTGGTGGTTTGTTTTTGATTTTATACAAAGCAACTACATTTACAAGGGATAGAGGAGCTTTGAAAATACTACTAAACAAAAAAAAAAAAAATAAAGCAATGCTTAGAATAATAGAAAAAGTGAACATTGCTTTTACTTCAAAGGAGATTTTCACTATATTGTTCCTGGGCAAAATATTCCCTCAGCTGACACAGCAGCTCTACTGCTTATCATGAAAGATGGAATTACCTCTTCATTCAAGATAGTCACCTACTACTCCCATGATAGCTCATGACCACACAACATCATCAGCAAATTGGTGAGGGATGTATGCATTTTTGAACAAGGTAATTCAACTACAAATAGCCATCTTAAAGGAAAAAAAGCACATTTGAAACAGCTGATGCCTGTTTCTCAGGGTTTTTTCACATTTCTTTCTTTAAATAATGTGGAATTACAAGGAAGACAATTAAAAATTATTTCCTGGCAGCAATATCCTTCCTTACTTGACTGACTAAAAGGAAACAATGGCCAAATGCCCTGAACCCCAACTCAGTGACAACAAATACAGTTTTGCAGTTTAGCACATGCTGTTCCCTCATATTTTCTCCTGGTAACATCATCTCATCAAGTTATGAAAAATTGCCTTTATTTTCTCTTTTTAATTTGAGTAAAATCCACCACAAAAAGGCTGAAGGAATCAGGGTGCACATAGCTTTCTGAAGGACTTCCTTTGACCATCAATATCCCTCAGATGACTGGGGTTATTTCTATTGGGTTTCCAGTTCATTAAGGTGCCAAGATGCCTTAGAGCATGTGGTTTGAATCCATACTTGTTTCAGGGAACAAAAGCCATTAGTCCTCCCACTGCACTAAGCAGCAGAACATGCCAACTGCTCTTTTGATTGCAATTGCTTATCGGTCTGGCAAAGAAGCCAATCTGTCACCTCACTGTGTGAAGTCCCTCATCCTTCCATAGCCCTTCAGGAAGAAAATGAGAAGGGAGGACATCTGAGTCTGGAGCCTCCGTACTGAAACTGTTCATCTAACTGAAGCTCTTAATATGCTGAGATCCTTACAACACAATTCACACTCTCGCAAAAAAATTCTTTCAGAAGGAAAAAGAAAAGCAACTGCAGCAATACCTTTCATGCCAAGATGGAAAATCTGATTGCTGGAATATCTGACACCTGAAGAGTGCTCCTATAGGAAAGCACACCAGCCACTTGTCAGGCAGGGCCAAGCAACCAGAGGGAACATCCCAATCCACTTGCCAACACAAACCTATGGCATTTGGCTGTTTTTGTAGAAACACAAATGCTCACCTCTACATTGTAGAAGCATACTGAAGCAAATAGAGCAAGAACAGAGAGACAGTACCTGAAAGGAGCGCGCATCCTGTGCTTCAGCAGGCCCTGGGGTCCATGTGAGCTGGGACCAGGACAAGGCACAGGATTTTACTCTGTAGCTTACAATGAACCTTACAGAGTTCAGAAAAACTAGGATAAGCTAAGTTTTGAGTATGTCTGGGCACTGATGTCCCTTTTTTTCCACAAAATGCCATCTCCACTTCATACGGTTTCAACTTAAATTACTTCACAGTCTTAAAAATACAGAATTCAGAAGTGTGACCCACTCATTCTGCAGTCAACAGAAAAGTCCACACTACCACCAAAAAATTACAAGACAGGAAAATATTTTGTTTACAACAAACACCTAAAGCCCAGGAGAGCCTTGGATGCTTTTATAAAAACACAGCTATCCCTCACCATGTCAGCCATGCACCACAGGCAGGCAGTTTTCCTAATTCCACCACCCTGCATTCTCCCTGCCATCCACCACCTCAAAGCTTCAGCTTTGCTTTAGCTAATAAGTTTTAGAGATCAGGATCTCAGCTTATTTCACTTTGCTGGTAGCACTGACAGCCAGAAAACTGAGTATAAACCACAAAATGGAAAGAGGAAGGCAAATGACAGACAAGGAATAAAACAGGCTAATAAATTAAGTTTTATTTTCATGGATTGTCAGTTCCTTCAGGTTTTGACACCTACAGAGGGAAGTATCTGATTGCTTGAAATTACATTATCATGCCACAGCCTGAACACATTCAATTTACTGGCAGTTATACTGTCTCTCTCTGCCCTTCCTCTGTCAGGAGTAAAAGGATCTGCAATTTTCTTCCCCATCACATTCTCAATGAAAGAGTTTTCATTTAAGCTGGTTAGAGCACATGGAAAAAGAAACAGGTCTACTCCTAGCAAGGTGTGTACTTAGGTTTTATAGTCAGGTTTTCTAGGGACAGCTATCATGATTTCATTAGACAAGTCTTCAAAAAATGTTTTAATTAAACATGAATATAATACAAAACATTTCAAAAAGTCTCACTCCTAATTCTAAGTACACACTCACACATATACATATATTATTACATCATATTTTTTAAAGGGACTATGTGCTGGTCAATGCCACATCTCTGTAATTCAGGCCATGTATAAACTGTAACTTTAAAAATATTAATTTTAAAATGTATACTAACAGAAATGGAAATTGGAGGCATTCTTTTCCTCTGGATGATAAACCATTCCAGTTCTAAAAATCATTCTATTTCAATTTAGGACAAGCAAAATATTAATAATTAGTTTTACTTGATGACTACTGAAGACTACTCTTCAGCTTCATAATGCACATAGTTGGACCATGCACCCAAGATAATTGATATGAATTCATATCACACACAATCCTCTTGTTTTCATTCACCTACAACAGTTACTTGTCAGCTAATTATCATTGCTAAGTCATCACCTACTGAGAACCATGTAAGTGTTATCTCCTTAGATGTGTCTTCGTGCTGCTTTCACGTTAACAAAGTTCATGAGAACTGAAAACTCAAATACGCAAATTGAAACTTACTATCAAACACCTGAAAGTCACCCATTCTGAAACTACTGTAAATCAAAACCAAGAGACTTCTAGTTTCTGAAAAGCATGCACTTAAAAAATGTTTTAACTCACTATCTTAAAGATTTTTACATCTTCTGTTTTGGTATCTTTACTTTTAGCAGTGCATAATGTAAAGCTGTGGAAGCATTTTAAACTTTAAAGGCACTTGTATCTTAGCTTTTAAAGATAAATTTAAGAATAGTTGTGACAGCATTAACAACTAGTAGCTTCAGCATCAGTTTGGATCTTACAAAAATTCATTTGATCGGCAGAGCTGTAAGACAACAAAGCCTTATCCACTATGGCATATACCCAAGAACACTCAACTACTTTAAAGTCAAGATATAACACATTAAACTGGAGATGTCTATAATTGTAACTATCTTATATAAATCAGCTAGCAGCAGATTTCATTTGCAAGCATGTAATTACAAAGTTTGATTTGAGTCACCCAGAGCAATCACTAATTTCAGAAAATTGGTACAGGATATGAGGAACACTTAGCATACACACAGGAACCTTTTCTGAGTAAGCCTGAGGCTTCAGATATGTACTTATCAGCTATTTTCTAATGAAGAGGTCTTGCTCTGGTAATTAACAACCCTTGAAGGCTATATAGTTAGACTTTTTAAAATAGAGTAGAGTAGAATATTTCAGCTGGAAGAAGCCTACAAAGATCACCTAGTCCAACTGCCTGACCAACTCAGGGCTGACTGAATGTTTTTACATGTTTTGGATGTTTTTACGGGTGTTGTCCAAATGGCTCTTAAATGTTGAAATGCCTCGGGCATTGCCCATCTCTCTAGGAAGCCTGTTCTAGTGTTTGATCACTCCCTCTGTAAAGAAATGTTTCCTTTTTGAATACATATAAACTGTTATTCACAACAATGACGAGCAAGGACTTCACAGCTTAACTACATGTTGTCCAGACTATCATCATCTTTCTGTTCTTTCCTGGACCTGGCAACTACCCATTCAAGTTGGGATCCTCTAGGTCTTGCACTGAAACAGCCCACAAGCAATCGTCCTTGATCGTCCTAAGAATTTGTCTTCACATATCTTTTCCCTTGTTTTCTTCCTCCTCATCTGAAAGTCCTATTCTTTGCTGCTCCTCATATAGTAATGATTTCAGCCTTTCATCATTGCTCCTACCCATTACTGAGTATTTTCCCATTCTTCCAAACCCATTTTGGGAAAGGGAGATCACAAATGTAAGAATTCAAGTGCAGACACACTGGAGATTTATACACAATGAAGTCCTCTGTTTTGCTCTCTATTGCTTTTGATTTGTCTTTTCTGACTGCTACTGAGAACTAAGCTGATGTAGGGTAGAACCATCTACCACACACAGAAGATTTCACTCTCAACCAGCAACAGGCTTTTGAGAATCCATCGTTTTCTATGTCAAATAAGCTTTATCCCCCTAAAACTGCTTTCCCGCCTTCACTGAAGGCAAGACTGGCTTTTATCCTTGGGCTACAAAAGAATGCTCTTTTCTGTTCTATTCTTGTTTCAATCTCCAAGAATATATCTCCAAGAATATAACACAGACATACCCTCTTCCCTAATACAGTTTACATGGCCTTAGAAAGCCAGCATCCATATATTAGACTCTTTGTTCTGTCGATGGGATTTTACACTCTACAAACAGTATCTTTGTATAGAGAAGCTGGAGAAAACTAGTTCCCCAGGCTACCACAACAAATAAACACCAAAAAAGAACACAAGAGAGAACATAAAGAGGAACATCATGCTCAGAAAGGGCACAAATAACAAACTTGGCAAAATCACCATAAAAATGAAAATTCACCATTCTCAACTTTATACAGCAAGGTCCTTTAATAAAAGAACTTAAATTACTACATATAGAAATGTCTTAAATAGCACTACCAATACACAGTATATGGTAAGACCTGGTAATAAGGTTAAGTTTGAATAAGAGTGCGGGTACTTAGTGCTTGGACCTCTACTGCTACTTGGTTTCTGGTTTCTTGTGTAGTTTCTTAACATTTGCAACAGCCAGAAATTTTCAGACTAGTATAACACTGCAAGAAAAAAGTACCTCACCTTTTTTATATTCTGTTGTTATCATGTATCCTGTCTCCACAAAAAGGAATGCAACACAGAATAGTATCACTAAAATAAAAGCATGGTATTAATCTTATATTTGCTATTAATATAAGCATGTATTTGAATTACATGAAAGATTTTAGTGTTGTTATCTTAACCAATGCTATATTGCTTACTTACTATGTGCTACCGACTCAGACTAGTGAATGAAAGCAGATTAGGAAGGCACACTTTCTTGCTCTTGTATAACTGCATAATGCTGCAATGTTTGGAATGCAAACTCCACAGGGGAACATTAAAAAAATACTGGTTTGTAAATTAAAGTAACTGAAAAGTAAATGTCAGCCATGAAAACATTTCCTTCAATATTACATTTTATAAGTTGTTTAATCAGTTCCTCCTCCAGCTGAGGTCTGAATTATCATTAACTTTGTGGTTCAATAATTGATTAATACAAAATGGGAGAATCTAAGGGAAAAAAAATGGTGCTTTAAAGCACACACAACAGATGAAGAGCTACAAAAATGGGCCAGAAATTTTGCTGTGAAGAGGTAATGCAGTAAAAGGAAACAGCTGGAGACTATTAAAAGCACTCATTAGAGGGAAGAAGCAGCAAACTGTTCTAATTGGGTCAGCTGACAGGTGGCTGTGCTTCAGCAGTGCCCTCCTGGCAGCCTATTCCCAGCCACAGAGATTGATGCTACTGTGTGATTCTCAAACCAGATCTACAGCTGCAAAGCTACGCCGCAGCTCAGGACTCACTGCAGCATATCCAGTGACCAATTCAAACCAGCTCAGCACCAATATATAGCACAGGGGGTAAAATGACTACTGTGTGTACGTGGGTATGTAGGGAAAACATGGAGAGGGCATAAAATGTTTAGCTATCGCTCAGAACCCAGTAACTGAAAAATATACTTTTTAATGTATATATTTAACTCCCTAATATCTCGTAGGCACTGCACAGATATAGGTAAATCATTTTAACCTCTGCATGCCTCAGATTTCCAATCTAAATGATGTCAACCAGGTTCATAAGACCCTCTCCAAAAGTTCCCAGGTTCAATCAGTGGACACTTGTGAGGTCCTCAGAAGAAAAATCACATAGAGTCATGAACCCTCTATTCCCCCACTCTATCAAATCTGCAAGCAGACAGTTCTCTCACTGTCTTTTTTTTCTTTAAACAGAAACATTCATGGGACTGACATTTAGAAGATGAAGGCATGGGCTCCATACCATGGTTGCTCCTGGAGGCCATGTCTCTGGCAACTGAAAAGCTTCAAGAAACTTATCTGAAGTCAAGAAGGAAAAAGTTCAGTGATGACCATTGATGACAGCCAGTGATGACAATTCACAATACAATTACCCATGGTTAAATATTTCTGTTATGCAGATAAACACAGGAAAGAAGACAGCTGCTGTCAGAAAACAAATTGGTAGGAGAGTAGTTTTCATTGTAGATAGAAATTTGAGGATATAAATAAATTTGGTTTATTTTATTTAGTGAATATTCTTCTATTAATGAAAACCATTGTAGTCATATAAGGATATTCTCAAGAATAAGGAACACAAAAAATTCAGCCTTTTCTATAACTTTGCTAGAAATTTATGAAAGAACCTAAACATCATTGGATTAAATATTTAGCCAGAAAAGCTGATGTTTGTCACAGGAGAGTTTAATTAGTAAGAAACTTGACTTAAAAGTTCTCTGACATACTCTGAATTTTACTTCCCTTCTTTGCAGTAATCCTAACACACTTTAAAGAAATATTTTAACATTTCATTTAAAAGACAAAAAGACAGATGCTCCTTTATAGGATCACTTGCATGAGTAATCTTTAACATAACTAAGGCTGAATATTGTTAGAATATTTTTATTTTTAGCTGAGAAAAGCACATTTATTTTCAGAGATGAAGTTGAAAGACTATGCTGAGCCACACAGAGATGTGGTGTAAACTGAACTGGTAATTATATATAACGAAAAGCTGAAAGATTCCATAGAAAGATGACAAGTTCTTATTTTACTGAATGATTTTTTAAATACAAACTTCCTCACTTCTGACAAATTAGCTCAGAGACCTTTTACTTGAGTCAGTTAGGAGCCATGCTATTCAGAACCTAACAAAGATCAGAATCCCATGTAACCAGATTTCCTGCAATTCAGGCAACAATGCACAGACCATGCTGCTTCACACACTCATTCAGCCTCAGCTATCTTAGATCAAAGTTTCATCAAATGTTAAGGAAAGATGAAAACCTTTCATATTTGATGTCTCACATTGAAGTTGTGTGTAATAAATACTACATATTTACTAACAATCCTTCTCGAAAGGACAATTTTAATACAAAGCTTTCAAATATTTATAGTAGTCCCTCTCCTCATCAGAGGTACTTCCGACCTTCTGCACTTCCAAGCCTTAAACTAAATCATCTGGCGCATATTTTTCTTTTGCTTGGTACCAGCAGCAGTCACAGCTGTGCTGTGACTTACTTGCTTTATTGAAGCATATTTACTATAAGAACTCTAGTTCAACCTGTAACGCATTCATTACAATGGATTTAAATTAACTTTCATGAGTTTATTTCATCTTACAGGACCATAATGTAGGGTGAATCTCTCCTGAGTGTGCTTGAGACTTGACCTGAGGTGCTCACCACCATTTCAGACCAGTAATTACCTCTCTGCCATACTCCACACTAACGCGCTGCCACTATTTATTTTGGGGAAGATTGGAAGTGATCTCTTCAGGTGACTGACAGTAACTCACTCCAGCAGAGAAAGTGCTGGGTCAGGACAAGTGGCTGGCTGATCTGGGTAGAGAGTCTCACATTGCAGCAGCTGCCTCTGCCGTATCTGACTCATGAATAAAGGGCTTGTTTTCTATCCCGACTTTCAATTAAATTTTGGTAAACACAGACATTTACCAAAACATTTAAAACAATTTATCTGACTCCTGAATGAATGGTTGTTTTCCCTGGACCAGAGTCAAAGCCTGAAGCCCTATTCAGAGAAAATTTCAAATGATCAGTGAACGGTGGAAATTTCTGTCTCTGTTTCTGATCTTCGCAATGTCGGCAGTTCAGATTTTCAAAGTTAAAAAAACAGAATGCAAGGTACTACAAGACTTCAAGGTGGTTTTTTTTTTTCAATTCCCTTTTTTTGTCTTAAGGATCAGAATCGAGGGGAGGGAATACTTCCATTAGGGATATCACAACTTAGAGGCCAATCAGGAGTTCAGACACAAAACCTGGTCTTAAAATGCTTTTCCTCCCTTAAGAGCCTGTTTTATAGATGTGCTGAGCTCCCATAACTTCACACTGCAGTCTCTGAGAGAACATGCATGCCGCTCTCAGCTTTTCATGGGAGAAGGCCAGTGTTGGCAGCTACCGATGAAGGTGCCAGGATGGCTTGGAAAGGTTTCCAGACGCCCACACCACCTTCTAAGAGATAGGAAGCCAAGAACATTGTGGTCAATAAAAGCACAACTAGCACAACTGTTTTCAAAAGATGTATACCTTTTGCAGGCAAACCTGTCTCTCCTGGTAAAACAGAAAAGTTACATTTACAGCTTCTTCAATCCATTTTGTAAGTCTATAACTACTGTCAACACACAGTTTCTCGGGTTCTCCAGCAATGAACTCAATGTTGTGGAGTAATCAGCAGTTTTGTACTGTCCTAGCTGCTGATCTGAGGCATGAGGGAAGAAGAAAAGTAAAAAGCTCTTATCCTCCCCCTGCTTTCACGTATCTGCTCATGGTCAGGCACACCTCATCCCAAAAAGCTTGGGTTTAATGTTGTGATCAATACTGAAACTACTTACTATGCTAAATCTAAGCTTATACTTCAAATAGTCCCCTGTAAGAAAGTAATGCTTTTTGGTGAGTTTTGAATTTAAAAAAAAATTAGGGAAGAACTGTGATTAGACCAGTCCTGTGCTAAAATGTTCTATGGGCTCATGCTCAGAGGTAAAACCAGCTGCTTACTTTCTTCACAGCAAGATCAGGCACTTGATTTTGCAGATTTCTGAAGCTATGATTCAAAAAAATCCAATACCTGAATTTTAAAATATATTCCAATAGATTTCCTCACACCACTGAGGAAAAGATTAAAATGCAGTCATGCAATATATGACGTGGTTGGATAGTGCAAGTCTTAAAAATGCTGAACATTCAGAATGAGTGGCTTCCCTTAAAATGAATTTCACTGGCAAGTGCACTATATGTTACTGTGACAGGAGCAACTGCTCTCTTTGAGCAGTGCAAGTGAGCGCCAAAGTCTGCCAAGAAGGGGATGGAGGACAGACTCCAAAAACCTTTCCAGGATTCTAACACTGAATTACCAGCAGAGAAGATCAAAAAGAAAATGCAAAAATAGGTTTTATTAAGGATGCTGATGGTGCCTCAGACCAACAAACCGTCTTTTGAACATATTGACTACTGACATCAGACAGCCACTTTTTATTTCTTTTTCATTATAGTTTTTATACTGATCTGTATGTGCGTACATATGTGCATGTGTATATAAATAATTTATTTCTTAAAGAACATACCAATGCAAATGAAAATGCAAGGTGATTTTTATTAGATTTTAAACCAACAAACAGGAATTACATCTATTCATATAAGTTCTGCTTGAAGCAAAATTTCACTGGCTGTACATATCACATCTTAAACTGCACAGGCAGTATTGAATTAACACCAACTTTTAAAGAGTCAGTCATAAGAGGTGCCAATCACTGCACTTCAAATGAGAAGTAAAGGCACTCAGAGTTAAGTACAGACTGTACCACTCACTTTTAACATTTTCAAAAGAGAAAACATGTCAGTGCTAAAAAGGTAAATGTTATACTATATACCCTACCCCACATTAATTTCTGCAGCCCCGTTCTCCCATTCACAGGTGAGGAAGCAGAACTCCAAGCACACACAGCATGCAAAGATTTCCAACTCTGCACACCAGGAGGTCAAGACCTGCTCAGTTGACACAGGGACCTCTTTGGGATCTCTAGGCACATAGCAAATAAGAAACCCTTTTCAACATTACTGAAATGATTAACGTATAGCAGATGTCATTAAATTTAAGGCTATGCACAGTTACACTGATACCTCCCCCTTCAATTATTCATAATTTATAGGTTTGTCTACAACAGCAGACAACAGTAATAAAGTACAAAAAAACCCCAAACAACACAGCCCCATAACATAGAAAAAAACTCAGCCCTCCTTGGATCCATCTGACCTCAGCTAGGATTGAAACATGTTGTGTGGTAACTCCAGAGCTTTGTTCTCTATGGCTCATCCATGTATATTGTACTCTACTGCCCCTCCAAAACATCATCAAAACATCCTCTCTTTGTTCTCCAAAAGCTGCAGACCTCTCTTGTTTTGATGTTATGTCTGGCCTGCAACATCTCACAGCAGACCATCAAGCTGTCCTGTCACCTCTGTGTTACTGAACCCTCTTCAGGTTCAAGTGTGGCTGAAGGCTGAGTCCAATCAAACTAGATCTCCATTATAGAGAGAGTAAGAACTAATTCCACCATTTTGCCTTTTTAGGGAGGTATCTGTGTGCATGCAAAGAGATCAATATCAAACAAACCAACCACCCCCCTTGCCCCCGTGTTTCTTATTGAGCATTAATTGAACACCTACTGCCATGGGACCTTGCTCTACAACAAAGGCTGACAGGTGTTACAACAATTCAGCAGTTGCAAAAAATTAAAACTTATTATAAATACCTTATCTGACATTATCGCCATCACCTTAATAAAAAAAAGGCAACAAAACCAAACCGAGAACTGAGATTAGAGCCCTAGTATAAAGAATAGTACAAATGTTTTAGCAGCAAGAATATTAGAGGCTTGGGTGCACTGAACTGCTCTGTTTCACAATTTTCCTCTGAGGCTGCACACTTATAGACATAGTTTCATCCTAGAAGTCTATCTGAATATTCTCAGTGACAAATATAGGCAGAATTATTATATTATGGTACACTGCAAATCCAACTCTGTGAAAGGATTGTAATTCAACAGTGGCCATCTGGGACTTGCTGTCAGTTTATACAAGATTCAAACAATATCAAACAATTCATCAGCAACACTCTACACAGTAAAGCTGAGCAAACTAAGGACCAGGCAAGACAAAGACAGAGGAAAAAATGGAAGACAGAAGATGCCTCAGTTTCCCACTTTTCAAGCATCCAGTTTGAACATCAGCATCATATAACGATGCGGGGAAATTGGTAATTGAAGCCTTTTATTTAAACATACCAGATATCTTTCCTCCTGCCTCATGCTGGGGGTACGGATCATGTGATTCTGTTCTCCTCTCCAGTCTCCGAATCGTCGAAAAAAATAATTGGATAGGAATCGATTGACAGGATCTCTAATAATATTGATGTACACTGGCTGGTCTCCTCCAAACCTGGTGAAAAGAAAAATGGGTAAATCTCATCAGAAAGTTCCAGACAGGCACGTATCTATTATCTCTCACCTGAATCCTTCCAAATTATTTCCTACAGAAACTGACAGATTTTACAAGGTTAGGAGTGAAACTGAGACTCTTACAACTAGTTATCAAAACTTTGTAAATGCATGTAAGATCTCTTTAGGACAAACAGTAAATATGATATCACATTAAGCTCTATGTGTACTACAGACTTTTTGGTTTAAGACCATTTTTTCTACCGTATCAACAGTTTTGCTTCTTGAGTTCTCTCCTTGCTGTTTTCAGATGAAGAAAACATTCTGCAGATGAATCAGAGAATGAGCATTTCTTCATCTCAACACATTTGCCATCTGGGAAGTCATGTCAGAGCAGGCACCACCAAACACTAACTGCCATAAGGCAGACTTGGATCACCTTCACCTGTACAGTAAATATCGTAACGTGCAAAGGATTTTGCAACACGCCTTTATTCCAAAGGCTTCCTCTGGATGAACTGACAGATATGCATGGTATTTCCACCTTTATATTGCTGGAACTTGTGCAGACCTTCATCCCCTCACCCCCAGCCTGCACCACCAGCTGTATTTGAGGTTATTTCATGGTTACACAAAACCTTATCCCTGTACTGCACTTCATGAACTGTTCTGTGATCAAAATTGAAAAATGGACATTCATGGAAAAGTCTCATGGACAACAAACGCTGTGAGTTAAAGAATAAAATAAAACAAAACCTTCCTGAATTGAGAAGTTCATATGATAAATTCAGCTTGGAATTTGCCTGATCTAACAACATGGACTATGATTCTCCCTCCTGATTCCCCAGTTAAGTGAACAATTCTCACTGAAGCACTAGCATATGCTTTATTTTTAGGAGCTAGAGGACATAGCCACACTGAAGTATTTAAATGCTATTCTGATGATTTTCTGAGTCACAATTTAAATATTTTCTTCTAAAATGTAAAATATTAGATTAGAAGAGAGAAAACTGGAGACACTCTTTAGATTAAAAAAACCTCTCAGCCTCTCCTCATTTTTTGAGTCGATGAATAATTGAAGTCATACAATAAAAGATCAGGGCTTCTCATAAATATTAAAGAGGAAGCCAAATTGTTTAAAATTAAAAATTCTAGTAAAAGACAATAGAAAAATCTCATAGAGTTTCAACTTGATTTTGAATCTCCATGATTCCCCAGGCCTCTAAATACAGTCTGCAAAGGCTTGTCTCATGAATAACTATGCGTATCAGTATTTCATTGACCTCAATGTTGCAGGATCACGGCCATAATTTGAAATTGCACAGACAGCATAAAACTCTGAAACAATCCAATTAGAAAGGCAGATGCTCCTTGCTTCCTAATTAGTGCATAGCCCAGTTTGGACACGGGTGTGCAACTAAAGTTTCATGAATTTAGTATCCTGAATTCTTCTCTAAGTTTATCTTTGCTGCTTTTTGTTTTTATACAGAAATAAGACCTACATTAAAAAAAAAAGGCATTCCTGCAAATACCACAGGATAATGAGGGCATAAAGCTTTGACAAAATTTATTCAAATAGAAAGTTTTTGGTGAATGTCATGACTGGTAGCTTTGAAAGCTAAACTTTTCAAGTGAAATTTCTGGCAAGAATAGATTGCATCTAAATTACTGAACACATTATCTTCCTGCTGTTTGATGCAGATCAGCAATAATCTAAAGACAGAGGGAGTGGAGAAGAGCAAAAAAAAGGGGAAGCAATGGAGACAGTAAGAAGGGATGACAGCAGCAAGTTGTCTAAAGACAGAGACAAAAAGATTATAAGATTCAGAGAAGCAAGAGAGCAGAGATGTCGTACCCTGGGTTTTGTGGAGGATGTTAAGCCTAAGTGTTCATCAGAAGAGTGAAAAATCAAAACCAGACAGCTATTAGTTGTCTAGATAGAAATTTTCAACACATATTGTCTTTTCTGAAGTAAAAGGAGGGGTGAGGTTGCATAACCAATCCACCAAAGTCCCAGAGCCCATCCTTTTGCTGGTAAGGTCACGTCTCCGAAGACAAGGACTGTAAATTCAGTACCAACAGCTCTGAGAAAAGAGGCTCATACAAGCTCATCTGTTCCAAGAAGACAGCTGAGATGGGAAGTCACCCTTTCACAAATGCTACAAAGGAACTCCCATTTCTGAAATGGAGACCGTGTGTGTCTCCCACCCCCCAAACATGAGACAGCTTGAATTTCTGATTTTCTGCACAATGTAACCAGCCTGCTGTACACCCAGCTGCAGTTGCTCCACCAGGCAACAAGCAAGGAATTTTTAGGAAAATTAAGTCTGTTCTGGCTCTTATTCAAATGTGCATTTTTTTAAAACATAGTTTATAAAACTTCAGATTCTAACCATTTGTTTCTATGGACTGTACTGAGAGTCTTTTATGGAAGCTAAACAGCAGTCACATAGCATAAAAAATCCTACCCATTAAAAAAATCAATTACCTTAAGCTATTTAGAGAAAAGGGCAAATCAATGCTCCATTTGTTCAAGTATGTTCTGCATATTTTTAGATACTTATCAATCACAACATATTAAACATTACTTAGCTCTCCAGAGTGAAACTTTTCAAATTAACAACACCCACCTGAAAGTGTTCTTACGAAAAAATACATTTGAGCTCTAATTCTACATCATGTCACCTTATTTATACTCAAACACCTACTGTGAATGATTTAAAATGGATCAGAATCATATTTTCTAGGCTTGAGCAGAAGACTTACCTTATCTGGGTGGGATCGTGATTGGATCCTGCCTGATGAAGTTACCCGATCCTTCTCAAGTCCAGCAGCACACTGCTGCAACTGGGAGAGTGGGCCAAGACAGCCCCACTCCAGCAGAGCACTGCAAATGTACACACCAAATCCTCTGCAGTGCTCTTCCTGTATTTAACTTCTTCTCCTGATTTATTTCATAAATACTATTAAATTCCATTAGTTTTAACTGCTCTGTTGTGAAAGGTATATTTTTGGAGTCCTCATCAACTAACCTGGAATATTTTCAGGCTTCAATCAATGATGGTTAGGTTCATTAATAATACATTCCCCTATGTCTTTTTTAATAAAAGCAAATTAAACAAAAAAAGCTTAAGAAGTATGCCAGATGTTACAAGCTTGCCCCTTAGAAAAACATCTCAGATAAATTCCAATTTTATTACATGTCAAAACCATTCACAAACCTCTTATGAGTTAGGAAAAAAAAAAAAATCAACCAAAGTGATTTGCTTGGCTTTAAAATGGAGGATTTCTTAGCTTCTATTATTTTTCATTTCACTTCAGCAGGCTGCTGCCCTTCCATTTAGCACAAAACTCTATGCACAAGCAGAAGCAAGTTTCTTCACCCCTGCAGGCAAAGTACAACTCCTCAAGGAAAAGATGACTCTTAATCTATTCTCTATAAAAACGTTGTCTTCCTCTTACTCTCTTAATGTATGTCTCCCCTTAAACAAACAGATTGGTTGCTAGAAATTCAATACAACAGAAGCAAACCAGAACTGACAGCTACCTAATATTAATAGGGACAGGTATATTGTGTCCTTCTTATAAAGGAGGCACAATTTCCTTTTAGTGTCGTACAACTGAGAATCACATGCCAAGAGCACAATTGCCCAGCAATTTACTCATCAATTATGTTACAGCTCAATTACCTGCTCTGCAGCACAGCTTCATGGAGAAGTCATGTAAAAACACCAACATACAACTTCCACCTTGTTAGGGCTTAAATAAAATGCAGTTATTTCAAAATTTATCTTCTGGAAAAGGTATCTTGAAATGAATAGTTTCCATAATGTCTTGCACTAGCATGAACTTGTGTCAAAGCAATCCTTCTCTGCACAGAAGGCACCAGGCAACTCTGGGATGTTCCAATTACCTTCCTCAAGGATGGGCTGCAAAGAGGAGTGAGCTGAGGTACTGCCTGCTTGGGGCTACATGGTATTGCCATTCTCCATAATCAAGGAGTTTATCTTCCTACTTTTGTCTGTAGTGCCTCTCTCCTAGCCTTCACCCTATGTTTTGGTCACGTTTTCAACCTTTTCTTTAGAATTAGGAGAGAAAAACGGAAAGTGAGTTGATACAGGGCATTTCTATACTGATGCACCTATGTCACCCATACAGTTATTTCAGTCACAATAGTGCTGGCATAGCTGAACTGGTACAAGGTAGAGCAGACTTCAGTTAGAAACTTTGGCTTCACGAAGCCTTTTCCCTTTCTCACAGACTACTAACTAAGCTGCCTCTCCCCAACAAGCTGAACTAAAATTTATGCCAGTTTCCTCTTTTATTACTGCTCTCTGGTTTATCTTAGACACAAAACAAACAATACAGAGAAGTGATGTAATCAGCTTCCCTGGAAGTGTTGAAAAAACTTGTGGATGCAGCACTCGGGGCCATGGTTTAGCGCAGTCTACGTTAACAGTTAAACTTGATGATCTTAGGTCTTTTTCAATCTTAATAAATCTATGATTCTATGAGATAAATATCTTCATTTCAAAACTGCACCTTTGGCTGGCCTGGCCTTCAACGGGACATGTGTGCAGAGGTACAAGATGCCCAGTGGTTCAAGGTTAACAGTAAAATAATGCACATTGGCACCACTCCTCATTAATTACCCTTTCTGGAGCTGTGATTTCAACAGTAGAAATTTCAGCTTCTGAAGTGATGTATCTAGGTCATGTCATTGTAAAATTACAACTGAGTCCTCTGGGAATTGTTTAGTAAGCTGTTGCAGACCAGCAAATGGCTAAAAGATAACACTATAAACCCTTGTATTTCTGTATTTCACTCTCCTGTAAATCTCCCAGAATATTTTAGGTTGTATTTCTGTCAGTCATTCATGCATGCTAAACAATGAGCGTTTTTTTTTTCCCATGCTTTTCATTCTCCTGAGGATATCAAAGTAGTTTGATATATGAATTCACAATGAATAGCACTAACATGGATACAAATTGTGCCTGGGTCTGTATAGTATCCCCAAATAAAGTAAAGGAAATACTAACTATGTTTTCATCTATGTAATGCAAAACTACAGCTGGAAACAAGTAAGACAGAAAACACTAACAGCAGCTAAACTCTGCATTAATTAAAATCACCTGATTCCAGACACCCTGTATTTAAGACTTTGTTCAAAGGTTTGGCTCAGGATCTCTCTGAACCTCTGATTAATATTTCAATATAATTCAGAGATGTAAATGATGCACATTATATAGAGTAATAGAAAAGCTAATTACAAAGTATTACAATAAATTTTCCACAAATAGTAGAACAGCTGATATGGCTCTTTGGAAAGTATTAAATCAACAGACATGATGTGTAGAAAAGATACATCCTCAAAATTGGATGAGATCACAGATTTGGCTGAGATAGTTAAGCTCACATGAAATCCTGGGTCTCGACTTCTTAGGAAGGTTATTATGCAAAAGATGTTGCAATGCATTCAGCACTGCATATTCAGCTTCTTGTATGAATACACTTATCAAGAGAATTATGGGTGATTCCAGCTGTCCTGTGGAAATGGCTCTTGCAGAGAGTAACTCTGCATAATGTTAGGAATGTCCATATAGAAACTGAAATACATTAGGTATAATAAAAAATAAATTCCTTGGCAGTATATATCGTGTATACAATCTACAGAACATAAAAATCAATGTAACTGAAACTTAAAACATGGCTGCCCTGTTCCAGATGTGAAATTCTACATAATCACCATCAAAGAGGGAGCTGTGGATATCATCATGTTTGAGGCTTTGAATCTACACAGTTTAACTTGATAATCTGTGATTCAGGAGATAAGTGCAAACAGGTACTATTTTCAGAAAACAAAGCTGCAAAATGAGAGAATAAAGAAGGGAGTGATTTACTGGTAAAGAGCCACTTGAGCCACAGGCTAGAAAGACATAAGCAAACATTTTGCACTGTAGTATGGCAAATGAAACCCAAGGCATATAGAACCAGAAGCAGAGGATACTCACAGGGAAGGAGCAATTCTGGCAAGGACAGGCTTGCTTTCACACATTATCAGCATTGTGTGAGACCTTACAGGCCAGAATAATCCTAGTTTCCCTTTCTCTGAGAAGCAGGAGCAGAAAGGAGCAAAGACCTGGCACAGCACTGATGTGACCATGCACAGAGTCCATTTTCAGCAAAGCATTAACAAAGTTCAATACAAAATGATGAAAAAAAAAAAGAATTAGAAGGAAAAAAATATAGAGAAGGCTGAGACTTGACTGCATGACAATGTGTAAGAAATTACACATCAAAGCTTACATGGGAAAAATTTGCCGAGTCGTTATATAGTGGACAAATGTACTCTGAGATCCAAGGAAAAGGAGTCAATTGGACTTCTCAGAAAATTTAAGAGGAAGAATTACTCACAATTTGCAATCCAATAGAAAAATTCCGTATTGGAAGAATTTACCAAGAGCAGCAGATTCTCCATTACTGGTGATTTTTAATCAAGACTTATATTTTCTATCTGAAAGATGAATGTTTTAGGTTCAAACCTAATGAGTCTGTATCATGCATTACACAAGGATAAGAAAGACTCAAACTGACTTGGGACTGTCACAGTCCATCTTTTTGCCTAAAGCTATGTAATTGCCACTAGCAGCTGTGAAATCCTCAAGTACAATCTATTCTGTTGCTTTGCTGTCCTAGTTGTTCAAACCTTTTCCTAATGTCTGATCTAGAACTCTGTGATGCAATTCAAGACACCGTTTTGTTACTGTTACTGATGAAGAACCCTTTAACTCTGCAGAACCTCTTTAATAAAAAGTCAGAAGTCTTATCACAGTCCCCTGTTTCCCAGTCTTTTCTATTTGTTTTTCTTTTCCTGCCCTTTTAGGTAAATTTTTTGTATCTCTGATCATTTGCTTTATTCTCTTTTGCACCCCTCTAGAGTAATCATTATTACTTCTTAAATTACTTTCTTAAATTAAGTTACTCCCAGACTGGTAATCTACAGTGTGAACATGAGCATGGAAGCCAAACAACAGTAAAAAAAAAGGATAATTGAGGTGTTATGCCTGATCCCACCTTCAGTAACTACATTTCAAGCAATCACCTCCATTCTGAGAATATCATATTACCAGCTGAATGAAAGATAAAAAGTTCATTATGCAAAGAACACAGGAAATCTAGGGAAACAAATTTTAAATCAAATAATCTTAAAATCTGTGGAAAAACTCACCATAAAGCAATGCTTTTTAAAAAAATAACCCCCCAAAAAACCTGCTTAGACTATACAAAGGTCAAACTGCACATTAGATTTGTGCTTAGCCTTCCATCAAATCACAGTTGAAAAGCATCATTACACACTCACATCATTAAAAAAATGTAGTATAAAAAAGTAAAAAAAAGATGTAGGAGGGATTACAGTACCATGTGGCCATTCATTAAATGTGTACTTTACAAGGCAGACCTCACATGATGGTAGAAAGTGTTTCATGAAGTGTTAGCAAAAAGTATAGATTATAATGAACACACATAAAGACACAGTGTTAAGGCCATGCACATAAGTTTAGCTGACTTTTGCCTACTATTAAGAGCTTACCCAGAGGGTAAAAAATTTTTTTTGTTAACCATGTTTTTAATGACATTTCCCTATGTATGTATGGGGGTTTTTTTTAAAGGAGAACAAAACCACATCATGAAACTACTTCAGTAGATAATCTTAGGCTGCAATCATTGTTTCAAGATGTTGATTCAAGGAGGCACTCAAAGGGCCCAACCCCTCCCACAGCTGAGCTGTATAGAATCAGTAATGGAGCTGACTGAACCACAGCTCTTTATACAAAGTATACCTGAGTTAGCATTCAAAGAGTCATGGACATTTAGCATCTTGTTATGTCAGCTCCATGCATTTGCCCAACACGCTATTTGCAAATGCTAGTGGAGCATGGTTAACAAACATAATAGGCATGTTCTGTAAACATATACACGCTGTGTGGGATTACTTGTTCCAGAGAAAGGAAGAAACAAAAACCCTCAAGTTATTAAAAAATCTGAGTGTTCTGACAAATATCCCATGACATTTTCTTAAGACAATGAAAACACCATCACAGAATCACTCGGGTTTTACTGACCTCTAGTCAGTCTATAAAAAGAAAAGATTTTCTATTTCCAAATCAGTGGACCAAAGACATGTACATAGGTTAAGTCATGGCAAAACAAGATACTTATTTGCAAAAAAAAAATACCGCAAATATATCATCCAACCCTTAAAAACAATTAACAAGCTCACATGCAAGGCTTCCAAACAGCATGCTGCCAGCACGGAGTGTGCTTGGGCTTCCAAACTTGCAGTTTATTCACATGACAAAGTTAATTCATCAATTTACCTCCTTTTTGTTTGTTAGCTATGGACACATTTTACAAGAACAAGGAATGCTGTAATGTCAAAGTGCTGTGTTAAAATAAAATTTTTAGAGCTGCTTCCGCAGGGAAAAAAACACAGAACCAATGACTAACAAAAAAACCCCAACAACATTCAGAAACTAAGTTTAGTTTTGGGCTTATCCAGACTGAATTTGTCTTTGTCCATCAGTGCCTTCATATAGCATGTGATTTATTGCTACGTTTAAGTCAGAATTCAGGTCAGAGTTGAAGGAAAATGGCCAAACTGACCAGCACTGCTGCATGTGACACTGTTTGCTGCTACAACAGCTCAATTTATTCATTTTTATTAGTTAATGTTGGCCATTGTGTCTGTGTAAAAAAGTAATAAAAAAATTAATCAGTAATGCTGATACAGACTACCAAAAAAAGCTTTTTCATAAAAAACAAGAACTTCAGACATTAACAGAAAACTGGAAATATTTCTTACGTTGATTCCAGGGACTAAAGGCAAGTCCCTTCCCAAGCAAAGGACCCAGTAGATCTTTCCCTCCTTCCCAAAAGTTGTCCCCCCCCACCTCTCACACTGAGCAAGAAGGACACAGAAGAGCTGGGGCTGTCATCCAAGAAGGGTAGAGGGAGGTGACTGCTGGCTGTGGCTCAGCCGAAGGTCCAGCAGCTCTGTTTTGCATGGCTTTCCCTTCAGCAGGTATACCTACAGCAGTGTGGTTGTCTCAGAGTCTTCTACTGGCCTTCTCAATTTGGTTTGAAACTGGCCAACAGATTCAGAAATTATTTAGAAACTGGGGAGGGGAGGGGGATGGAAAGACATGCAGAACAGCTGGAACTGCTGTATGACTCCTTACTTTAAAAGCTTTGCTAAAAGTGAAGTGCTGTCCCTTCCTCTCAAGCACATGCACATGCATGCAAAATAAACACCACGGACATTAAACTGTAGCTAAAAGGAAGACGAGGGAGCAGCCCAACAGTGCAGAAAGGGTGACTCCTCACACAGTAATGCTGGGTGATAACTCATTCCAGTTTAGAACAATTAAGATACACTGAACTGAATTATAAGGGCTAATTACAATGTAAGATTAAATAGAGTCTGTGCTTTATCTCTGTATCTCCTTACCACATCACAGGAAATTTTAAAGGAACCAATTCCCCAGTGGTCTATAACTACTGCAGAAAGTAAAGAATTGACAGCTCCAGTGAAAAATGAAAAAGCCTGTTTCACCCTCTGGGTGGTCTTTTAAATGCTTCTCCCTCCTGTGACTTTACCCTGACCTGATCAGCCAGCTTTTAAGCAAGCAGAAGTCACTTACTAGTTACAGACAGAGGCATGTCATTAGGTTTTTATGCATTCCCCTGCAATGTTCACTTACCCTGACACAGGAGGGAATGGCCAAGCTTCCCATTCTGCTCGAACTGGGATCTGTAAGTGCATGTTTGGAAGATCAAAGTTCACTGTCAGAGGGAGGCATGGTGCCTTCCCATGACCAAAATGAGAGTTGCACAATTCTTCATATCCCTGACTCATCCTGACCCAAAACCACAGCCTTGCCACCTCTGCATTCCTGCAAATGTTCTTTCCACTTCTCTGAAACCTGTGACACTTGGAGCACACACCAAGCATCTTGACTCTCTGCCCAATGACTCTTAGAGTAACTTAATTCAGCAGAAGATTACTGAGAGGTCACGTGGAGCTTTTCCACAAACTTGAAGCTTCTTCCTGATCATTTTTTCTCAGGCTAAATAACTAGATGACAAGTGCCATTTATAATAAAGAACAGAGAACAAACTGCAGTTATTCTGAAATATATCAACACATAAATCTTTACCAGCTCAGAGACATTCTTCAATATATGCTTCTGTTAACATTTTGGATGTTTTCCCCAGCAACGTTAGTACATAAACTTCAATTCAGAAAGAGACAAAAAAATAAACAGCATCACCTTCCACAAAAGAAACAGTCCTCAAACGGACTGGATGGAGTAGCCAATCTCCAGAAGCACTGGGTTTTCTCCTAAAACTGGCACTAAATACACGGAAGAGACTGGAACAGAAGCTGTAGAACACTTGGAATAAAAGCTTTTTCTGTGACAAGTGCTATGTAGAAATCCACTAACATCAAAGAAATGCAAGAAAGTTTTTTATCTTCTGTTTGAAGTTGAAATTAATTAGATTTATGTCTGTAAAAATTCACATTAGATTTGCTTTAATGTGTCCTTTAAGATTTGTCTTTTTGTCTGCTTCTTTGCACTACTTTGGATTGAGAAAAGATAGTACTGAACCAAAAGATAAAGATGTAGGAGAGTAAGTGAGGATTCATTTACTCAGCTCAACCAACAGGCACTCTTAAAACACTGTTCAAAACTGAGAGGAAAACGGCCCTGGCAAGCATTTCAGGTCAGGATAAGACTTTCAAGATTTTAGAACTTTGTTCAGCAAAACTAATGGTGCTTCAGAAACATGCATGTGCTTAAAATCACCACTGAAGGCTTAGCTCACTTCCACTAGAGATTTATTCTGGAAAGAAGATACAACCTTTTTTTTTTTCTAGTTGGAAATAATCATAAGTGAATGGTGTGATGCTTCTCTGAATAATCAGAGAGCTTTAAGTGCTGACAGGTTTGTAAGCGGGTACAGTGAACAGAGGGGGAAAATTCAAGTGATTTACCATTGCTGCTATTCCCATCAGCAAGCTTATTATTCTTACTACTCTTTGGGAAGCTGAGAAGCACCAGGGAGGATGAAGAAAAGGCTGAGGTACTTAATGCGTTCAGTCTTTAATAAAAAGACCAGTTTGTTCTTGGGGTACCCTGCCCCTTGAGCTAAAAGACAGGGAGCAGAATGAAGCCCCCAAATCCAAGGGGAAATGGTCAGTGACCAGCTACATCAGTTAGATATACACAAGTCTATTGGGTCAGATGGAATCCACCCAAGGGTACTGAGGGAGCTGGCAGAAATTCTCACTGAGCCACTTTCTATCACTTACCAACTGTACTGGATAACTGGAAAGGTCCCTGTTGACTGGAAGTTAGCAAATGTGATGCCCATCTACAAGAAGGGGTGGTGGGAAATTCCAGGGAACCACAGGCCTGTCAGCCTATCTGATGTCAGAGCCAGGGAAGGTTATGGAGCAGACGACCTTGAGTGCCATCACACAGCACATGCAGGACAACGACAGGATCAGGCCTAGCCAGCATGAGTTTATGAAAGGCATGTCCTGCTAAGCCAACCTTACCCACTCCTACAGCAAGGTGACCTGCTTAGTGGATGAGGGCAAGGCTGTGGATATTGTCTGCCTGGACTTAGTAAAGCCTTTGATACTGCTTCCAACCGCATTCTCCTGGAGAAACCAGCTGCTCATGGCTTTGACAGGTGCACCATTCCATGAGTAAAAAACCTGTCTGCATGTCCAGGCTGAGTGAGTAGTGCTGGATGGAGTTCATCCAGCTGGCAGCCAGTCACAGGTGGTGTTTCCCAGTGCTCAGTGTTGGGGTCAGTCCTGTTTAACAGCTTCAATAACAATCTGGATGAAGGGATCTAATGCACCATCAGTAAATTTGCAGGTGACACCAAGTTGGGTGGGAGTGTTGATCTGCTGGAGAGTAGGAAGGCTCTGCAGATGGACCCAGGCAGGCTGGATTGCTGAGCTGATGTCAATTGTATGTGGTTCAACAATGCAAAGTGCCGGGTCCTTCATTTGCATCACAACAACCCCAGGCACCACTACAGGCTGGGGGAAGAGTATCTGGAAAGCTGTCTGGGCTAAAAGGACCTGGGGGTGCTGATTGACAGTGTCAGAACACAAGCCAGCAGTGTGCCCAGGTGGCCAAGAAGGACAATGGCATCTTGGCCTGTATCAGCAATAGTGTGGCCAGCAGGGCAGTGATCTTTCTCTCTACTCAGCATAGGGGAGGTCGCACTTCAGTTCAGTTTTGGGTCCTCTCCCTACAAGAAAGACACTGAGGTGCCAGAGTGAGTCCAGAGAAGGGAAATGGAGCTGGTGAAGGGTCTAGAGAATATGTCATATGAGAAGTGGCTGATGGAGCTGCAGTTGCCTAACCTGGAGAAAAGGAGGCTCAAGGAAGACCTTATTGCTCTCTACAACTATCTGAAATGAACTTTGTACCCAGGTGGGGGTTGGCCTTTCCTCCCAAGTAACAAGTATCCAGGTAAGAGGAAACAACTTCAAGTTGGGCCAGTGGAGGTTTAGATTAGATATTAGGAATAATTTCTTTATGGAAAGGGTTGTCAGGCATTGCAACAAGCTGCCCAGGGAAGTGGTTGAGTCCACATCCCTGCAGGTATTTAAAAGATGTGTAGATGTGGCACTCAGGGACATGGTTTAGTGGTGTACTTGGCAGTTCTGGGTTAACACTTGGACTTGCTCACCTTAAAGATATTGTCCATTCTAAATGATTCTACATCTCTATTCTAAGCAAAAGCAAAGCAGACTCTCATTTTTCATCACTCTGATTACATTTCTCTGCTTCTCTAGTACCTTGGTGATATGCTTTAAATGGCTTAATGCAATCCCTACAGATCTTGAGAACACTCAAGCAGAGAGGTGCAAGATGAGTGGAAGAGACTTCTTTTATTCCAAATGTGACCTACCAAAAGAGTAGCAAAGTAATATGTCCTCTAAACCCTACCTGTCTGACAGCTCAATATATGCAGGTAGAAGAAGAATAAAGTGTTCCTCATCCCTTTCTCTGAAGAAAAGCTTGATTTCAAAGGTATAAAATGCTAAACAAGAGAAGTGGACTAACGCCCAGAACTGCTTGCTCCTGCAAAAATTCACAAATTCCAGTAACAGCTCTGCTGCAATGACATGTAGAAAGCCTCATACCTTTCCTTGGGAAGGAGCATGGAGTTCACCAAAGTAGGGTTCTTCAATCTTCAAGCTGATCTTTGAGCCCTTCATGGATCTGAAGCTGCCCTAAGCCTGCAGTGAGGAGCCAACCTTGTCTCCTGTGCATCCCTGTGCATCTGTCCTGCTCCCCACTGTGCTGGCTGCTCATGGCAAGTTGTTGTCTAAGGTCTTGAGCTATCAGCCAGAAAACACCACATCAATATTTTGACCTCTGTTCTTTTAGGCTGGGGAGTTTTGCATTCTCATGGAATCAGAAGAGAGAACACATAATATCAGAGTTTTAACTCTTCTTGTTTCTATGTAAAAAAATCATGCCCACAGTTATGTTCTATATCAAGTGAATTTCCAATTGCTCAAAATATTTTATTTTCTCAGAAAACAAAGCTAAACACCTTCCTCCCCCCACTCCCAATTTTATCATTTCTTACTACACTGGCTACCGAAGCCTGAGGCCAGGTACTCTCATTACCACGTAAACAAAATGCTGGAAAGTTAGGCAAGCTCTTGCAAAGATCTGCAGTAAATTCATACTTCTACAGAATTTTCTTTAATTTAAGTGCAAGGAATCCAACCTGCTGGCACAGAGGGCATGGCTCCTGAATATGATTTCCAGATTAAATTTACAGCCTGGGCAATAACCACCTGCAGTCAGCTTTAACCTCTGTGGTTAAATGCTAACTGGCATCACTCATTCAAGTCCTTCCAAAGATTCCTCAGAAGTTTCATCCAAATTCAATTTTCTTCACATTCCGTGCTATAAATGTCTCTAGACTCTTGTTGCATACTTTTAAATAGTTGCCAGAAGAAACTGCACTCCCACGATACAGAGCATAATCTGTTTGCATGGTTTATAAATACTTCCATAGCCTGTGAAATTGGGACTATTTTGTCAGAACAAAATTAAATTGGTAAAATTGCCGGAGAGTCATTCCAGGTACAAAATGAATGAATTCAGTGCAGTTTTCAATCTCATATTAGTATGTGGCTATACAAAGATGAAGTGTTAAAAAAAGTGTCCTGCCACTTTTAAAACACAAGTGCACAGTTTAAAGACCCAAGTTACCATCTCTTGCATATTGATTGCAAACATTGTAAATTATAATTGTCTCAGAGGCAAAAGCATATATTAGCATCCTGGCTTGTCACAAACATACTGTACATAACTATTCTACAGCAAACTGAGTGCAGGGAAAACAAAACAAAACCAACTTCTGAATGTGTCTTCCAGTGCCAGAAAGAAGGAAAAAAACCAAACACTGTATTGTTTATGTGTTACAGGGAAAATGTTCTAGGTATTACAAATAATAGAAATCAATGAAAAAGATTTTTGTCTGAAAAAATGCCTTACCTTGAGAAGTTGAGGAAATGAACATGTCTAGTGAATAAATAGGGCTGCTCAGCAGTGCTTATGTTTTTAATCAATTCCATCTAAAAAGAATTAACAAATCAAATTTTCTGTGTTATGTCAATGCATATTTTGAGACAAATATAAAAATTTAAAACAGCATATGATGATACAACTTTTAAGTCTGAATTACTCAGGACCTCCTTCCCTACTATCCTTCCAAAACACTGTCATCAAGATAGCAAAAGTTCATTTTTATGTCTAAGCAAGAAAGCAGAATGCTGTCTGCAGCTTAACTATCATGGAGCTTATGTACTTCCAAAGGTGAGTATAAATATAAGGAAAGGCATAAACTAAAGGAAAAATCTAAACTCTGCCTAAATCTGCACCAGAGCTTTGCAAGAGGCAGCTGCCCTCTTGAAAACCCTAGCTCTATTCACATTAATGCCAAAAATGTTAAATATCTGAAACTGTAACAGAAAGCGGGAGCTGAGCCAATGACCATTTTCATATAACAATAAAACCTGCCAACTTAGCCAAAACACCGATTGATTTGCCTGTTTAAATACAGAAATCAGCACTTGCTATTCTTTTTGCTATTACAGCAAACTAGGAGCACAAATTAAATGGGCGCTTCCAGAAAGATGTTGCTAAATATTAGGTCAAGTACAGTCACATAATTTAAATTTTTAAAAAATAAATGAATAATTTAAATTTTCAGATCATTGACATGGAATAACGTAAACAGCACCATGGATATGAATATCTATTTTGTGTAAGCAGAGCTCTAGCTATTATTTACAGGAAACTGAAACTGTCTAGTGAAGCATCATGCTAGAGAGTCAACGTTTCAGTTAATTTTGCTTCCTTCTTATTAATTTCCTAAGATTTATTTTTGGATTTTCTGTCCTGCATTCAAATGCAGGCTATTTTATGGACACTGAACACAAAAGCATTTGAAATGACAGGTTTATTGATTTTACAACCTGGGTAGTAGAAAGCAATTAATAAGCTGGAAAAAAAAAAGAGATAAGACAGTGTGAACCAAATATTCTGGTTGGGATAATATTAATTTATGTACTAAATTTAAACACCATTAAGGAGACATTAATTAAAAAATGTATTTCTTAAAACTTGAATGATATAGCTGACATAAAAAAAATATGAAAAATATGGAGTCCAGCCTGTTATATGGTCAAGATAAAGTGACTGGCATGTAATGAGTTACTAGAATCAAAAAGAACATAGTAAAAAATTACATCCATGCCATAACAAATATTAAATTACATTTAAGGACAACAATTTTCATTTTTTCCCCCTTTATTTCCCAGTTTCAATACACTGATATTTTACACTGTGTGCCACGTCTTACTGGTTCTCATTCATCTTTCATTCTCCACCTTTTTGTAGAACACATACCTGTCTTCTTCTTTCAGACAACACAAGCTACAGCCATTTAACTTCTAGCATTAAATAAAATGTGCACACACTAATATGCTTTTCCCTATTTTTCCACTGCTTTCAACAGTTTTATACATATGTGTGTATGATGAGCTCTGTACAAAACAGTTCAGCTTGCCCATCTTCTTATGATGGAGCTTTTCCTGTCAAAGTAGTTAGAGTACATCAAGGCATGTTAGGTATAGATCTTGTACATCGAGGCGTATTAGGTCTGAGAAAGTATATCAAGGTATATTATATGTGAGAAAGGCTGTAAACCCAAAGAAATGGAACATAAAGAAGATAAGTTGAAAAAAAAATAAAGACAATATAAAGGGAAAAGAGAAACAAGAGAATATGGAGAGAAGATGTACAACTAAAAAAAGAGGAGGCAGCGTGGTGGGGGGAAACAGTTTTCCCCATGAAGTTATAAAATGGTAAAACCCCAAGGGGTGGTAACCCTTGAGGTTTTACCCAATGAGTGCTTCTGCAAAATATAAACATATCACAAGCAGACTGGAAGAGAAGGTAGTTGTAGTTGTTGTTGAAGAGGTGGCCATGTTGTAGAGCCACAAGGAGAAAGGGCAGGAGCTCCCCTGGGGGGCTCTGGCCCCCTCCAGCCCCGGTTGGGGGGCTACAGGGACTTGTAACATCGTAAGGTTGGACTAACTGCCTGTAGCTAGAAAGCTAAGGAAGTTTCCTCCACCGTCAGCAGCAGCAGCAAAAACAACACTGGCCGGAGAAAGCGGTAGAGAGCCAAAAGATAAAAGAGAAGCAGCAACAAGCATGCAGCCGAGCAGGAAGACCAGAGTTGTCTGAGAGAGCCGAGAGAGAGCCAGCAGCAGAGAGAGAACTAGGCTCTACACAGAGAGAGAGTGAGAAAGTTGGGCTAAGAACTGAACAAAACAAACCCCAAACTCCTTGAAGACCCCTCCTAGAGAGAGAAGGATGATGGACTCTTACTTGAAGGAGTCTTGGAGCGCTACAGCACTGCAGAAAGGAGCTGAAAAGCTCAGAGAAAGAATGCGGAGGGGATGACTTTGGCCCCCCTCGCCGCTGCTGCCAAGCTGAGCTAGCAGACTGAGATCAGAGCACAGAAGCTCTGATAGAACTCTTGAGGCAAAGGCCTTCAACTGAAAGCTGCCCGAGATGCTCTGACTCAGGGGCGAATCCCCTGAGGAAGGGACCTTCATGGGGGTCTTACACCCCATGATATGACGTGGTGAAGCGAGTTTTGTCCCTGCTACACAGTCCACGGAAGAGAAGACCCTCGCTTGGAGACGATGGGCCAAGGGGCTTGGATACCCCCTCGTGTGTACTGCAGAGATCCAGCAACAGCTGCTGCATGGAAGAGAGAGACAGAGAGACCTGGTGCCCTAGAGACATTGCTGCTCTGAGAGTGGAAAAGATCTTTTCCTTCTTCCCTCCTGGACTTTTATTTGGAGGGGAGAAGAGATTTGATCCATTGTAAATACTTTTATGTCATGGTAGAGATAACTAAGATTGTATATAATGTATTGTAGTATTTATTTGTACAGTCATTGTGATATATAATCCCTTTCCCCCATTCTGAGTGTCATGTGGTGTCTGGAAAATCCATCTCACACTGGGTTGAGATGTGGGAGGGGGGCTTGGACTAAGGAATTGGATTATGGGGTTCTCAAACCATGACAGGCAGGGAGGGAATAGTGCCCCTGCTTTAGTTAGTCATTTATGGACTCTGGACTGTTTGATTCAAGTACAAACAGGTCTTTACACAGCTTCTTCAGTACAATATAAATGCTATGGGCAAGAAATTCATAAACCTGAAGAGCAAAGCTTGTCCAGATCAGAATTAGAAAGCTCAGGAAGCTTTGCAATAATTTGCACAAAGGACTCAAGTATTGTTTATTGATGCTCTGAAGAGACAAAGACTTTCCTAGCAAACCCAACATGCTTACATTTCTTTAAGACTGGTAACTCTGCCAAAAAATTTTATTCATTCATCTTGCAGAATCAAACATGAGGAGACTCTAGAGGCTGTGTATCAGATGCCTCAATCAGATTTTTTAATTTTTTTTTTTTCTCAGACAAGTTACAGGAGAAGTGAAATTCTCAGAACTGTATGAAGCTTCATGTTATATTTGTCATTTATCCATGTAACTCTATTTGCATGAAGTAAGGAAGATGGCAGAAGGAAGTTACTGATAAGGGATAAAAACTCTGTTCGTGCAACTATGGTTAACAGTGTAATTCCATCTTGGAATAAATGAGAAAACATCATTAGAGTATAATCAGGGAGATATAAAGATACTATAACCATATTAAGTAATCCCACTAAGTTTAAAAAGACAGGCAGTTTTAGTATAATACTGCTAAATAAATTAGAAGGAAGTATATGTGCATTATAAAGTACCAAGCAAGCCTCCCTTGGCCCTCAGCTTACGCCAGGCAGATTCACATTACACCACCACTATGTTTTGCATTTTATTTCATCTGATGTCAGTGCAATGCACACATCAACCTGCTGCTGGACAAGCGCAGGCATTTCGGCCTCAAGAGCAAAGGGAGGCCAGAAAGATGCACAGAGAGCAGGACAGCATCTGGCTCCTGGCTTTTCTTTAATCTCTTGCTACCAAACTCAGTCTCTTGAACTATGATACTAGTTTACTCCAAAGTGGATACAGATTTTTGTTTTGACTTAAAGTACCTTCATATTTAGATATTTAATGATCAACTGGACTTGTAAGCAGATGTGGATAAAGCTGCAATGTGCATAAGACCAAACAAGCAAAACTCGTTCTTTTAAAAACCCTGCCAAAAGGGTAAGTAAGGCTCAACTGAAACAACACACAAATGTCAGGAGGGAAAAATAAATAACTGTAATGGCTCATGGCCACATGCAAATTGTGGCCATATTTCCCATGGGCCTCTCTCACTCTCTGATCCCGCTGTGCTGAAATCACTTCAGTCTAACAAACCAACTGTATTGCTCAGGAATACCTAGTGATCCACCTCTACTTTTAAGATGATGGTAACAGGGGAAAAAAAAAATCTTCCAATGTATCCCAGAAGAGTAAGGTCTCTAATGGTTTTGGTTGGTTGGTTGGTTTTGGTTGCTAGATTTTTTCTTGTTTGGTTTGATATGGGTTTTTTTTTTTTTGGTGAGGGGGTGGGGTTTTTTTGTTTTGTCTTGTGGGATTTTTTTTTTAATTTATGAGTGCAGAAGACCCACAGAGAGGAACAGTGAGCAGAGGATGAGAGCTGAGGAGAACAAGTATTTTGGATGGAATGAGTGGTGAAGAAGAGTTACATACAAGTAGACATGATCTAGGGTCATCCTATGTTTGAAAAAAAATTAATAGGAACAAGCAGCACAAGATAAACGACCATGGCAAACACAGCTGGGGGAGAGATGAACTAGAACACATCCATGGCTTGAGGGAGAAGCTGTAGAAATATAAAGAGAAGTCTGAAAGGAGCACACACCTTCTAGAATAAGGGCCCATAAAGAGCTATTTCTCTCTCACTGCTGCCCAGAGCTCTCCTGCAGGAGTTAGGCAGTTTCAGTGAAACAGCACTAATTTGCTCTCAAAATTAACTAAATTGCACCACAGAGTTAATGCTGCTAAAGAAGGATTCAGGGAGAGGGAAATGACAGGACATGGAGAGTGTGCGTGGAAGCGAAACAAAGTAGTGGGTGCGCTGTGCTCCCCAAGGAAAGGGGAGCATGCACACTGCATGACTGGAGTTTGCAGAGATGTTAGGCCACAGCAAGCAGTTGCCAAGACCTCTGTGGTGTGGTCAACACATCTGCCGTCATTCCACTCACCCCCCTCAAACACCAACTAATTTTAAGGAACAGAGTCTTTCCTTATAATAACACCTTTCTACCACTGTGACTGCTTGCTTAATCTTTTATTCTAATATTTTTCTCCTTAATTCATATTCTGCACTAACTTTTAACCAGGCCCTTTAAAGAAGACGAGATCCACAGAGGCAATCCTGTAAATCACAAGATAGTTTTGAATCTTAAAGCCCACCTGAGCAAGAACACCAAGAGGCAATACCCTAAGAGGAAAGGTTTTTCCTTAGTCTACTGTCCTACACTACCACCGTAGGATCTCAGTTGGCCATACAAAAGAAATCAAACTGTAATTGCTCAGCATCATCCGCGTACTTGTAATGGGCTGGTGCTGCATTGCAAGTAACACTCCAGTAGATGGCACCGTGAAGTGACTCCAAGAGGGCTGGAGGGGGCCCTCCCCAAGAGGGAAGAAACGTGGTGGATGGATTTTCTCGAGCCAAAGCATTGTTTCTGCACAAAAACTCAACTCCAGCCTTTGAGAGAGGACACTTTTTCCTCTTCTGGAAATGGCCAGCCCCTGCACTGACTGCTCAGAGCAGTTCTTGTTTTGTTTGAGATTTGCAGTAAGTAAATTCAACTAGGGACAAAAAGAAAATCAGATAATAATCCCACCCAGACAACAGCCAAAATGTTACTACTTTTTTTTAAGATGATGTATTTCACTGGGAGAATTCAAGGTCAAAATGGGATTTTCCAAGTGAAGTCTCCTGGATCACACTATAGTCTCCACTAATATTAACACAAAGAGGACAAAAATATTTCTCTATATCAGTCTTTCTTGGGAGTTCTTTACCCTCTTCCAATGCTTTCAGTCTCTACTGAAGGCATGTATGACTCAGGAAGCACAAGTATCTACAGGAATTTTGGTATATCACTTTCATCTTGATACTCATTTCCACAAACAACTCACAACTCCCAGGAATGATACTAGACCTTCATTTTCAGCTCTCAAAAGTTTGGAATGGTTTCAAGAATTTCTTCACCTCCCCAGGCTGGTATGACCAATTTTCTGTCTTGAAAAGCATATAAGAAAAATAAGTGATGAATTTTTAACGTGTTAAACTGGAATTACATACCAAGTTGGCTGCACGGCTGTAACATTGGGTGGTAGAAGGAAACAATACAAGGATAAACTACCAATTACTCCCATATGTGACTGGTATTTGTATATCTATAAGCACCCTCATTCTTACTTCCCGAATGCAAGAAAATGGGAGTGGGAGACAAAGTCATGTAAGGGGAAGATTTCATTTTGCAGCAGTTCATGTGGAGTTTTAAAGCCACAACAATTAGATTAACTTTAATACTACATATTATTTTCTGTATTTAATTTACTTGGAAGTACTATAGCAAATGGTAAGGCACACACTAACTCATCTGTTTCCAGACCTCACTCCCTTATGCCCACAGATGTTCAAAGGCTGCATTTCTAATTGCTGGCAGACACACATAATTTGGGAAAATTTCTTAGTAGGAAGGAGACTGGAAAAGGCAATGAAAATATGGATTCCAGTTATGTGCAATCCCCAGTCATTAAGAACACCTACATGCTTAACTTTATTTAACAACAGCAGACTGCATAAGCTAAATATTTACAGAAAAGTCTTGGCTGGATCAGGGCTTTAATCAAACACAGGACAGACAAATGACAGAAGGAAGAGAGACATATCTCAAGCGAGAAGCCCATGCTCACGCTGGAAGCCTTCAGCCCAGCCCAGCTCTCTTTTTTCTTGTTCCAATGCCTGGAGCCGGAGATCATCCATTCTTTCAACTTCCTCTTGTGTACACCACATTAAAGGTGAAAAAAGTAATTTATTTTTTTTATATTCTACTCTTAAAAATTGAGAAGACAACTAAAAATGCCTGAACAACAGATCAGTTACCATCTTCAGGCATGTTTCCTGGTGATCAAAGGCACTTTTCAGTAAAAGTACTCATTAAATTATGAATTATTGTAACTACATAAATAAACCATAAATGAAAATAAAGAGACTCAAGTTATAGTAGGGCAGTCTATAGAGTAAATCATCAGCTCTGTAGCAATACTTCCACCACATTTACTGTCTAGTAAGCTAAGAGCTCAGGGAGTGCAAAAGGTAATGCAGATAGTTATCCTTTGTCAGTGTATAGGTAAAAAGTAAGTCTGGGCCTCTCTGGAATCTCCACATGCTGGACCAAAGCACAGAAGACTGCTAAGATGTGATCTTGTGTCATGTTTTAACAAAGGACAATACACCTACCAGAGAAAGACAGAGAACAGAATTGAAAGGAAGAAGCTGATAAGGGTGAAAGCTGGTGATTATTAATACCTGAAAGGTTTCTGAGTTTTATGATGTCTCTCAATTAGTAAAGGAAATTGGTGAAAGATATAGACAAACAAAACCCAAACAACCCAAAACACAAAAGCAGTCATACCCAACCAGACAGCAATCCCAACCAGACAGCCTCTATAGTACAGGATAGTTTGACTCCTTTCTGATGGAACCATTTTGCAAATGTGGCTCTGTGGCGCTGCTGGTAGGATACACAGAGGAAATCTGCAGCAGCCACAGCCCATACCTTCCCTTGGCCACAAGCAGGGGCAGTGAGGGGACACTGTCCTCCCCTACATCCTTTCACTGGCATCTAACATGCAACTGTGTATAGAAGCCACCTTTGGGCTGGTGCGGCAGCCCTGGCCAGCTGGTCCCCACCTTGGGCTCAACTTGACTGTCATGTGGTGTTAGGTCAGCTGGCTACTGGTAGGACCCCAATGGACACCCTGAAAGGGAGGCAGGTGGGACCTGCAGGAGCAATATCAGCTCCTAAATTTTCATTTCCTAAACTGCTGCATCTAAAATAAAACATTTATGCTCATAAGCGGGCTACAAATAAATGAGCCCAAATCACAGCACAATGCCACTGGCAGGCCCACATCCATATTTTGATCATCACACACATCCTTTGGTGGTTTGCAGGCTGCCATTCCTAGGAGTGACACAGGCATTTATTGCAGCTTTACCTGATCAGCAGCTCAAAATAGCAGCAGTGGCCAATGTGTGCGGCATCTGACTACACACATACACTTTGGAGTCTGTGGTTTTTTTGCATTACTTGTACCAATATCTGCTTATGGGAGTGATACTTACAGAAGGCATATGGTTACTCTGAATAGAAGAAAACTTAAATAACTGGATCTTTTATAGAATCAAAGCTGCAAAAATAATGCTTTCTACAACTTTAAGGGAACATGAAAAATGTGAAAAAGTGTGCCTGGATAAAGAGGAATAATGTGCTATTTTCACTTCCTGTAGTGAGGGTTGTGCGATAACATGAAAAAGGCAGATAAGCAAGAAGCTAAGATAGGATCAAGGGCATGTCAGATTATAGCAACATGGGTTAGCACGGCATGGGGAAATAACTTTTTGAAGCAACTGCTTACTAAAAGTGAGTTAAGAAAGTCATCAAGAAAGACCCTTTTGGCTATTATTTACTTCTGCTCTGCTTAAGGAGACCCAAGCTAGGTCTGAATAGGCAGGCCTGATTATATGATAAATGGCTGTGCCCTGCAGATACATTAATACGTATCCCAGATGCTGTTAGCACTTAACTTCACTGGTACTAACCTTTCTTGCCTTGTTGGTAGTCTAACTGCTGCGCTGACTAAATTCAAAGCTGGCTCATCGAAAGTTAGTTTTTCTGGTTAGCTTCCACATCATGTTGTTCTTGGCTCTACCATCCACTTCTCCTATTAAATGAAGTCACTTAGAGAATGATGAATTCTGGATAATCACTCCGGTCAAAGCAGCAATACATCTTTTCAATAGGACTTCTGCTAGTATATGCCTTTGCTTCTCAGTTTCATAAACATAATAGGAAAAACTGATCTAAGAGGAGCAGGAGTAACTTACCTGTTCATTTTTGGTCAGTCTTGTTTTGTTATGAATGTCAGATGTAACCAGATTGAATCCATGTTTCTCTGATAAAATTCTCAAAAGCAAAACCACAGTTCGACTCCCACATTTTCCCACTCTGTTGTAGACCACCTGACTGGGGAAAGGAAGTACCTAAATAAAGATTGAAAAAAATGGAGTCAGTATATGGACATTTTTGTTTCCATGTACCTTGAGTAACACGATGTTTTGACCTGAAGCCAACAGACACATACAGGAGAATTCCTAGGGCCCTGTCCAGGTCAGAAGCATTCACTTCCTCTAACAAGCCAACAGCTCTTCAGAATAGAAACAACATGGGTCAGGAGATGGCAAGGTGAGATTTCCCCTTCATGATCCAGTTCAATGTAACAGATTGGCAACTACTCCAGAAACACTATGCAACTGTTGACAATAGGCTTAAGCTTGCTGCTTGTAATATCAATGCAAATAGTCAGCTATAGTTGACTATCTCCCATAAAAAGAATGGAGTGAATCTGTGCCACAGTTTAGCAACTCAAAGTGAAGTTGACATAATGCAAGAGGAATGCCTGTATTGCAAAACTTCAGCTTAAAAAGAACCCCAAACAACCACCAGTTGTACAAAGCTAAAATTAATCAACTATTTCAATTTCAAATATAAACATGAATCTTCCATAGAGACTCAGAGAACAAATCATGCCACTGGCTACATATATACTTGTGGAATGAAAAATGCCAGTGCCACAGGTGGCCTGAGGCCAACTGGCACAGCCTGATCACCTCCCCACAGGTAGTGTACACTAAAACTCAAAACACAACAGTTACATCCAACCTGGACACTGGGAATGTTCTCCTGCCCACATGAACTCTTGCACCATGCTCTCCTCCCTGGGAAACCAGAACAAGCAAGTAGGAATTCACTGTCTCGAAATACATTGGATGCAGCCTTATTTTATTCCTGGATGATGACCATGGGCTGTTTTTTCACCAAAATGCATTTTGAAATGACACTACCACACTAGGCAAGTATTTGATGTATAGCATACAGCAGCAGCATCTGATAGTATAGGTCAAGAGGAAACTGTTTTCAAGCTTCTTAAAGCCAGAAGCTCACAGTTTCATCCACAGCAGTGCATATATGGCACTTAAGAAAAAAGATCATTTTTCTATTAAGACAATGGCACAAAATGTTTCCTGACACAGGGCCTGCACCCGGGTTCCAGACAACCTGTGTTCAGCGCAAGGAACGGCCAAAGTGGTGGTGTATCTCAGTCTATAGTTACTTCTGCTCTTGATGCAATCACATTCTCCCAGTAGAAGAATTTATGACATAAAACCAGTCAGATGAAAGCATATGGTACTTCTCAGAGTATTCAAACAGCTAATAGATCTTCATCAGGGAAGCAAAATTATTCCCCAGGGAACCCTTCAGACTACTTTCAAGGAGTACAGCTAACTAGAAAGAAAAAAGAAAAAAACCTTGTATTCTGTTATTTTTAGTAGGACTTCACTGGGACTTTGCTGTCAATGTTGTATTTCATGACCAAATGAACATTACTGTTGTTACTGGTTGGAATGTTTAGGATATCCTTCACTGCAAAATAAATGGAGAAGCCATCATTCTTCAAATTACTCAGGGAAGGAGTAGGTATTGAGTGATCATGGCCTCAGTTAACAGCCTTCCAAGCTGCAGGATATCACATCTGCTGATTCGGCAAGCAAATATGGGTCACCTAAGGCTCATACAAACCCCACATAAGGTATCAAGTCTGGCCACTTTGTAACATTTTTATGGTGTTTTCTAGGAGAAACCTAGCTGCCTTATTCCTTATCAATCTCCTTCAGAAGACTTGCTTCCTAAGAAATGCAAAATCTGAGCCTCAATTATTAGAGAACTCCAAAGGTGATGAATTTAACATCTGTGTGCTAGAGCTGTAGCTAACCTTTTCCAAAACCACTGCTAATAATCCCTGAAAGGTAAAAATCTGAATGCATTCTATTATGCTGATTACTGCACCAGGGACACCATAATGAACAAGAAAACACAGCCCTATTCTGGATTATCCCCTTCACATAACAAACACTAGCATCACTATTTGTCATGGCCCTGCAGCACCATCCATACAACATCACTGTAACTTGTGGAAGTGGAATTTATCTTCTGCTCGGACATATACCTTTGGCATACTTGGCTGTGCAAGTATGTGAAAGCTTTCAAGAGAAATGATAAGTAGATGCTCACAAGTGCCAGTGAAGGAGCAAGACTCATACAAGCGTGTGTTTGCTTAGCACCCTAGAAATGAGATAAATGATGAGAGTTTGTAGGGCTATGGACATATTTAAAAATGCTTCATAATTATAAACTGCTTTGATTTTCCTAACAGCGTTGCACTTTGTAATGTAGTGAGCAAAAGTTTTTCTTCATTGTACTTCATTTAACTCCAGTTTTGCTGCACCAGATTACACTCAAGTTCTAATTAAATCCCTGACTTGATTATCCAGTAACCTTGGGTGAATCTTATTAATATAACTCTTTTAAAAGGAAATAAAATTAAAGTAGGCCTTTGCAAACTCTATTCTAAGTGCAAACAACTTTATCAGCTCAGAAAACTGACAGTAGCTACAAAGTTTCGCCAGTTCTCAGATTTGTTTCTGAAACTCATCTTCCTAGGTAGCACAATTCTGTTCTGCACACAAACAATAACCGTGGCAACCCTCAAAAAGAAACTATAGCAGATAAAGAATCCTGAAATAAAGGGCTATTATTTTCAGACACCTATTTAGCTTAAAGGAGGCCAATATATCAATGCCTTGATTCAGTAACCATCTGAATGTACTTAGTTCAACATTCAAGATAAATGCTACAGCTCAAAGCTCACTCCAGAAGAACAATCACTAACGGAAATCAAAACTTCACGTGCAGCACTGCTGAACGTGGGAGCTTTAGAGGTGTGCTACTGAAGCTCTGCTCATGTTTCATCTGTTTACGTCACCAATCCACTTAACACACCTAAATGCCCCAAAGGGTGTGCCAAGTGCACAAAGCCATGCAGTACACAGGCTTTTGATATATAGGCAAGTATTTGTTTAATGTGATCAGTTCCCTTAGGATGCTGCAAATCTGCTTTCTGCATTTTAGAAAATATCTAAGTTATTTCTTAGAAAAAATACTTCTTCCAGAAACCTGAGTTTGTATTAAGCAGAAGTAAAAATGCAAGAAATGGAAAACTTCTTCAAAGAGGAACTTTCTTTCCCCCCTCACGATACTCACAAAAGACTGAAACAATACAAGAGACAGCGGTAGAGTAGGCTCTTGAAAAGGAGACTCCTATTACATTAGCAGAAACATGAAAGAAAACAGCAGTTGGAAGTTTACAAAATGCTGACTGGATTACATTTTATTTTATAATAAGAGTATGTATCATGTAGACTGACTAACTGCTGAGGTGATGCTCTGGCAACATGATATTCATGTAACAATATACGCAACTTCAAAATAATTACAGAGTGACTTTATTGAGCACTGCATCAAAGCCCAGAGGTAATATAAAAAATTCAAACATGTAATTCACTTTGTAGTCATATGAATTAGTACTTACAGCTATAAAAAAGTAAAACCCACAGTATAATTACAACAGCTCTCTCTAAGGGTTTGGAAAGTTATATAACAATTTACTTGTCAGTTCAAGGAGGCTTTTTTTTTTTTTTGTTCCACAGTTAAAGAAGATCTCAAAAATCATTGTGAATGGAAGAAAGAAGAAAAAGTAAGTTTAACCCAAAACAAACTTGCATTACAGTGACCGTCAAGTAGCTCTGCAGAGTAGGTCTGCCAGTCTCAGGAAGGGAGCCATTTAACAGATAGCCTGACAAAAGCCCAGGCTTCCATCTTCACTGGTGGCTTTGTCTCCAGGTAAACCTTTGCATCATTTAAAAAAATTAGGCTGGATAACACTACTTGCAGTGTCAACAATTTAAGGATCCACCCAAAGGCCTAAATTATTCCACCTTTACTGAGCCAAATCCAGTATAATTTTGCCCATTTGCCAAAAATTTCCCAGTCCACATACAGTTTGCTCAGATGAATTATTCATGTCAAAGAGATGTGTTCCCAGAAAGCAATCTATTATCTTCACAGTTTCTGGAAGCAAGTGACCCCTGTCCTTACATATGAGAAGGACCAGAAGTGGATGCCAGAAATGGTTTCTCCTTTCTGAGCAGACACTAACCTGTAGTCAGACAGCACTCCATGTTTATCAGGTGAATGAGGCCAACCAACACATACAAAATTGGTAAGACTGTGTAAACAATTAAACATTTGCTGATGTCACACATCTTTATATAGCATCACACCTTCTCAGTGCAACCTCTTCATTTTTTTTTCCTGTCCAACTGAGACAAAATCATAAGAATTTTAAAAAATGGCTTAATGGGTCAAAGCAATGGCACATTCTATTCATGAGGGGAGGATGATACTCATTAGGCACCTACAAATCTGAGAGCTGTAAGCAGTCATTTCTCTCCAGTATCTCTCCTCCTTCTCTAGTGTCCCCAAAGATTACATATGGCATGTTAGAAGTCACATACTTGCTTGCTGCATGAAGAATTTCTTACATAAGTTGCTGTACTAACAAATTCCAGAGTTTTGTTAGCCACTATGTATTTCATTTTTAGCTCATCTTCTACCTTTTCCAGAGAATACCTGCTCTCATATTGTGGGTTTCATGAAGATAGGTCAGATAGTTCAGTCATCAGCTTTGAGATCTTAGATACATTGGATGCCTCTTTTTAACTGAGGTCCGTCACACGCCTGCCATGGCCTACTTAAAGGCAAATTCAAAGTCCACTAAAAGATTACCTGTACTAAACCCAAGGTCAGGAACTGCTGCACAAAATTTCATTCCAAACAAGTATCAACTTACTTTTAAAACAATTACAGTGAAGACTTGCTAACACAAAAGTATGTCAGCAGAAAACATGACTGAACAATGAACAAAGGAGAAAACAAAATAAATTACTAGCTAGCCTCCTTCTTCCTCAGCTAAAGGACACAGATCCAGTTACATAAAGATTCACCTGCAGAGTCTAATGATGCTAGACAGAGACAAGCTTTTGGAATTAACCAACTCTAAAGCAGACCAGACAGCATGGTCTTCTCTATGGGTCACTGAAAATACACTAGAAACCATAAGAAAAGGTAAGGCTGAAGTTGGTTTGTTTTCAAAATTTAAATGCAGCGGAGCATTGAAAATAAGTCAGAAGAAGAAACAGAAGATTATTCTGTTGCATTTTTATTAATCCACTAATTTAATTGAAAAAGGATGAGTTTGCTACCCCCTGCCACAAACAATGCATCTCATCTGTTGGACAGATGACACATTTGGAAGACTAAGTTAAAATGTGTTCTCTAACGATTCAACATCCCTAAGTACCAAAATAAATTGAAAACATAAGCATGGAGCACAAGCAGAAAAAGGCCACTTGGTTGCAGACAGTACTCAAATTTATTAAGACTAAAGAAAAGCATTACTATGAAGTATCTGCTAAAGCTTTTGGTCCCTGACATGTCTTAAGAAACAGATCTGTAGAGCCAAAATCAAAACTTCCAGTAATTTTTCTGTGAAGAAGCCCTGTACACTTACAAATATAAAAAGAATTCAGTTCAAAGCATAGTAAAGTTTCTCCACTAAGTCTCAGATCAGGTTCTATTACAAGATACTATGGCTATAGAAACTACAATAATATCAACAAGAATCTGGGGAATTTATAAAGAAAAGGTCAAAGATGCAGTTTTCAAAGCTTTGGCTGCATCCTATGAACACAACTGGGTTTGCTCCTTTTATACTTTACACCTGCATCACTTGCCTACAACAGCAGCTTGCAGCAGAACAAAACCTCTGCTCCTGCAATCTGCTGCTCAAGACTCCCCACCACAGAGAGTGCAGAACCAAGTTTATTTCAGGTATGTGAAGTTTCAGCAACATTCAAAATCAGCACATATATACAAAGAGTCAAACAAGTTGGTAGAGAGCAGGTGCTCTGTTTACTTAGCCGTTTCAGGTGCTCACTGATGTTAGGCAGCCTCTGGAGGTGTGAGTGGGACTCCTGGCTTTCATCACTCAGCAACACTTGCTTCACTTAAACAATGGCAGCTCAGCTCTGGCTCCTCTCAGGGATGAAGCAGGTGAGAGGGAATCACCCTACCAAATGGATAATTACTTGGGGATGGGGTACAACCATCACCTCTAGATTAATCAAATCTTTTCCTTTCACCCTTTCTTAAGATAGCATGCTTTTCAACCTCTTCTTCATTCTTCCTGCTTTCCTCCGCAGTTTGCAACTTGTTCACTTCTTTTGGGACCAAAATTAGATATAGTGCTGTATCTTGTCTCCCTGGTGCCAATGAGAACTGAACAGTTATCGTTTGTGTCCTGCAGACATCTCTTTTTAATACATCTCAGGATGGAAATTTAGAAGAATCAAAGTATATGGGACTATCACTAGTACAGACAGGCATGCATAACATAGAGCTATCACTTTTTCTTCTTTACCCTGCATGAGTGCATGCAGATTACAGCAGAAAAAGAACTGGAAGGCCCTCATTAGTTTTTTTATGAAAAGCAGCATTCTTATTTCTTACTTCTCAAGTTAATCAGATTGTAGAAGTTATCTTTCTGGTATGCACTTTACCTCATAAGAAGATAAAGGAGATAAATTATTTAAGGATGTGGTTCACTGATACTGGTATTAGTTGAGGGAACTAGCATGAGTTCAGGTAGGTTAAGAATTTTAGTGTCACATTAATTACCGCATTTTCCACTGGAAGGTTTTCCATGTAATATCAGAAAACCTGTAAGCTGCAGAATTTGTGCAAGACTGATTTTACCTCCAAAGCAGCCCCATGCTATATGTAGCTTGGAACTGTAAAGTTTAAAACTGCTGTTTTTCCTCCAGAGCCCAAGGTTTTGTATGCTCTGATATGCTCAGAATACACTGGCACAGTTATACTCTGTTTAAGTAGTAAATCCTATCACATCCAATGCACATCTTTATATTGGATACTTGCAAAATACTAAGCCTAGTTTTAAAACTTTTTATAATACTTCACAGTAGTGGTGATCCCTTAAGTAACCTCAGTACCTTACGGCAATCTCTATCCTTCCAATGCAATATTCATGAATTCACCCTGTGAGCCAATAATATTTGATTTGAATGTAGTGAGTGGTAGACTGAATAATGTATTTCTCTGTATGCACTTGTCTTTCTTCACATTAAGGTTTAACCCTTTTGTACGTATTGTGTTTGACTATTAGGCAACTCAGTAGTGCAGCAACTCATGGTTTCACTATTGCCAAGGATCTCTCATGATGCATTTCAGTTTGCCCTCCTGCCCCTTACTTAAGGCCCTCTTCCTGTAGCTCCACATTTCATTTTAATGTCTTCAGCATGCTTGTCTTTTCAAATACACTTTAAGCAGACACTTTGTAAGTCAACTGCAGTATGAAATAAAGGTTGTTTATAGCCATAACTGGACTTTAACTTGTAAAACAGGCCAGTTCTGCAGAACTGTAACCCACATGCTTGTTACAGATGAGCTAGCTCTGAGGTGCTCTCACTCTGCATGCTCAGAGGAACTCAAAGGGACTGAATTTCCATCACAGCTCCTGCAGGTAACAGATTCAAATCTAGTTCATGACAAGATGTCACCACCTGGAAGGAACAACACCAAGAAGTACCTACAAGAGGGACAACATGCTGCTGGCCAACTCTTCCAGCAGAACCAGAATAGAGCAGAAATCACTGTGTCATCCAAAATGACTCAAAGGCCCAGAATACCTATCCTGACAGACCACAATCCACATCTTGAGTCGCAAGTAGATCCTGTGGTGTTGGAGATGACACCTCAGAGGCAATAATGGAGGAGACCTAGTGTCAGGTGCTCCCATTTCACTCTTCTGGCTGACTTGCTCAGGCAAACCAAACCTCATTCCTGATGACCAAGGCACAACTCCTTGCCATTCCAGTGGAAGGAGCTTCTCCCTGTATCTACTCAAAATTCCTAATAGTGCCAGCCACGAAGGCCTCCACACTCCCTCAGGACAATAGAGTCTGTGGGTGCTGTCCTGAGAATTACCTTTTCACATAACTGCACTGCCCTGCCCTTGCATTACTTGCCCACATTCCTCTTTCACTTGAATTACCATCACTCTCACACAGACCCCTTCAGCCCAGTCACAACACCCTGTCCTCTTTGCCTGATATTTTGGCTCTACTTTTGACCATGTGTAGGCATGTCCACAATCACATTTCTGATTAAAGCTCATGGCCCTTATTAGAGCACTTCACTGCTGTTCACTGTTTCCTGTACTAAATCTTATATTTTTGTAAAGCCTAAGTACAAAACTTCCAGAATCTACCAGTTCACCTTCAAAATCATGAGGCTTTCAAAATAATACCAGAATTCTTACTTGGTGGTTGGCGTTTTTTTTCAGTTTTGCAAATCTCCACAGCATCCCAGGTTTCAGACTTTTTTTTCCCTTCAAACATCATATCTAGAAAAAAAACCCTTTCAATTCAGGATTTAAGAATGCCATCAACAAATAAAAGACTCCTGATAAAACCATGAGTGTTACTCAACTGAGTCACAAGGCTTAGCAAGATTAACCAAATCAATTGTCACTTTCAAAAGATACTCTGTTATGCTATCCCTATGCAGAATGGCAGATTTTTGGTTTTTTCCACTGAAGGTCTAGGCCATCCAGACCCAGCTGTAATTGGACTTTAGTGTTATAATCCAGCATTTCCTAATAAAAAGATAATGAAGGTAGCCATGACTGAGCAGCCATGACCTCCTCCTATGCTATGCTTTTTTATAAATACCTTCCTGTCATGGAAAGAGTGGAAAGAAGATGGTAATGTATTGGAGAGCTGGAAATTTAAAACTGTAATCTAAGAGATATTCATATACTTTGAAATAATCGGCACAGATTATCTGCAGGTTAACAAAGATCAAATCAGAATGGATTGTGTTCTAAATTTCAGTGAAAGCACAGAGTTTTACTAGCTTCAGAAACAATTTAGGTAGTTTTTTAGCTATGGTATGTGACATAGGACAAAACCTACAGATTGCAAAATTGGTGATATTAGAATCTTTCTGTTTTGTGTAATAGTAGGTAGGGTGTTGTGTGAATGCCAGACTCAAGCAAAATTTACATTTATTATGCACACAGCCTGAAAATTAAAGTACCAATCAAAAGACAAAATACTTTCTAAGCATCTTTGAAATTAGATGGATGAAAACTGCAGGCTACTGTTGTTCACAAAACCTGCATTCCTGTTGTGTCCCTAAGTCTTTCAAAATTGAGAGGCTTAATAAAAAGCCAGTTCACTACTGTTTAAATTTTTGCAGGACATCAGCATGCACAGCATTCCTCATAGATTTATCTTCTTGTGACAGGCAATCTGGCTGTAATTTCCCAAGTCTCTTTGTACTGTCCATTTACTTTTAGTCAGCCTACCTATTTCAACACATTTCTGATATACTATAAACTGAAGAAGTATTAAAAAGTAAGAAATCATCTTCTCTATTTTGGTAAATCGCAGAATAAAGTGATTTTTTGTCCTTAAGATTCTTGAGCAATAAATTAATATGAACAAAACAAACAAATTAGTGCTCCTGTACTATTCAAATATTTTTGACCCAATTCACACTTAATAGCACAGATTCAATTCTACCTTTTGGACAGATCTCCATAATACTAGCCTGCTGTATCATTCTCCCCCTGTAGCTTCAGCAGGATTACAAACAATTATGAACAACAATGGCAAAATCTTCTGGAAAAATCAGAGTTTTCTTTCATTGAGATACTACCGTTTAGAAGAAAGGAGAACACAATTTTAAAAGAACACAAAACAATTATTCCCAATATTTCTACAACTATTTTGCACTATGTGCTGGTTTCGACTGGCGTAGAGTTAATTTTCTTCACAGTGGCTAGTATGGGGCTGTGTTTTGGATTTGTGCTGAGCCCATTGTTGATAATATAGTGATGGTTTTGTTATTGCTGAGCAGTGCTTACACAGAGCAAAGGCCTTTTCTACTTTCCAAGAAGACTGGGGGTGTATGGGAAGTTGGGAAAAGACACAGCCAGGACAGCTGACCCCAAGTGACACATGCCATATGACATCATGCTCAGCATATAAAGCAGGGGAGGAGGAGGAGGAAGGAGTGCACATTCGGAGTGAGGGCATCTGTCTTCCCAAGTCACTGTTACATGTGATGGGGCATGAGCGGGCCACTGTGTTGCTACACACTTGGTTGATGGCTGGGTTTAAATCATGGCCCACTGCTTCTAATAAACTGAGGGAAGTGGAGAAATATTTTATGGGTTTTTTTTAAATCATAGTATTTTATCGAGTGTACTAGGCTCAAAAGCTGAGTTATACTGTAAAACAGTTCTTCAAACCGTAAGGGGATCTTTGTGGTTAAGGTACTTAGTGAATTCTCTCAATATTTTATCAGCCAGATAGTGAGTCTGGTAAACATAGGAAGTTACTTACTCTATTTTAGCACTACTAAATTCTGACTATTTTTAATAGCTGATCATCTCAACTCATCATTTTCTAAGTAGGACAGATTTTTTTAAATCACTGAAATCTTTCCCACCCTATCCTGGACGGACTGCTTCAAAGATTATCCATCAATTTTTTAAGAAAAGCTAAACAGAGAATTTTAACTGTATAAAAAACACATACACTTCTATTCATACCTTAAAATCCCTGGTAGGCATGTACTTAAAAGGAAACAAATCTTGCTTGCTTTTCAGTGTTTTGGGTGGGTTTTTTTTGATTGGTTTTTGTTTGTTTTAAATCAAGCACTTCATCCCTAACAAATCAATCACTTAAGACTGTAGGGGGCAAAAGGTTTAAAATCGTGTTCTCATAAAGGCTGGCTAGAACTAAAACATGAGTCCAAATGAAAAAGGAAATATCCACTAAAAACAAACCCAAAAACAAAAACCAAAAGGAAAAAACAAAACCCGCAAACTAAAAGAAAAATGCACAGCTCCTGGCTGTTATTTTAATTGTTATCAAAATACTTGGAAAAAATAAATATTACATAAATTTGATGAACATAAAAACTCAGTATAAGGAGGCAGAGCTGAAATCAACTTTTAGTAAGTTTTAAAGTCAAATAAAAAATAATCTGCTTGACAATGGTGGTGCTATGTCAATGGTTGGACTTGATCTCAGAGGTCTTTTCCAATCTAAATGATTGTACTATTCTATGATAGCCTTGCTCCATAAAGAAAACATGAACAACTAGCACATAAGTACTAGGTTAGAACTGAAAGAATGGTGAAAAGTGTTATTTATGCACTTTCCAGCTTCAAACCAATAAAATCAGATCAAATTTGCGTATGCATTTTATTTCTTTGCATTTTGACCTCATCTGACCTCCAACCATTTTTTTATTCACTTAAAGCTTTGAAGCACTGTCACATATGTGCTAAGCACAGGGCTCTGCTGACACCTAAACAGCTGCCAAAAGACACTGGGTCCATGACAGGCATCCCAAGGGAAAATGATCAAGAAAAGGAGAATAGACTACTTGACTGTAATTTATCTGTCACCTATGTGCACAGCCCACTTACACATACATATATCAGCTCCGCTGAAAGAGGGATATATCCTAATGCTCTTGCCAAATTCCAATCTATAACAACAGTAGGTTTGATAAAGTTCGCATTATTTTTCCTCAAAAGCCAGTTTCACCATCTTCTTGGAGAGAGTAAAAAAACCTTGGGAAGATTTGATAAGGAAATGGCATAAATACTGGGAAAAGTACACCTGCTTTATTCGCTGAAATGCTCAGACATGAAATATGTCAAGTGAACACCATTAGTCACTAATAAACATCAATTTCACAGGTGTTCTAAAACCCAAGCTAGCATCATCTATAGCCATCACATAGACACCAATCTATAGAGAAAGTATAAACAAATTATCTCTTTAAATTCATATTTTCAGATGCTTATTAAAAAAAGCCAGGAGGTAGTGAGATAGAGATTTGAACTGGGAAAGAAGAGTCAATTTTCAGACAGTGTAGAAGGTTGTTTGGCTCAACTTTATTGCTTTTTTATCTGTCACATGCTAATATCAGCAACACCAGAGGTGTGCTAGGGCTACTGGAGGTTGCCTCTACCTTCAGGAAAGCATATACAGATCTGTCTGAGAACTCATGAAAATCTAGAATTAGTCAATCTTGTGAGGTCTTTGGTGCCTAAGGACAAAGAAGAGTGGCCTATGCTAGTGTATTGGGCTTGCATGGCAAGGTTCTGATAGTGGGGAGAGGACTAGCGGGGTGGCTTCTGTGAGAAGCTGCCAGAAGCTTCCCCCATGTCCCAGAGAGTCAACGCCAGCTGGCTCTGAGACAGACCCACCATGGGCCAACACTGAGCCAATCAGCAAAGGTAGAAACACCTTTCTGATAACATACTTAAGAAAGAAAAAAAAGATATTGTGCAGAAGTAATTGCAGCCAGACAAAAGAGGAGTAAGAATATGTGAGAGGAACAGCTCTGCAGGCACTCAGTGAAGGCTCAACTGGCCTTCAAGGGAGAACCAGAACCACATCAGCAATATTCATGTACAGAAGTGAGCAAAGCTTTCGTTCTCTGCTTGCACTGAGAAAATTGCTGTTGCCACCTTTTGTAGGAGGTGTGTCCAGGTGCAGGGGAGGCACCCAGGGCAGGGAAGCCCAGGGGACATGCGCAGGAATCCATAATCTCATTGGTTACCAGGTCACATGGTTTTAAGGGATAAAAAGAGCACTGACTTTGAAATAAACTCTCTCTGATCACCACCTCAGTGGGGAGTAGACTCCATTTTTTAATTACATAAAGGCCCAATGCAACAACCTTTATTTGAAAAAAACAGACCAGTACCCTGATCTCCTGAAACGTGATGATGCTAATTCCTTATTCTGTTATTTTCAGTTCTTACACTAGGAAAAAAACCCACATGTTATTAAAAAAAATCCTAAGCTTTGGCACCTAGCCATGACAAAAAGCCAAAACTAATATGATTTCTAACAAAACACTGGAATGTACTCTGCAAAACAGCTATGGTCCAGTGTGTATCAACTGTTGCTGGCCTTCCACTGCAGTTAACTACACACTGCCGACATTAGCTACCAGTCATTTCAACACCAGGCAATGAATTGTTGTTCATTATCTGCACTTCTATTTTTTAAGCATTTTGTCATAAAACATTTTAAATGCTGGATTCAGGATTAATTTCTTCTGACATGTTTTTACATGTTGAGCTAAAGCATGCATAGACCTATAACCATCTATTAGTTTAAATGTAGACAGTTATCTAGTCATAAGAATAGAGGCTACTTGAAAGACAATGACAATTACAGTGAATTTACTATTAGTTTCACTCAGACCTGCAGAATTCACAGTTCAGGGGTGAAGCTGTTAGAGGGTAATATGCAATGCATGACATTTACAAAGCAAGAGCATCTTTGTTCAAAACATGACCCTAAGCAAATACCAGGAATTATCGGCCCTTTTTACCAATCCCCACCCATGTTTTGATTAGAAGAATGAAAAATAAAACATAAAACCCACCCACTCAGGAATAAGCGAGCCTGTCCGAGGGATGATTAAAATGATCCATCTTTTATTAATGTTTTTAAAACACAAGTAAATACTTCAAAAAGCAAAATACTTGTAACTTACACAATGCTATAGCCTGTTACTCCACCGAGCTTATCACCAAGCTCTCAGGAGTGAGGATGAATACAGAGGAAGCCCACAAACTTTCCTGACTGTAAGCAGCTAATCAAAGAGTACCTACAAAACCAATCAATCAATTGTGTAGGTATCTAATCAGTTGGCCTTTCTACAGAGAGCTGAGCTGCAGTTGGATGAGGCTGTGTGATCACAGCACAAAATTACGTGTTTAGATAGGCAAAAGATGTTTTCATAACGCAAACAGAAAAGTTTCTGGTTTAGTTAAATCTGTCCAACTGGTACTGCCCATTGGAGTATGGATGTCATCCACCATTAATTGGTAAAACAAAATTCCCAAAGTACCAAAATTTGACTGCAGTTTTCAAGGTTGAAAGCTCTTATCTAGATGACAGCATTTTCTTTACTGGAACAGCTTGGCATTTCTGAATGCTAATTCAAGCATGAAAAATATACATCTGGAATAAGCATTGCTTTACTTTTCCAAGCTGAGTGTTAATTGTGGAGACCTGACAAACATAACGCTTCACTCCCTGCAGGCTGCTGTATGCTTGGACAAGAGAAGCAGTTGGTACACAAATAAATACACAAAAGCCAGAGGTGCTATCGCTTAAAATAGATTTTAAGTGTGAAACATTTGTTTAGCCTTAGAATTCCCATGTCCCATCTCAGTTAGTAATGACAAATATAGCAGGTTGACTTTGTTACTTCTGTCTACATCCATTTTTGTAACAGTGTAGACAAAAGAAATGAGTAATTTGCATTGAGAGGAAAAAAATCAGATGTACATCATCCCTCTAAGTGAGCTGTCTGAACTTTAAGAGTGTAACAAATACTCATATACCAGCTGAAAATTACAGATTTCATTTGCACACAGACTTCACAGAAAAAGGTGAAGAAACCCAGACTACTGCTTGTTTTCACTGATGACTAAGCTAAGTTGAATTGCTTTCCACATTACCCTCCTTCTGCTGACCAAAACCCAACTGTTTCACCATACTGATGTACACATGTGGTTGAGCATTTCAACTCAAGGCCTGGTGGCTCAGGATGTGATTTCATGGTTAGTTGAACAGAGTTGAGTGAGGACTACCACCAGAGATAGTGGCTATTCGCATTCACCCCATCTTTAACTAGTCACTTCCACCTGCTGCACTAGCATCCATGGTAGGCTGCATCAATGAAATAAATAATCTGTTCTCATGTATAGTGCATTTCTGTACTACACAAAAGGACTTAAAATAGCCTTATCTGGAAAGACAGGCACAATATAGTATCAAATAGACTTTTAGAAAATAAATCAGGGTAAAAGAAAAGAAAACAAACCAAGAGATCCTACATACCTCCTTCCACTCTTCCTATTGAAGAAACCATCATGATGCCCTTCCTAACCAAAAATGTCATGAGGTGCCATGATGATGGGAGGGAAAAGTTTATGCTGCACAATCACACGTGATGGGAACAGTGAACTCTATCCCTATAAAAGGGCTCATTACTCACATTCATTCAATTTATCCTATGGACCTGCTTCAAAGCATTGCACCTGCAGCAGAGCCCATGTTCACTTGTTTAGAAGCCGCCTTGTTAAATCCAGATGCAGTGCCTTGTATAAATGTGCTGACAGACAAAACCACTAAAATCCTGCCTCCCCTTGACTCAATGACAAAAATTCCATTAGTTTAATCACACTGAGATTTAACCCATGTTATTTATAAATGCCCGAAAACACTTGAGGAAAAATATTGAACAGGGTAAATGCTGTTGATGTAAACTCAGCAGTGTTGCTTGGCACACAAGTAAACACACAATGAGTTAAAAACAAAAGCCAAAAAAGCAGGGAGAAAGCAAACACAAAATAACAGCAGCTTACCTTTTGAGGGGGTGGTCCGTGGTCATCCAAATAAGTGGAATTTCCTACAAAAAGAAGAAGGATGGAGATAAACAAAAGCCATCCAATTCAAAACTTGTCAATTCATGGAACCAGTGTACCTCTATCCCATTGGTTTTGTGGTGTAAAATAATTCAAGGAAAATATATTCACTCTGCTTTAATTTTTGATTGACAAAATAAAAACAAAATTAATTTGTTTTGACTAAATTTGTAATAATAGATTAGATGCACATTGTCATTTTAGCAAAAAAAATTGCTCAAGGCAGCTTTAGTTAACCAATCACAACTTTCAACTGTTTGTATGACAAACACTGTCAGCTGCATCCTTGCACATTTTAAGCAAGTGAGCACAGCTAACCTCAAAAAGATTTCTTAAATAATAAAGTATCAAAGGCCTTTATCAAATTTTGGTCTGATGGGGTTGACAAGCATTCACTTATCTCTCTTCTAACGTGTATTTTCCCCAATCTCCAAGCTACTCATTTGTTACAAAACAGTATTGATTGAATGGGAGTTGCATTCTGATGTAATGACACTTGCCTTTTCAAGATGTTCTTTTTATTCAGATAAAAAGCTTCAGAAAAAAAAAAAGCAGCTTCTAAACAAGTGAGTTGTCAGCTACAATAAAAAAGGCAAGAATTTCAGACTTTTTACCCATTCCTTGCAAACACACACTAATATATAAAATACACTCTCCCCCACACATAGTCTGTCTTCTCTGCAACTGTTCTTCCTGAACCCTTCTCCCAAAGGATTAATCAGGAGCTTTCCCAACACGTCCCAGCAGATGATGAAACCTTGCAGCAAGGCTTAAAGCTCCCCTTAAGCCACATGTGCCTCTCCTCTCAGACATCTTCCTACCAAAGAAAGCAAAAATACCTCTACCCTAACCTTATATCAGTATGGGGTATGACAACAATTTTTACAGGTGCCTAATAGACATCCAAATGTCACATGTGAGTATCTCCATTCCTGAAGTGTTGGATGGTGCAGCAGAAATTGCCTCTGGGGTAACACAGGCTAGTAAGAATAAAATATAACTCAGTACACAAGAGCTCTTCTTTTGTGAATTTAGCCAAAAAAGACGCTGTGTCACACTGTTTTTCAGAATGTCAGAAAAAAACCCTGAGATTTCTGGATCCAGATAGCAGGAAGGAGACATTTATGTGCGAGTATGACAGATTTTAATGTACAACAAAAAGGTGAGACTACGTTTCAGAAGTATTTTGCATTTTGTTTTTTCTCTGGTTTTCCAGCATATGTTATAAAACCATGAAAACTTCAGTCAAAAGGCTTCCAACTCATCTAAACATAAGTCTGAACACCCCTAACTTCTTCTTTTACAGATGTATATACCTTGATCTTGATAGAGTTTGTACTGCTATAAAAGCCTGAACAGTAACTTTTTGATAATCTGAAATCATGAATCATTTTCTGAAGCACAAGAAACTCATCTTTCTATACATTTTACACAAATACCCATCCTTTGAATAACACAGTTGCTTAATTTAATGTCATAGATAATATGGCTGATTCCCTACATTTAGGATAAATTCTTTATCCATTCCTCTGATACGATTCTAATTGCCAGGGAAGTAATTCAATTCCCAGACTGCTAACAGAGTAGCATATGGCTTTCTCTTACAGTAGCTATTCCACAGGCAGGGAGATGGACTTGAAAATAAGCATTTCAGGAAAACCCACAGTTATATCTGGGAGGAGAGCAAGAAAACTTCTCATTCAGCATTTACCTTTTACTGTAGAATCAGGCTGTTACTAGTTCCTAGTAACTTTGTCCTCTTTGTAATTAGGCAAGTGGAAAGACTGACACTGCTGTCAATAAAAGCATTTCTTACAGTTTGTGTCAGAAAAATTGTTTTATTTTGATTGATGATAAAACAAGTGATAGTGTTGTCTAAACAAGTTAAGACATTAGAAATGTCATAAACATTATATGAAAACTACTAACTTGTTAGAAAGAGTAGCAAAACTTTGAGTTTTCTAATTGATATTAAGCAGTATATGGTAATAATAATATCTTTTTTCTTGTCTCCCCCAAAAATATACAGTTTATGCTTACTTAAATAAAAAGGAATATTACTGCATATGTATTAACTATCTTTAGCAATCACCTGTTACAGTCAATTTTGCTGTAGAGAAGGATTTGAATTACCAGTCATAGGTTAGACAGCATCTTATAGAGCAGCATCGAGTGTCAGAGTTATACTACAGAAACATTTTTCAGGTACTTTAAAGAGCAAACAACTTAACCAATTTCACCATTCCGTATCCGTAATCTATGTTCTTAGTATGAAGACTGCATTTTCCTTTTTTAATCATTAAAATTACATCAAAATGTCCCTGTGGGTTTGATTTCTGGTTTTACAATGTTGGTTTTTTCACAGCACATTTTAGTTACTACTGTATCTACTGTCTCAGTTTGACGAGAGTGGAAAGTTTTGCTAAAGAGGCTGAGTTATGAGATAGACCAAACTCCTTTCTCTCAGCAATTGTAAATCCGAAATTAAGGGGCTCTAATCGAGGAAGTGTGGAAAAAAAGAAGAAATAACAACCCTTTATTAAAGGATATATATATATATGTTGGCAAGAACAGTAACAGAACACAAAAACAGCTAGACAATAGTCCTGTACCCAAAAGTCCTCTTCAAACAAAAGAAAAGGTCTGAATACTTCTCTGTCCTTTAGCGCTGTTCTAATCACAGTTGGCAGAGGCGCTGTTGGATCGCTGGAGGTGCAGAGCCTGCAGTGCTCGGTGTTGGCCTGCAGGGGTGCTGTTGGATTCTGTCGGTCACCACGCAGGAAGGGGTGTCTGGGGGGTGGACTTGGATCGCGGGAGAAGCCGAAAAGAAAATGGAGACCCTTCCCCCAATGGAAGAAGGGGGAAAGGAAAGCAGTCCACCCTCACGGAACTCACTGTTGCTCTCAGATGACGGTGTTTCAAGGCTCCTCCTTTTTTCTCCCAGTGAGCAAAAAACTCTCCGATGAAAACACAGCAGGTGCGGGCTGGAGACAAAGACAGCTTGCAAGCAAGCCGAGGCCAGTGGTCAGGGCTGACCAAGACAAGAAAACCAGAAAGACCGGCCTCTAGGCTTTTTCTCCAAATGCATGCACGCAAACCCCGTCTCCGTTCCAGAGAGAAAACACAGCAATCTGTCCTCTCCCTTCTGAGGAGGGCCAGCAATTCTCCCAAAACTACCCCCCCTTCCCCCAGTCTCCGACGGGCCATTCAGTAGAAATGCAGCTTGGCCAGCTGGGTCCTTTGTAACGCTATTTGCCCCCCTTTCCATTCAAACTCTGTCTTTCCTAGAGTGGAGGCAGGGGGAAGAAAAATTCCCCCCCCTTGGATTTCTAACCTATAACATCTACTTAAAAGACAATAGTAAAATTATGGGCCATTATATAAAGGTCATTTTCATGGTAGTTGCTTGCTCAAATTCAGAAGCAACTAACTGACAGAAACTAATTGCCAGACAAACACAAGGAAATAAAAAGTATTGACTTGAAACCTAGTCAGAACTTACAAACAAAGAGCAGAGGAGGGAAAGCTTCAGACAGTCCCCACGCCCTTACACTGCCCCAAACTCCATGTGCAAAGCTGGCTCCTGTCTCCTGCCAGATCTCCTCCTTCTGCTCTTCAGGCATATGAACCAGAGTCAATCTCTGAGCCAACAGCAAGCCACATCAATTCAATAGACTGAAATCTTTTGGGTTCAAGTTTTAAATGAGAATTTGTTTTCAGTAATAAAAGCGAAACCTTTTGCTGTATGATTCATATCATACCCTAAGTAATACATTAAAATAAATTGACAAATCCAGCTGCAGTGGTGTACAGCAGCAGCCTGTGAGGTACACCGGCCAGTTCCTTAACCTCACGAAGTTCAACATGTGCTCTCATTGATCACGATATTGTAGAATTGGGCTTGCTTCCACTCTGCCTGCAAAACAGGGGTCACACTACAGCAGACTTAATGTATGCAGAAATATCATGCAAAACATGCATGTATGTGAGAATATTTCTGAAAAAAACCTGTAGGAAAGATGATGACTCCTGAGCTGGGTATTTACAAGTTTTATGAACTTAAGACAGGGTGATGCTTTCACACATGGGGCCATTCTTCAGAAAATACATATCAGATTATGTTTGTTTAAAAACAAAAGAAAAATTCAGCATTCTAATTATTGTAACAATGGAAAAATACCAAAGTAAAGCCAATCTGTGAACTACTAACAGTTGACACAGTAGGAGGGGTTGCACAGTAAAAATCAGGAACTTGGGAATAGATGCCATAAGCACCAAAGCCACTGGCCATAAGCTCAAGTGTTTATTCTAACTATATTAACATAACAAGCTTATCTAAGATAGAGAACATTATCATGCAGTTTTTATATGCTCTGGCACACACAGCGTGTGTTTGACATCACTTAAGTGCACAAGACAAAAAGAGGTTTTCTGTGGTGGAAATGACAAAGTGATAGAAGAGAAGGTCATCTTTCCTCATTAGTAATCTTGCCCATTGCCTTGAAGCAACCTATGGCATTAAATCATCAGGATGACTTCTCTCGAGTCCTTTAATAAAGCTTTAATAAAGACATCATTGCTCTTGTCTGCTAATCTCAAGAAGACGATTCTAGGGTTTTTTTTCCTGGACAGGAGTATTTAGTGCTGCCTTCCTGTAATAGCATGAAAGTCTAAGGCATTAGAAAGAAGTCAGACAGAATAATCAAATCTCAAAACAAGTGGGATTATGCATTCCACAAACATGCTCAACAGCACACTTGAGCTGACTGAACACAGTCTCCTCCAGACTCTGTCAGAGATAAAAACAAGTTGGCTTTATTACAGAAAATGGTGAATACATGGAAGTAGTCCAATTTTTTCCATAATTTATTATCTTTGAGGTTAAGTGAATCAGCTGTATGCAAAATCTTTGGGGAAACCTTGTGGTTATGTTCCTTTTTTCTTGGAATCACTGAAGTGTGGGGGTTTTGCTTGAAGCAAGCCAAGTTTAAACAGAGAAAGATGGTCAGTCACCAGGATTAAGGACAAACATTTCTGTGCCCAGTTCAGAACCACAGATAAGAAAAATAACTACAATTCTGGAAATTACCTTTCCAAAAAATTACTGGGGAGTACAGAAAGAGGAGGTAAGTGGGCTTATGTATGAACTAAAGACCCCTTGATAGCAACCGAAACAGGATAACTCCACTTGAATAATTCAGACATCACGTGGAAAGAACTGTGTAGAGACAAAGACAGAAAGCCAACATGGAAAATGTGGAGTTTTGACTATTTTCCTGGATAAGGGTTTTCCCTTGTTGGGAATCACAAACAGCAGTCTAAGGGAGCTGGGATCCAGCTACTGCCAAATTTAATTTGTCTTGTGAAAATCCTTCTTTGTTCTCTTCACTTGGTCACCATCTCAAACTTCCAGGCGCCAGTACAACCTTTACTAGCAAATCACCCCTTACATCATCTAATGCTTAAAGGAAAGAAACAGTTTAATAGTTTTCTGATGAGTCTTTGGTCACAAAATTGGGCTTTGGAGAACAATTTCCCCACTAAACACCTCTAAACATTTACAACTGTACCTTCAAAATAAATGAAAGTGTGAGTGAGTAATCAGAAGAGGATAAGTTCTGCTCTGCTTCCTTCTTTACTTTTTATGCCTTCCATATAAGCAGTGGACATCCTTAGAAATTTCATAGGTATTTACACATCTGAAACAATAAGATGTTCTTAGTCATCAGGTCTTGGAGCCCTTTGTGGTTCAAAGGCAGGAAGGAGGCTAGGGACTACAACTTGAAAACCAGCAGCTTAGCAGAATGATGTTGCCCACAGCTCAAATCCAACCTAAACGGAAAACCCTGCTATTGCTGAGGTCAGCACAGCCATACCAGATTTTGCAGAGGAAAGTTTTTCCAGAGGTGCACAGAGAAGATTAACAAAACATAGCAAAACCCCATTGACCAGTCTGCACTGGAATACAAAATGACTAACTGCCATTTCTTACATCATATGTAAAAAGTTGTGTACCTACAATTGATTTCCTCTGTGCAAGACTAACATCCTACCAAAATTTTCATTTCTGGCCATGAAAAAAATGTAGAGTAGACATTATTTTTTAAGAACACTCCACAATGGATTTTTCTTCTTCCTTTCTTGCCTTTCAAAACATTTTGGTTATATTTAATTTTTAAAATCATAAGTACAAAAAAAAACCCCAACACCAAACCCCTACATTTAATTCATTCTACATCACTGAATACAATGAAGGAAAGAAGCTGGAATATGATAAAAATACCTATTTTTCTTTATTACCCAGTGAACTGAACCCTAGAAACTTCGTTATGATATAATTAATATTTGTTTACCTACAAGTTTCATAGTTCTAGCACAATTAGGAGAGAAACTGGCACATATAAGTGCACATACAAGTTTTTGAAAACTTACTAGAAATTCTGCATATGCAATATATATAAAAGTACCATTGGAATACAGATACAAAGGGTTTGAATAACTGAAGGTTCTAAATCAGTGTAGAGTATAACATACATACTTTTGCATCTACCCTCTAATGACAGACTTCCCAGCCTGTAATTCTACAAGGTGAAAGGCCCATTTTAACAAATGTTTAGAAACATTGGCTAGATGAAATTGAACCTGAATATTTGACAATTTTAACTCTTGGCTAAAACTGCTCTGAAATTAGGAGAAAAATCCCCACATCTCACAAATTCACTAGGACAGACCTAGGTAGTCTGACATGAGAAAGTTCATAATCTTTCTACAACATGTACCCACATTCTGTATTTGTCTATACACATATCAAGCAGTTGAATATTTTCCTTCAAGGCTCTTGCTAGGAGACTTTTCCTAATCCCTCAGTGTTAGACACTTGCATCTCATCTTCACTTTGAAAATCTTCCACGACCAGTTCACACCAACTTTTTCTTGTACTGGCCTTTAGCACATGGAAGTCTTCATAGCCTGGTATATACTGGTCTCATCCCACTATACCTACAACACAGCAGTTTTATCCCCTGCATTGGTAGCTCTCAGCCCCCTTCTACTCTTTTGAGATCCTTTTTGACCTTCTCTTTGAGATCTTTGCAGCTTCAGTCACCCTTTCTGCACCAAACAGCAGCACACCACCTGCCCAGCCACCCCTGATGAAAGGCTGACTGCTGTCCTACTGGTTTCAACACATGCAGCAGAGAAGTGTGGGCAGGACAGGGGAAGGAGTACACTAGGCATGGCCCTCCTCTTGCAAAAAAGAGGAGACTCCAGAAGGCAAAACTACTATGAAATCACAGACCCTCTCTGAATTGTATTTCAAAATGTACAGACAGATGTTTCATTTAATTGCCTTGTCAATAAACTGCTTTATTACTACTGGGGAAAGGGAGAGGGAGAAAAAAAAATTAACATCAAATCAAGAAATAAACTCAGCTCCAGCAGGTACTTTCCTGCACTCAAAAGAAAAGCAGACACGCACCTCTATCAAGACACTGCACAGTAAATCTAACGACCATAAAAAATAAGGTGCCATTAACCCAAAATATCGCAATTTTATTTTAATTCATTTTGCTTGAGAACAAAGACTGTGATCTATCTCTGTGGCCAGGTAGCTCTTTACTAAATACTCTTCAAAGCCCCATTAACCCATTTTCTGGAAGATCATTCAATTCCAGCTGAATATAGAGGGATAGTTTCACTAGTTGGTAAGAAGTCTGTTTTAATCGATTGTCATATGAAGAAACTTTTTAAGACTTAGGGTTATTCCATTTCCCCCTTTTCCTCCTGAGTGAGAGAGAGGTGCAAGACTATTTGCAAGCCACTTGCCTTCTTCAGAGAAAACCTTTTTTCCCCTCCACCCCACGGAATACATGACGCAGAGGAAGAAACTCCGTGGGACAGAAGATGGTGACAGGGCCATGACACTTTCGCTTTCAATGCACACACACTCACATCCAGAGAACAGCACAACCAACACAGGAGACCTCCCTCTGCACAACTTAAGTATCGGACTGCAACTCTGCAGATAAGCCTTCTCTTTACAAGGCTCTCCTTACCAAAGGGACAGGGACATAATGATGAAGCTTCAGTGAAGACCTTGTCATGTGCGAGGCCTCTTAGTCTCACGTCACTCTGCCATTCAGGCTATGAACTCCAGGGAATCCATATCTGACCAGACACTTCTCAGATGATACCAGTCTCCTATTACATCAATACCACACATCAGCTCTGTTCTTTCTCAAGATGTTTTTCCAAAGAGAAGGGTTTTATTATTTAAACTTAACCCAGCTTGTAAGCTTTATTACTTTCCACTGCATTTATGCAGATATATTTCTCTCTTTTACCCCTGCACAGGCAATCTTGACAAACAGCAAGTCAATGAATTTTGAAAAACATCCAGCTGGCAAGTCACCAGTTGTTCAAGGAAGACTTTTATTACTCTTATTAGTATTATTAAGTACTATGCTGCAAATGCTATCTAGAACGAGTTGTTTGCTGGGCGTTTGGTTTGAAGTTCCTGTCCCTGAAGGCCCATTTCCAAGAAGCTGCCTAGGTTTGTGGTCTGACCCCAGCAGCACCTTCCTAGCAGAGAAGAAATGAACATGCTTCACAGAAAATTAGTCATATACAGCTCTAAAGAACAATTCATATTTTTATTGTGCTGAAGCCAAATGACTTTTCCTTGCACGTGATTTTCACAACATTTGAGTCATATGGTTGCTATGATTTTATCACACTTCTTTACGCAGGCAGCTGCATTTAGGATAATGGACCCCATATATGAGGTAGCCTACAGGATCAAGCTGTATGTCTGTTTTTCACTTTATTCTGGTTCAGGTTCTCTTAGTATCTGATCTCAAAAAGTACAAATGCAAATAAAAAAAGAGCCTTTTTACAAGTCTGCCTTCTTTTCCTCCTCTCTACCAGTCTTTTGTGCCACAGGCAGTCACTGCAAAACTCTTTCCTATACTTATACTTGAAAAGCAATAGCATTCTATATAAGAAGTGGCTATCTTTTATTGCTTTCTTCTCTGAAGATTAAATTAAAAAAAAAAGAATTACAAATTGTTTAACCATTATTAGCTTCCCATCCTCCAAAGGCTTAACAGACACAAAGTTGGAAATAGCATTTCTTGCCAAGTCTGTTAGAAGCCTATAAGTGCAAAATAGAGCATTTAAGTAGGTCAGATAAGGAACATACTGTACCCAAATGAGCTATTTCTTCTTTATGACACATTAGCATAAAATTTTATTAATCTCTATTACAAAAAATACTGAAGCTTCAGATGGCTTTCTAGACTTCAACATGATTTAATAGAAATATTTTCCATTACTATAAAGGCTTTGGCCAAACTGCTCATTTTTCACACTATCCAGCTATCCCCTTCTACTCATGATGACATTTTAACTCCTTTCTACCCCTGTCTTAAACATATGCATTTGAGTGACAAAAAGACTTCTCAGTGCAACAGTTCTGTATTTTAGGAACTTCTGTATAGAAACTGCATGTTCAAAAACAAGAGGCAACATTTAGCAATCATAGAGCATTATGCTTGACTTAAATCTGCTTTTCTATTTCTGCATCCTTTCAGCTCCTGCAACTGTAAAAGGACAGGATTAACCCCATTCCTGTCATTCCAACCCCTTGCAACACATACCTTCTACTTCAGACTTCAGCTTTTACTGGGAAAGAAGTCATTTTGGTACATGGAATAGATAACTTTTTTAGAAAGACAACTTTTCCTGCTTTCTGCCTCATTTCTCATGATCTTAAACAAGATTCGTACCCAATTTTGTATGAGTGCATAATTTGTTAGATTGATTAATAAACATTCTGTAGAATGCCCTATAAAAAAATGGAATGTGGTGTTATAAAAACTTAGATCTTCAAAATCTAATGCTGTCCCTATTACTGAAGCCTAAGACCCACAATACAACTTTCATGAGTTTCATCAACTCGAACATATCCAGCAGCAAATATAAACATGTCCTGACTGTTTTTCCCAGATTTGAAAGAGCAAAGCTCTGGCTATTAATTATCAAGCGTTTTGTACGCTTTCAATTTTCAAAAGTTTGAGTGAAAACATTTGGAAGACAAGTTTTCAGATGTATTGATTATTTCTTGCTGCCTTAAGCTCTCCAATTACTAAAACAGCATTCCAAAAGTGTCAGCAATGACAGGTTCTGCATTAACACCTTTATGTTAAAAAGGTAACTACACTGTATGCAGTGTCATACAATCACAGAAGCAGTCCAAGTGTCATCAACTTCAGCAGAAGTCTTCAGATTAGCATTATTTCTCTCATGCTCTCTACCTGTCCCAGAAAGATTTGCACTTTCTGTATCTACTACTAACCTAACTTGTGAGGAGCTCAAACTCGACAAAGGTACTGAGACCATCTAAAAGTGTTTATTTAGGACTGCTCTTGGGTGCTTTGACCGCACTCATGAACTCTGAGTTGCAAACAGTCACTACTGGTAACAATTACCTAGGCGTGCTCTTTCTTTTTATATCATTTTCCTGTGGTTTTTTTTAGCTTGGAGAACCACATCAGGATGTCACCACTAAGATGTGGCAGCTTAATAGATCTCTAACTGCCACTCACCAGCCCTCCTGCAGACCGTGCTTCTTACAAGGGACATCTTAAAATATATGAAAAACATCTGTGCCATGTAGACTATGACAATATAGTAGCCATTATCTAAATTCAGCTTCTCAGCATACATATGTATTAAGAGAATTTTTTTACTATAACTACACATAACTAGATAAATATATATCAGCAAAAACCTCTGCTTTGCTTGAGTGGTTGGGAAAATTAGCTGTTTAAAAAGTTATAAGACAGGTATTCACAAACAATATAACAGAGATAGGCACATGCTACAGACCAGTATAACTTAGATGTACTATTGCACAATATTATGTATGTGGTGTAAAATTTTTAGGACATGCTTGCCAGCCTTCTTTTTAAGAGTAACAATGATTTTTTTAATGCCAGAGCTTTATGGCAATGCTTTTAAACTTTTGCTGAAAGGTGAGAACAGGTTTCTTGTTCTAATCATATAGCAGGCATAGTGGTGTAATTCTACATTTCATAGGGTCCTTTCAGCAACAGTATTTCACTTCTACAAATTCCCATTGCGTCTGGATGAAATAGAGAGCAAAGAATTTGCAGCATACTGAAATCAACAGTCAGATACATGAAAAATGCAATTGTTTGTCCTTTATTCTGTATTAGAGTCTACATTTCTCAGAAAGATGACATAATCAATAAAGATAGAGAAATCTACTGAGACAAATCTAATCTAGAGAATTATTGGTTTACATTAAAAAAAAGGCTTGAAGACCCTCTAGAGCCAAGCCAGGCTACTCTTTAATGTTATCTAACTATCAACAGCAACACTTGTCCTCATGATTTTGGAAAAAGGTCATTATTAACTACTATTTATATAGTATATATTTATATTTAAAATATTAACCATTAAATGTGTGTTCTAATTTTTTCATACCCAAGGATGCAAGAATACAAAAAAATTACCTTATTAACCCATTAGAAGTATCCTCTCCCCTATTACAAAGTTGGAGTTGTGATTTTCTTGCATTAGAAACTTAAATACTAACTTACATACAATTATAGCTCAGTTTACTCTTACAAGCCATTTATTTCCTTAAGTAAAAACATTCTTACATAGCAAGATTATCCAGATCACACTCATAAATTGTCTTATGGCTTTATCTTTCTTCACGTGGGATTTCTGTCCCTGTACAGCTGAGGTTCTCGAAGTACAGTAATTCTGAAATTAAATTATTGAGTTCTCCAGTCAACAACATGTTGCAAAACTCACTTCTCCTAAGTGAGCCCCATTTAGGATGGCTTGCAGTCTTCACTCAGGAGATGTGTTCACAGAAGCACTACAGAAACCAAATCAAATCTCATTCCATGTATTGAAGTGTTCACTGCTCACAGGTTTTGTTTGGCTGGGTTTTTTTGGTTGTTTGTTGGTTTTTTTGTTGTTTGGGGTTTTTTAATGCTTGTGTTTTAAAGCCAGGTACTTAAAAATAAAGGAACCTAGCACCTTCAGACATAGAAACAATGGTCTGCAGTGTAAAAGTCATCAAGACATACAGACAACCATGGGGATGGTGCCTGCAGCAGTTACATTAGTTACTCATGGAGAATTTAACACTTCCATGAATTGTCTTGACCTCTATCCAAAGACAGAGGGTACTTTCTAAGTTACTGAACTCTCCCCTTTGAATGGACTCTTGCGAGAAAGAGATTCTTTTCCAAAAAACATCCAAAAATCAGTATGCCAACACCAAATTTGTTTCAATCTGCTCATAATCTTCACACTTTAAAGGAGTGCATTCAACTGGACGGCACTGCCACCGCAGCAGGCATGCTCAATTTGCTACCTTGCTATGAACATGAAATAACCTTTCAGCAACAGTTGCAGCAGTTTGCTCTGGGCTTCAGTACCTTTGGCCTGACAGTTCTCTAGGCTTTGGGACAAGTGTCTGGGCTTTTGTGGCATCATTTTCCTCTCTAGATCTCAAAAATTCATCTCAGACTTCCCACCACAAGTAATTTTGTTCTAAGTCTTGACACCCTTATGGATCTGCTATCAGCAGCTCTCATGCTATGGTCAGCCAGAGTGTCAGCTCCTCAGCTCCCTTAACTCCAAACAAAATACAGCTGTGAAAATACCTCCTCTTTGCTGCCGCTGCAGCTTCACACAAACTGTTTAAGAGGTCTCCACTGTTTTCTTCTTGCTTCCCACAGTAGTTTCCGCTGTATTACATTATTTACCAATTAATAGTGCTCCAGAACTTATTTTTGTCAAATACTAAGAAACAATGTAATTCCCCTAACTGCCTTGTCAAAACTAATACATTATTTTTAAATCAAATTGTAACAAAGAGTTACCAAAAGAAAAAAAATCAGCCCTAGACAGATTTCTGGCACTGAAAATATACCAGCCCAAACTGCTGAAAATTAGGAAGCTAGAAATGGGACCTTAAGGAGGTAAAACTGGGGTAGAAACCTTGACAAAATGCCATGGTATTGGGATTACCAATACTCATATTTCAGAAGACACCAGTGTATGTACTCAGGCTGAAATGGGAGTTTGCAGCCAAAGCACAAGCAATAAAGTACTTCAAATGACTCAACTGGGACCAGAGCTCTTACTCCCATGCCAGGCAGCTTTCCTCCATCCTTACAATCCTTCCTTAAAGTAAGAAAAAAACCAGTGTCACCTCAAACATCTCTAACAGCAATTTTTTCTTCAGAGTCATCTTTAAATCCAAATCATTGCATGACATATTTTGTAAGAGCCATTATAAAAGTGAACCATTATAAAAGCCCTGCAATGGGTTACTTTAGTATAATATTTATTGGAAAGCCATGAGAGGAACTGATATTTCAAAATAAGTTTTACACCAGCAAAAAAAAAAATCTTGCAGGATTGAGCCTTCAGGTTAGCACCTCTCTGAAAAGAGCATACAGCCTTCTGACACATTCATGTATGGCCCAGAATTCACTAATTTCCCAATTAACCAAAACACGTTAAGTTTCCATCATCCCTAAAAGTTTACTATTAATTTATTTAGGCCCAGGACTTACATACTCTTACACTTTTGACTCCTTCAATTGGCATGTAAACAACCATGGCACTTAGGTCCTAAGAACCCTGTAGCATGCTATCATTTTAGATCATGGAAACTTAAAGGAAGAGGTATAAATACAGTGTTGTCAGCTGGAACATGCAGCAAGTGAGCACAAACAGGATTTGGCATAGGCAGCTATATGACGTTTATATAAAACCTACTCAACTTTACAGCAAGACAGAGAATCCCCCATACCACCCCAAGTGAATACCAGGGTGGTTGGGTTGCTTCTGTTTTCTTTTTAAAGCAAATGGCCTGGTGTATGAAACACAGCATGAAACCAATGCACACACACCATTCTCCCTTCCCCCCCACTCCCTCTCAAATAAAACCAAAAGGCCTAAATCTTGACAGCAGAATCAAGAAGGTCAGTTTTGCACTCACATATCCTTCCTGGTTTTGATTTTTCAGTTGTTTCTCTCCTACTATCTCACGTGCTATTTTAGAAGTGTGTCTTTATTGTAATGGAATGATATCCTACACATAATCTCCAAGGGAAGAAAAGTAACTTTGTACTTGACTCATCATGTCATATTAAGCTACTACATTTCTGCTTGGCCTGGGAAGGATGCCAGCAGGCTCAGCATACCCTCTCCTGCCACCTTCAGTTAAGGAAAAGATTTCAGGGCCTTCTGCTTCTTTCTGCACTCAATAAAACATAGCTTTGATATTCTCCCTTTTTATACTGCAGTTGAAAGACAGGATACATTTTCACCATGTACTCTCATGGCACTTGCTGAATGTTTAGTCAAATTTTAAGTACACTGCATGAAAGCTAATAACTAATAGTCTCTTATGAATTCCCCAAGAGAGGAAAAAACAAATAAACAGAAATACAGATATCAGCACCTCATCACTGACAGTGCAAAGTCTTAGTTCTCTGCTGCATCCTCCTAGGCTACTCCTCTGGCAGTTGGGCTGATGCAGGTACACAAACCTAAGGAAAAGACCCAGACCCCATGCAAAATCCCAGCCTTGCTTCAAGGGGTTGGGCCATGTCCTCAACCTCTTCCACCACCACTGCTGAATCTGGTTGCGCTACCAGCAACAGCAGGACTGATTCCTTTAAGTTAAACATCTACTGAGTCTGAGAGATAGTGTTCACAACTGCCAATGTCCACAGCTCCCAGGAGTTTAGACTGCAGAATCATAGAATCAGTTCAGCTAGAAAAGACCTCTAAGATCATCAAATCCAGCCATTAACTCAGCACTGCTCAGTACACCACTACACTATGTCCCTAAGCACCACATCTACACATCTAAATATCTCCAGAGATGGAAACTCAACCACTTCCCTGGGCAGCCTGTTCGAATGCTTGACTCCCTTTCAGTGGAGAAATTTTTTCTAATACCCAATCTAAACCTCTCCTGGCAAGACTGGAGACCATTTCCTCTTGTCCTATTGCTTGTTACTTAGAAGAGATGTACCCCAGCTTGTTATAATCTCCTTTCAGGTAGTTGTAGAGGCTGATAGGGTCTCCTCTGCATCTCTTTTTCCCCAGGCTAAACAATACCAGTCTCCTCAGACACTTCTCATAGGAATTTTTCTCTAGACCCTTCACTGGCTTCGTTGATCTTCTCTGGACACTTTTAAACATAAACACATTCAGAGTTACTGTGGTAACTAACACAGAAAAAGGGCAGCGCACATCAGTGCCAAGAAACATGGAGTGAAGCATTACAGCATCAGGTGGATCCCTCTCTTCTTTTAGCACAAATGAACAGGAAAACAAATATTAAAATGAACAGTCATTAAGGAGCTTTTGGACTTCCACAGTTGTTTCTCCAAGTTGTGGATTGAACGGAGACAACCCAATACATTGGCAAACACTGGCACCATTGTTGGGTCTAATGCACCAGAAGCAAATAGGTTATATCCTCACATCAGATAATGGTACTCTAGACAAAAACCACAAAAAACCCCCAAGAACCAAATAAAGAGAAAACAAATGAAAATCATTATTTACCTAGGTACTCCTGATGTTAATTTCTCAGCCATTCTGCAGAACAGATACTCAAGTCATCAAAACCCAAATGAACATTCAAAATAATTTCTGCTGGAAGCCAGTGCTGAAATCATTGGAAACTTTCAGCTACTTAAGTTTTGGTTACACAGAATAGCTTCTCCTCTGAAAGAAAGAGGGATTTCCTGCTGTTTCCTGCTGGGATTTCCAAGCTGTTATAAGGTGAACGTTTCTGACACTTTACTTTCCATGCAATATCCTGACAATATTAACAAAAAATACCAGGCAGTCAAGGCACTCTTTCCAAAGCATGCATGTGTCCATAACTGCACAACACACAAATAAAAAACAACTCTGAATCTTCAAGAACTTTAACATGTTTATATTACTCTACACAACATTGCTACTCAGCAATGGCTTCACGCAGACAGAATACAACATCAATGTATGTCAGCAGTAGTTAGAGAAGGTTGGGAAATGTGATTTCATAGTACAGCTAAGATTAGGAATAATTTAGTCACTCCAAGATCACAAAGGGGAGAGTAGTTTTACTCCTCCCAGCTGCTGAGCAATATCCTGGAGGAACCACGATTTCTGTTAAAACAATCAGAGAAACAGGCATTTTACAGTTTCAAAAATTGTTTTCAGTACAGAAGTAAGTGAAGGCAGTTCACACTTTTCAGGAAACTCATAAAGGCAGCACAGAATATCAGAAACCCAGTTACGACGCCTTCAGTGATTAGAATTTTTTTGCCATTAAAAATGGAAAAGTATCTTCACGTCTAACATAATACTGTTTTCACACAGCTAAAATGACAGTCTTTTTTATTTCCTTGCAATCTGGCATGCAACCTGTTTTTTACTTGACTTCCATTCTTAGTATGCCATTTAGTACTCAGAACATTATGCAATTTTGGCATTTTAACTATTTTTCTGCAATTATAACAGTTCTATATTTTTTCCACTACTGACCTGTTATTTACTATCAACCTACTATTTCTACATTATTCTGAAATGTATCTCAGCCCTTAGAGGTATCCTTAGAGTATCTTTACTTCACACATCTGCAACTACAACCAAAATGTTAAATCTCCCCTTTCTAAGCATTAAAGCAGACATGGCACAAAACCAGAACACTGATCCTTAACTGACACCTTCCTTAACATGTACATACATCATAATAGCTGTAGCACTGTAGTATATGAAAAATATTATAGTCATTACTAGTATTCTCATCAATAAAGAATATCTCCTAAAGGAAAACTGAAACTTAAATGAAATAATGTAGATTTACTTCTATAAAACACTACCAGCTTTCTGATTATAATTGCAGCATTGCACTCTAGTACATCCTGAATGACACACAACCACATCCAGCAACCAGACCCTCTTCCAAACCATCATCACCCTCAGTATATCCCCAGGGACCATCACAACCAGCACATAGTCATCCCTTTGCCTTCTCCAAATTCGCCCTGAGCTACATCTGGGTGCAAAAGTGGCACCTGCTTCACTGAGCTGCTGGTGCCACCCTGCAGCCCTGGGTGACAGCCTGGCAGCAGCCTCCAGCCACAATTACCAGACCCAAGATGCACCTCTGTGGTGCCATTTCCCCTTCTTGAGCAGGACCGGGAAGTGTCGTGTCTCCCACTTCACAAGTGGTGAACCACTGCACCGACACCGTTGTTTCCAGCATGCAGCAGTTGCCCTCCAGCTTCTCCACACAGTGTAAAGCACTTGAACAGTAACATTTTTATGGCTGATAGCAAACTGTATGACACTATACACAATGGTGTTTCTAAACTTGAATTAGTTTATGACTGAATCAGCAAGTGCAGCTTTGAATGGTCCAAAACTACAATGGGACATATATCAAATCATTCACTGAGGTACAGTTCTTTACTGTATTTTCATTTCTAGCAGCCCTAAATTGAAACAATGCATTTTGCAAGTAAAACTCCTGATAAGCTGGTCATTTCAGAGACTTCAGTTGAAAGTGTTAAAGTGTGAAAGGAGACAGAGGAATTACAAGCTGCTTTGAGATATTCGTTTTTCTCTTTGTTTCTACACAAACTGAAGTTGGTTTGCTTTCTTTGCCTACTGCTGTGTTTAGAAAAACTTAAATTCACACTTTTATTAAAACTCCTGCTTTTACTTTAGCAGAAACCCCTACTCTGCAAAATACTTAAAAAATAATACTTCTTGTCTGATGAGAGCATCCTGTGCCAATCTGTGGGAGAGCTGTGCTACTGCTGCTGACTTGCTTCTTCCTAGACATCTCTTGATTCCATCAACAACAACAAGGGAAAACAATACAGGGAGAGAAAATACTCAAAGCCACAGCTGAATAACCCACTACCACTCAATGGCATTTGAGATTTTGCCAAATTAAACAGAAGGCCTGCTAAATTGATCTCAGTATACTCCATCATATGGTTATGTTTCCTGTAAACACTTTACCCATGACAATTCTGCACCTTCTTCAACTGTTAGGAATGCTGTTTTAATGAAATAACAACAAACAAAAGCCCCAAACCACAATCATACAATATCTAAGACTGATACGTTTTGGTCAAGTGCTACAAATACATTTCACATGCAATACAAATCAAACCTAAACCTCCAAACAGCCTGTTGCCACAAGTCATAGCAAGTGCACAATGCATGGCAGGCAGGCATCAATTCATCCTTACAGTTCCGTCAGCACTTCAACTGCCTCCCTACTCCACACAAAAACAGAAGTCCCCATCGGAGTTGAGCCATCACGCTCTCCTTCAAAGGGCCTGTTATAGCTTCCCCACTAGCTCCTGTGCGAACCATACCCCAGGAGGCCATGGCTGGCAGTCCCACAGTAGTGTTTTGCAAGCCTGGCCACAGGGCACCCTTGTGCCAGGCCACCATGAAAAATAATGTTCCTCATGCACGCAGGCACCCTTCAGGAATTTCTGTCTCACACAAAGGACACTGTAACTCTCAGACCTGTGGCCACCGTGAGTTTACAGCAGCCCCATGGGCAACCACAGTAGTAATTAATCTGAGGAAGATTTTTCAGGGCAAGCCAAGGTACACATGCCACTGAAGAGCATCAAGAAACATGCAATACATGCACACCTACACGCTGCTGAAGTTATGGAGCAGTCAGTAAAACAATCTTCCTGCGCACAGGGCAGACAAGCATCCTGCCTGAACTACAGCTGGTGTCATTTGCACACCTAAAGCTTCCAGAAAACTGACATAAACCTTTTCCTTTCGGTGTCCAGAAGACAGGGAATACTCAGTTTGCAATCATTGCAAACATGTTGACATAATCAAGCCACCCACCAGAGCATCTGCTGCAGAGGCGATAACTAATGCCAGCCTCCAGTGGGGCACTGGTGCTGCCAGCAGGAGGCTTTCCTCTCCAACCCTGCTACTCTCTGCCTCATTTGGGCATCATCATCTGATGAAGCTGAGGGCAGCCTGGCCCCTCGCATCACTGATGCAACACAGAATCCTGCACCTGTTCTCCAGCTTCTCTATTTATCAGAGAATCACAGAATATGCTGAGTTGGAAGGGACCCACAAAGACAATCGAGTTCAACCCTTAGCGTTGCACAGGACCATCCCTAAGAGTAACACCATGTACCCAAGAGCATTGTCCAAATTCCTCTTGAACTCTGTCAGGCTTGGTGCTGCGACCACTTCCCTGAGGGGCCTGTTCCAGTGCTCAACCACCCTCTAGGTGAAGAATCTTTTTCCAATATCCAACCTAAACCTCCCCTGACACAGCTTCAGGCCATTCCCTCAGGTCCTGTCACTGGTCACCATAGAAAAAAGATCAATGCCTGATCCTCCTCTTCCCCTCATGAGGAAGTTGTAGACTGTAATGAGGTCTCCCCTCAGTCTCCTCTTCTCCAGGCTGAAAAGACCAAGTGACCTCAGTCACTCCTCATATGGCTTCCCCTCAAGGTCCTTCACCATCTTTGTTGCCTTCCTCTGGACACTCTCTAATGGCTTAATATCTTTCTTATACTGTGGTGCCCAAAACTGCACACAGTATTCAAGGTGAGGCCACACCAGTGCAGAGCAGAGCGGGACAATCCCCTCCCTTGACCAGCTGGCAATGCTTTGCCTCAGGTCCCTCAGGACACAGTTGGCCCTCCTGGCTGCCAGGGCACTGCTGACTCATTCAACTTGCCATCGACCAGGACCCCCAGGTCCCTTTCTGTGGCACTTCTTTCCAGTATCTTATTCCCCAGTCTGTATGAACATCCAGGGTTGTCCTGTCCCAGGTGCATAATCCAGCACTTTCCCTTGTTGAACTTCATATGGTTGGTGATTGCCCAGCCCTCTAATTTGTTGAGGTCTCTCTGCAGGGCCTCCCTGCCTTTAAGGGAGTCAACAGCTCCTCCCAGTTTTGTATCATCTGCAAACTTGCTTAGTATCCCTTCCAGTCCTACATCCAAGTCATTTATGAAGATGTTGAAGAGCATAGGGCCCAAGATGGAGCCCTGTGCTCCACCTGTGAGCCAATTGCTCACCCACCACATGATGTGTTTATCCAGCTGTGTGTTGGACATTTTGTCCAGAAGGCTCCTGTGAGAGGCAGTGTCAAAAGCTTTACTGAAATCCAAAGCAACGACATCAACTGGCTTCCCTTGATCAACTAGGTGGGTTACCTTGTCATAGAAGGAAATCAGGTTTGATAAGCAGGACTTTCCTCTCACAAAGCTGTCCTGGCTGTGACCAATGACTGCTTTGTATTTCAGCTGTTTTTCAATACGTCCCAGAATAATCTTCTCCATAACTTTACCTGGCACTGAAGTGAGACTGACAGGCCTGTAGTTTCCAGGGTCCTATCTCTTGCTTTTCTTGAAAACTGGGACAACGTTCACCAGCTTCCAGCCCACTGGGACCTCTCCAGATTAGCAAGACCTCACATCAAGAGAGGTTTTGCAGTGACATCAGCCAGCTCTTTGAGGGTTCTGGGATGAATCCCATCAGGCCCCATAGATTTGTAGGCATTCAGTTGGAGCAGCAGATCCTGCACAATTTCAGGTTGACTGGGAGTTGATCATTCTCACAGTCATGGTCCTCCATTTCAGGGCACTGAGACCCCCTTAGTTCCTCATCCATGTTGAAGATAGAGGCAAAGAAAGCGTTCAACACCTCTGCCTTGTCTCTGCCCCTGTTTGTGAGGTGACCATCATCCTGTAACAGGCCAATGGTATTTCTATACCGCCTATGTTCCTTAGCATCTATCAACAACACCTTCAAAATATGCTATCTCCCAATTTTCATTCCTCGTTCCTTGGCAGTAGTCCTGACAGTGTATCATGCTGACGAGTGACTGCCTTGGTGGTCACAGGAGATCTCCTGCTCTCATTGAACTTCTGAGGTTGACAACAGAACAACTAATTAAAAAGAGTGGCTACTTTCATGAAAATGGTGAGGGAAACATCACCAATATTTTAAATATCAGGTGTCTGCAGCTTCACATGGCACTATTACAACTAAACACACTCACTTTTACTGACCTCCAGCCAAACCATTATTTTCATAATGTGATACCATTTCTGGCATCATGTTAAAAACAAGGTTGAAGTGAATTTTTATATATGACATTATTTTTTGCAACAACTTGGAATATTTTCCTTCTAAAATCTTACAATTTATGAAGACTTGTAACAACAGCAAACATTAATTTTGAAACAGACTCTGAAGCTAGACATAGAAATTAGAGTTGAAAACACAACCTGTTTCTTTAACTGAGTAGAAAAAAAATAAAGAAAGACAATACAGACAGACAAAAGTTTGATACTGTGCTGTATCCAGACAGCTTTCAGTACCTAAGAAACACAATTATACATCAAGAAATAAAGAAATTAAAACTAAAAAACTTACCATTTCGCTGAACCAAAAAGTATCCTATTTTTGTGTTTAACTGAATGTTCTCAAGACATCTGAATTCAATTAACAGAAGTTCTGGTCTGGGGTGTTGGTTTTTAATTTTTATTTTAGTGGGTTTGTTTTGTTATTTTAAGTACTGAAACTTTAACTATGTGAACTCATCATTGGTGAATGTCAAAATCACGGGACAGTAAAAGCATAATCCAAGTTTTGAATAAGTCCTTAGGAAAAGTTGTGTGCGAAATAAATGTGGAATGTGATCACATTGATATACTGCAGTAAGATGTAAAACAGTCATGCTGTTACTAATTCGTATATTCTGAATTAAGTTAGTTGTTTATCCTCAAAGCATTGAGCATAAAGATCATGTGCTAATTTGTTCCCGACCTAATGACTTTTCTTCAAAAGATTAAAATCTATCTTGTAATATAATAATAAATAATCTAAATCCATAAGTTTGAAAAATATGTGCAATTAAGAGTTCTTCTTTGCCTAAATTTCCAGATATTGTTTTGCACCTGACATGAGGAGACTGATAAACAGAAAGTTCTGATGCAACAACACAGAAATAGTCAGTAGTTTTGGGCTTCTCTGTAAGCACAGCTCTGGTGTCAACTTCCCAATTTTTATTTTAAATATGTCTCATAGGCAACTTATAGGTTGGACTTGACCTACAAGAGGTTTCCTTTAAGAGGTGTGAAGGACCACGTCAACTTACTCAACTCCCTTTCCAAAGCCTGCCATGATTATTATGGATCATAGTCACACCTGGGACACAAGACACTAAGGAACACAGTGGTCTATAAGGTCTGCAAAAACATGCATTGAAAGTCATGAAATTCTGAACACCAACAAAACCCCACAGCACTATTAGACACAGCACATGGTGGAAGATAGAACAGTCTTGCTAAAATATATTTAAAATGTAGGCAGGCTGCTACTATCAATGAGCAAGAGAAGCAGTTTGGGGAGAGCGAATGAATTTTAGTTGCTGGTACGGTCAAGACATTCAGATTCACAGAATCATCAAGGCTGGAAGAGACTCTCAAGATCGACTTGTCCAACAGTGATAGAATATCCATTTCAGACATTTTCAGACACTGATTCCTTTGGCAACAGATCACAACATACTGTTCTCACAGTTGACGTATGTTCTCTAATATTCTGCATCATGATATCCTTCCTCTTCCAGAGGCTGTACATACAGTCATGCTCCTTGCACAGGAGCAATGACTATTCTTTTCTTATAAAAAGAAAAAAAAAAATCCCCATTCTCCTTTCTAATGGCTGAGGAAAATACACCATAAGAGCTGTTTACAGCAGATACACATTTGTTTCCTGAAGTATTTGTTCACAAGCAAGGGCTGAGAGAGAAGTACCGATCTCAGCAAGCAGAGGGTAAAAGCAGGAAGCCTTCCAGCACTGTCCACGTGAGTACTTTCCTTTGCACAGCTTGAGCCCATTAGCTTCTTTTGTTGTCCCTACACTGTCCAATAAAAATAACTAAATCCAGCCTCATTTGTAGTATTCCATTACTTAAATGCAGGAATTTTTGCCTCTCTTTCCTCCAGCTTTAACTTTTTAAGTTTTCTTGGATTAATAAACTGGTCATCCTATTAGATCTTCAGCTTTAGAGGAATAAAGGGCTAGGTTACTACACAGGATGTGCATCTTGTGATCTGTGATTCCTCTGCAAATACATCACAATGTCCACAACAAAATACTCAAACCACACAACAATATCACAATACCTAACAGCTGAGGTAAACCCAACCCTACTTTTAAGGCATTATTTTTTCTTCAAAGAAGTAAATGTCAGTTTCAAAGTAAACAGATTCAAAATTTGAGAAATTAATTTATGCTCTCTGTAACCAAAGCATACACATTCAAATGAGATGATCAAGCATTACAGAAGCTGGGAAGAGACACTATACCATTTCTTTTGGGGTGTATATGTGAGAAACAACTATCATCTCTAAGTCTGGGAAAATAATTTCTCTGCCTTGGAACACACAGTTTCAAAATGACAAAACATTTCTTTCTGAATTGTTACCTATCACATCTGACTAAACAGCACATTCACATGAACAAGGACGTTTGTTTTTCTAAAACCATTTTCTCTCTATAAAATTAGCTTGTTTAAGCAAAAGCAATAGTCTATCTTCAGGTAGATTAACAGCTAACACTGGTAATGTTAGGCATACACACATTACTCCTGAAGCACAAAAGCCTAGAACTAACTGCAGTACTGAGGAAGAGGAGCTGGGATTATTCAGTTGTGAAAGAGGGCTACTCTCTTGCGTTTGCTGATGTCTTACACTAAGGAATATAGGTGGGAAGAATCATAACTCAATAATTTTAGTCCTGCTGTTCAAAACATTAAGAACAGAAGTAAGAAGACTGACTGCCATCCATCTGAAGAGTATTGTAAAGCCAATTCAGATACAGGACACTAACATTGATGTTGGTATCTGCCATTGGTTTAGATTTGTATGGAAATATGTAGTGCTTTGGGGAGGTATATAATATTAAACTGGACATGTGCTCTTAAACCACAAGAATTCATATGTTTTGCTTTTTGATTTCCAACTCTACTTTTTCAGCAGGTCAAATTCCCAATTCGATGTGATGCTAACCCTCTTGCTGTTTTCTATGAAAAGCTCAAGACAGAGATCCAAGAAAAGCACAAGCAAAGCTTGCCCCTGGCATGTACAAAAATTTCCCAGGAGCAGCTGTGATTGTTTCACTGGTCGCTTGGCTCCACTACTGGGACAGTCCGGCTCCACTACTGGGACAGTCCCGCTCCACTGCTGCTGTCAGTTGCAAGACCTGGCTGGCTGGTGCGACTGAAGGCAGCCCTTGGTTGCTGGCCATGCTCTGCAGCACCTCTGTCAGCCTTCCTGGCTCTCACTGCCTCTTCCATGGCCCTCTTCCTTTCTCTGCCTTTACCTGTAAAATCCGACTTTGCTCCATCAGTTTCGGGCTCAGTAAAGCACCATCCCTGTTCCTTTCAAGACATGTTGTGCCTGCAGTAATTCTTCCTCCCTTGCAGTCTAAAGGGATGATAATCTTGAAGGATTAATCTTGTGAGAGAAAAAACAGGACACTGTTCTCAGTGAAAAACTTGCTCAGTGAAAACTTACACAGCTTCTTCAGAGAGCTCACACGCAACTCTTCCATGACAACTTTGTAGGTCTGATGGTGACAATGTCTGCTAGAGCCCAGGAGCTGTCTTCTCTCTGACTCCCAAGCAAGTTACTTCTTCAAGGCCCTGTTATGAAAGCTATTATCCACAATTGTTTATAATACCAAGTCTTGCAGCACCCTTATTTTTGTAAAGGGACAAGTATCCAGCTCAAGCACACAGAGTATAACCCTTAGGCAAAATACATAGAGTGACAAAGCAAGGACAAAAATATTCCATAAAGATCAGATTGTTTCCTGAAATCAGGCTTCTCTCCCCTCTCAAAGGCAAGAAGAGTTTATTCTCTTACCACAGTCCTGTACAACAGGTTAGGAAATCTTACCCCTCAATTACTGTCCATTTCTCCCATCTGTAGAATATTTCAAAGCATTTACAGAGTCTGCTTTCTTTCAGTTAGAGCTGCCATTTTTGAAGGCAGAAGCAAAGCAGTTGATCCTGCTCAAAACAGCTTAAGACCATTTTAAGCAGGATTTTTACAGTCAGTTTTATTTCAAAACTAAAGTGTCCCAATGAGGTTGTAATAAACTGACTTATTTTTGGAGTGCTAAGTACTACAACTATAGCATCCGCCAAAGAAATCAGCAGAACGTCTGCATTTTATTTTTCAGAAAAGATGTATCTTTGAGTCCTTGCCACAAGAAATGTTTTTGTCCTGCATTTTTTATAACCTCCCAGGACATTTTTCTCCTCCCTTAATTAAAAAATGTGGATTTTTTCCATAGCTTCTACACAAACAGCATAGGAAAGCCAGAATGTTTCTTGTCATATAACTTTTTACTAAGAACACATAACTGACAATGACCTTGTTACAGACAGATTCTCCACAACAGATTTTTCTCTTCACATATCTTATGTTTGTCCCCAGTTTTCCATGTAATTGCATTATCACTGCTATTTCCAATTCAAATTTATCTGACTGCAGCTTCCAGCTATTGCTTCCTGTTATGACTTTCTCACATACTGTAATTTTCTTGGTATTTTCTCCCTGCAGAGGTACTTGACCGCTGTGATCAAGTTAAGCCCCAATCTTTATGCCAGATCAATACTGAGTTTCACATTACAAGATTTTTTTTCCCAGCCTTCAAATCATTTTTGTGCTTTTTTCCACCACCTCCTCAAATTTGTTTTTTCCACCTAAAAATGTGGCTTTCAAAACTGTACTATGCACAGAGATAAATGCCATCTCACATGTATCAGAAGAAAAGTATTCCTTTTATTACCCCAGCATCAGTCTGAAGAGCATGTTGATATTTAGGAAAACAACAATTACATATATCAGAAGCTTAAACTTGAATATCCACCTACACAATTGAATAATTTTATGTATTTAAGTATTTGCAAGTATTCTAAATCTGAATGACACAAATATTATACTAGTGATGTAGTGACTGCTGCTTAGGTCAAAATTATCAGATCCTTAAACATATAAAATACTAATATATCTCTGCAAGACTGAGAGGAAGTTTTAGATTTTAACAACTAAATCAAGTTTTACTCCTTAAATGGCTATACTTGATACCAGCAACATTAACAGCCAAGAAAAGCTGAACAGGAGCACGCTGTTTATTAAATAGTTTACAAGTATTACTTATCCAACTAATTTTCAGGATTAGTCTCTAAAGATTCTGCCTCTGACCTATGGATTGGGACTAATTTCCATTTGGTCACAGACACATAGCAGGTACTTACTGATTCCAACTAGACAAAAACAACATATGTCCGTACAAAGTTAATAATAATAGCTATAAATTTAAAACTGTTATTTTGTCAATGGCCATACTGACATGTCAGTCACTGTTATTAAGCATTTATGAAGTGAAATAGCATTCAAAAAATTAAGTCTACAGTGGCATAACTTAAAGTGTAACTTCTACTGAAATTTTATCATCTTTGGTCATCATAAAGGCATCATGTTTTGTATGAAAAAAAAAAGGGCATCATTAGAGCTGACCATAAAGTATTGGAAAGCAGAAAACACTTAAGCATATTAATTTCTAGATTTTGCCAAATACACACTGATGACAACACAAAAGCATGAAATTGTGGACACTTTTGTGATCCACAATGGGTGGTGCAGATAGCAAAGCTACATCTGGATACAAAAAGAGTAAATCACCTTGATGGTGGGCTGGCACTCAGACTAAAATGCTATAGAGCCAGAGTGCACCGGGGTGTGCCACCATGATGGCCTTGTCCAGTGACACACTCCTCGTTGCCCTGGTTCCACATGCAGGGAATGCCTGTCCTCACCATGCACAAATGTTTCTGTACACTTAGTGGTGTCCCAGCACTGCAGGTGTGGTGTTGTACCACCCCCTTAGACCTGACCAGAGGAGGTTGCCATGGGGCCTTCAGCTGGTCTCCCTCAGCCTTGCAGCAAGGGCAGCTGTGGACAGATGTTAGCTGTGCCTGACCAATGGCAGCACTCATCTCCTGTCAAAAGGTCCTATTTCCACTTGCTTAGAAACTAACAGAACGTTTTGACTTGTAATTTACATATCAAACCTTTGTCTTGTGCTGTAGGCTCGCACAAAGTAAAACCTCTACATGCAAAAAGGAAGCCTCTTCTCTTATCAAATATGCCAGTAATAGCAATTAATGACTACCTGAGAGAGAAAGTACTTGTCTACCTTATCATGAAGAATTGCCAGTGGCAGACAGCATAAATCTTATTGAGGCATACACACACTTCATGAGAGCAAGTCAGGAAATACTGTTCTCTGTAGTACCCTACTGACCCTATGAATTAAATAAGTCTGTTATGGACAAGCTGAAGAGCAAAGAAGGTAGGATCTCTGAGACACTGGAGAAGAGAAATACTGAGTACACCTGCAGAGTTAATAAGAAATCCTGCTTTCACAAACTAGTCATCTCAACCAGTCATAACTGCTACCTAATAAAAACAACTCCTAGCCCTCTTCCATAATACTCAGCTTCATTAATCCTGTGGCAGAAATAGAACATTTTTTCATCTCTTGAAGGCATAACAATTCCAGTACTTCTGCCTGAACATGGCAGAATTGTCAATGATGTGCAAACACAGGGCTTCTATCTGATATCAATACTCAGTAACAGAGCACTAGGGATTTCAACACTTCAATTTCCAGGGCAACTCTTCCCAATACAGTATCCACAGTTAAGCCAGTACAAGATATCAAACACAATAACTTTCAGATTTGCAACAAAAATCTCTTCAATACTTACGTATTTGTATTTTTAATGGAAGTATTCTTGTCTCCAAAGTCTAACAAGAATGCGTGTACACATGAAACATCCATCAGAGAAAGTAAAACTTAAAACCAAACACTATCTAAACCTGTAGAATGACATTAAGTACCCATTTTCTAACAGTTACAGACATGCTTGCCTTGTAAGAGATACTGCAAAGAAACTGTACCTATAACAAGACAAGTGACTCAAAGGCAATAACCAGAAGCCAGTGCCAAAACAGTACATAGTTCCTACCTGTCACAGCATTTTCCAGCTGCCATCAAGGGGCTCTCCCTGCCTCCAGAGCTGAGAAAACTCTCAGTACCCTCTAGACAGGGTACTTGAAATATCTGTGGTGAAAGCATCACAATCATCAACTTGTCTTCACTTACAAACCTATCAATCACTTTTCTAAGACTTTTTTATGAAGAAGGCTAAACAGTAAAGTTCAAAAGGTCATTTCTTTCTCAAATTCAACTGATCATTTCTCCTCTCTCATCTTTTGGCTTATACAAGAAAGAATGGCACAACTGTGAAGTCTTCCTTTTTCTCTCTGGTTCTCAGGTCATTATCTACCAACTCCTTTTCCATCCCTTCAAACAGAAGGTGTCGACTATTCCTAACCATTTCCAATGGCTAAAGACACACATTCCTCCCCACAGCCTGTACCTTTATGGCATAGTTTAACCCCAGACAGCAACTAAGTAACACACCATTGCTTGCTCATACCCTCTGGCACCCCAAGTAGGAAAATCAGAATCAGACAAAGGTAAAACCTGTGGGATGAGATAAGAACAGCTTGATAACTGAAATAAAATATAATAATAAGAGTAATAAAAATAATAATGATGGTGATGATAAAAATGGAGGTTAAAAAAAAGAGATTAACAAGAGAAACATGTGATGCACAATACAGTTGCTCACCACCCACTGACTGATGTCCAGTCCATCCCTGAGCAGCGACTGGCCCCTCCCAGCTAATTCCCTCCAGTTCATATACTGAGAATGATGTTCTCTGGTATGGAATATCCCTTTGGCCAGTTCATGTCAGCTGTCCTGGCCATGCTCCCTTCTGGCTTTTTGTGCACCTCCTCTCTGGCAGAGCATGGGAAACTGAAAAGTCCTTGACTTGGGGTAAGCACTACTAAAACAACATGTTCGTTATCAACATTATTCCCATACTAAATCTAAACACACAGCACTGTGCCAGATACTAGGAAGAAAATTAACTCTACCCCAGCTGAAACCAGGACAGTATTCACTCCTTATTCTATACCATTTACATCACCCCCAGGACCCAGTCTTTCTAATACACCCCACTTAAACACTGTCACCTTTCCTGTCTTTTAATATATATACACAGATATCATTCCTATATCATAGCCCATATAGTCTGTGGGCTATCCCTATAAAATGTCCATTTTGATTTTAGTCCATGACTTTGGTCTCCATCTGCTATAACAGTCTTTCAGGACAGGAAAGACAGTGTATGGTGTTGGACTTGCATACTGAAGCCAAATCTGATTCCATCACATCTGGTTTTCTTTACATTCAATTTTCTTAATCTGTGTGATTTTTACTGCAATATTCTTGAAAGGGTGTTAAGTTCAGATCCCTGAATCTGAAGTGGCAGAGACAGGCACCATGATGGGCGAAGTGCAATGATGGGCATATGGTCACCATAGAAGTGATGATACACAGTGTTATACAGAAATTAACATCATAAATTTTAATTCATTGGCTATTCTCACTCAAAATCAAATCCCCTCAAGGCACACATCAGACTTCCCCATCCTTGCATGTTACCCACCAAGTGCACCCAGACCCCTGAGCAAAAGTAATCCCACTGATGGGCTTGCCTTTGCCTGAGGCAAGAATAATCCAGACTGTTTTCCCTATCATATTTTTAATGTGCTCTACAGGTACTTTATCCCCTTCTAAGGTACATAGAAGTTTTGATTAAGCAGGGCCAGCCCTATTGGTAGATCCTCTAGTGTTGACTAACCAGGTGACTTTTGCTAAATGCATATCCAGATCATACAAACACAGAATATTTCGAGTTGGAAGAGACCCACCTGTTTGAAGGTCCCATCATCCATTGGTGTCAGTGTAGTCTTTAACAGTCCATCAGTCGATTTTTTGGGAGGCTGGTGCATGATAGGGGATGTAATATAACCATTCAGTGCCATGCTCCTTGGCCCTGGTATCTCTAAGGTTGTTTTGGAAATGAGTCCCGTTGTCTGACTCAGTTCTTTCCGGGTACTGTGTTTCCCTAAGACTTGCTTTTCAAGGCTCCAGTTAGTGTTCTGGGCAGTGGTGCAGGGCACAGGGTATGTTTTCGGCTATACGGTAGTTGCTACCACCCTTGTAAGCGTACGGTACTTGCCTTGGCAGATTTGTGAAGGTACAATACAGTCAGTCTGCCTCCCCATATTTATATTTCAGCCACCATTGACCATTGCAAAGAAACTGAAAGGTCCTTGACTTAGAATAAGCACTACTTAGCAATAATTAAAACATCAGTGTACTATCAACATTATTTGCATACTACATCCAATCCCACAGCATTGTATCAGCTACTAGGAAGAAAATTAAGTCTATCCCAGCCAAAATCAGGACACTCTAGAATAGTAGTAGTCGTGAGACAAACACCCCTGCGAGTAAAATTACTTGTGTAAACAAAGACTGTAAGCAGGAGATAGGAGAAAGGAAAGAAGGTATTATACCTCCTGATAGGACCTGCCACAATGGCACGTCACATTCTCTGTAGCTTGGTCTCCTCACATCTCCTTCCGCATCTGTGTGAGCTCTTTCCTGCAACAGCCAGTTCAACCACCTCTTCCCATCCCTCCCAAGCACAAGAGTTTGACAGCATTATTACTGATATAGGTATTCCCTAAATAAAGGATTCAAATTTTCCTTCCTGTTGGGAAACATTAAGTGAAGTAGTATCTTTCATTATCATACAGTCCCTATGCTGTAGGCAAATTTTTTGAATCTAATATAAGACCTTTAGGCACATGCATGAAATCCCACAGCCTAGGGATTCCAGCAAGCGGCACAGTTTATTGCCTCTTTCTCACTATTGTAACTCTCTTACCTAATCGCCTAACTATGAAAAAGCCAACATGTGTGTCTCATATTTTCGTATATCTTCAAAACCCTTTGACCTACTTCACGAACAACTGCAACCAGCACACTAATAGCAGAAAAGCTTTTTGTTGACTTCACACAGTAGTAATTTCCAGAGAAACAGCAGTAAAGGTAACTGCACTCAAAAGTTCCACTATTTTCTGGAATAAACATGGCACTCAAAACAAGAAAAACTAATTGCAAAGAAATAACTTTCAAAGAGTAAAATCTTGTTTCAAGGGAGGACAGAAGTATCACTTCTGATGCAGATTCACTGCTATTTAAATCCTCCTCACTGCATATAGGAAGGCAAGAGAAGCAAGCACATAAGTATGCAAAAGCTGGAGTTGTTTATGCTCAAACACTTCAAGGATTGCTACAAGGACTAAATCTCTACTGTACTCTCTGCCTACCAGAATTCAAAATTCTCTGCATCAGATAAGACTCTACCAGCTGGTCTAACCCCGTGTTCAGAATGAAAGCAAGAGCACCTCATGGGACAAACCTGCAACTCATTTTCAGCAGTCCTGAGCAGATGGCTTAAGTCCTTCAAAACATTTCATGCATTTCTCAGCATCTAGAGGGCCTTTTTGTCATTCAGCAGATAGAAAAAATTGCTGTAAGAAGACAAACCCAGTAAGGCATTTTAGAAAGTTTTCAAACAGCAGATGCTACTTTCCAAGCAACTCCTTGCCATGTTATTATTGCTTAATTCAACAGGTAGAACATGAGCTGATACAGTCACTCCAGGAGTACATCCCAATTAGGGCAATTTAGGCCAATCTCACACAAAACATATTTGCGAGTCTTTTTAGCAGTGGTTTCTTGCCCCAGAATGAAACTCATCCTAGTTCTTCCTCTACCTCCAAATTCAGGGACAAACGCTTCCAATTTCCAGCACAAGAAAACATCAGAAAGCTTTTCTTACAATAAAACACTCAGGTACTTTGGCAACTTTGGAAAATTCCAAGAGAGAAAACAGACCACCCACATGTTAAAGCTCTACACAAAGTTTCTCCTACAGATGTGTACTCCTTCTCTTCTTTCATAGAACAGATCTCACGGGTTTTATGAGGTAGACACATCGATCCACTTTGTGCACAGTTCATTTTCTTCAGCAGACATAGAAAAATAGGAGGAGACAGAGGTCAATGGTTAGAAGTATGTCACATTTTTAAATGATGGAAGGAAAGATACTTTGACGACTCACATAAATGACTTCTTATGTTTGTCTGAAAAGAAAGTTTTCTGAAAGCAGCCAATAATATCCAGAGTTAGATGCATTATATTTGGTACATGGAAAGGCAAAGATAAACAGCTTACACCTAACACACTAAAATTTTACTTGTAGTATTTATTCATATACGAAATCAATAAATTCACAGATCTTACAGCAACTGTTGAAATGGTTCCATACCACTGAGAAGACTTTTCAGCACACTATGGTACAAAACGCCCCAATCCTATCTCTAAATCCAAACAACACCCACAAACTGCCATGACAGAAAAGTATTACTCACATTTAGTTCTGCTATCTTATTCTTTACCATGATCTTCTAAGATTGTGGACTACAAAACTATGCTTCCTTCAACAGAGATTATCAAAAATATCACTTTAATTATTTTAATTGAATTAGAAAAATATTAAATACCTGTAGTTCACCGATTTACTAGATTTTTCAAATTAAAAATAACAATGTTGGGAATTACCAAATATTTCTTGTTTCAACTTGAGAAATAAATAACTAATGGCTTGACAAATCTTTTAAGATCGATCCAGAGCAATCACCCATGCATAAAGCTCATCCTTTTATCTCAGATTTGGTCTCCTGAAAACTCTGCCAGAGTTGTGGAAGGAACACACTGGACACATGAACTGTCACAGAGCATCTTCAGGTATGGGGCAGAAAACATATATAGAACAGAGGGGAAAAGCAATGGCAACAGTTATCCAGTTCTAATTAGTAATCTTAAGAGTGTTCCTTGCTGTCATCCATCTCAGATTTACACAATTTTCATTTGTGTGTTCCTATACTACAAATACAATTACAGCTTTAAGTAACTGAAATGGTAAATTCAGAGGGAAGGACTTGTTTGATCTTAGTCTGATACTCGAAGAAATGCAAAATTGTTACAATTTCATATAATTACTGTATATCAATACCAAACCAAAACACAACAGAATTTGACCCTCTTCTCTGAACTTAATAATTTCTACCTGAGAAAGAGAGAAAAGAATTTTGTAATTGTATAGAACCATAAGATGCACAAACTTACTTTGGATATGCTGCAGTCTATAATCAAAATGGCATCATTTTGGTAATTATTTGGAACAAAGGTTAGGACAGCTATAATGATGCTCCCTGATGACACAAAGCTGGAAGGAACTGTCAGTAGAGAAGGATTACAACTTGGTCTATGGAGAACTGTGGTAATGCTGAGGATTAGAATAACAGAAATGAAATGAAACTAAATACTACAAACCCCCACACTGAGAGACCCTCCTAATAGAGTTTTCAACTAGGAAAAATGGATCAATTAACATATCCATATCTAGATGAATGAATGTTAAGAAAGGAAAACAGGAGCATAGTGTTCCTCAGGAAAGTTAGTGTCCAGTGGAGGAAGTAAGTAGTAACACGACTTTCTGGAACAAAGTCTTGCATGAGACTACATATAAAATACTGTGTACCATTCTTGTCCATTTTGTTCCAGAAACAGGTGCAAAAAGTGCTAACAGCACCATCAGAGGAAAGGAGCAAGTCCTGCCAGAAACTAGAAGTGCTGGTTTCCTTTAGAGAAAAGGACTACATTAGCTTTTACAGGCTCAGAGAAACAAGAGCTATTTAAACTACAAAAAGACTGTGGCACAAACTCAAAGATAAATAAAGATGCCAGAGCAAGAAGTTTCAGCTGGAAATGAAAGGAATTTTCTAAACAACAGAACAGTGTTGTCTGGTGGCAAGTTTTCAGAAAGAATGCAAAAGTAAACAAACCTACCTAGTTTTAAAATGGTTTTTAAATGGATTATAGGAGTTAATTGCTTACAGTAGTAGGGGATTGGATTGTACAGGCATAGCCTCCTGTATTCATAGCTTTGATTTCTGTATTACACCCCTTATAGCTCTCTAGCTCTACTCAAGAGAAAGAAAAGAGCGCTTAAGATTTCTTTAGGTAGCATTCTGCAATTTTCTCCTTGCAGTTTGGCAGCTGGACAACCTACCTGACATTACTGGTTATTTTTTTCCCCAGTAAGCTGGTCTCCATAAAAGCATCCTTGAACACAGCATTTAGGGACAAACCTGTAGTCTTTATTTATTTATGGATTTATGCATATTCTTGGAAGAAAACACAAGGACAGGGATTTCTGCTGCTGGGCAACACCCACCCCTTCCAACTCCTTCCATAATCTCATGCTGTTACCAGAATATGCAAGTTGGAATCAAGAACTCTCCAAGAAGAGGCAAGCTTTCAAAGTACCCCTGGAGGCAAAAAGAACATGAAGGAGAAAGCAGGTTGCCCAAGAAGGGTGCTCAGCCCTTGGCTCATATTCCTAGAGCTGGATCTTTAAGGATGCCTCAGTACATTACCTGAAAAACATCCCTCCACAGTTTCAAACCACCCATCTAAAAAATTAGTGATCCATAATCAGAAAAAAATATTAGCTAAGAAGGAAGGGAGAATTCTCATCTCATCCAACACCAGGAGTTAAAAGACTTGCACCCAAAAGTTTCAACATTATTACTGTTGCCACTTGTTTTCGCAGCTTATTGCTCCACCAACATCTAAGAGACAGAGCAGAGAGAGCAGGAATTCAGCACAAGATCACTTCCCCCACAAATCCAGTCCTTCACCTTTTACCTCAATCAACACAAAGGCATCAATTGGTACAAAATGCACCACAGAGCCACAGCTACCCCAGAGCTACAGACTTCAATCTCCATTTCAATAAAACCTACTTCGAATACTTCCAAAGCATTTACCACCAAATTTTTCTCTTTAACTTGTTCTCCCTCCTTCATTCTTTTCCATGTGCAAAAACTGTATGGTAATCTGCAATAAAAATAGGTAGAAGAAAATCATCACTTGTAACAAGAAAACATTACAAGGTTGTGGACTTCTGTCGAACAGCAGCTTGTGCACTTCCGGATGGCCACTATCCCCACGATTGGAATGTCTCTTCAAACAAGACACCTCATTTATGCCATTGCAAATAAAAATCATATTTGGCATTGGTTCAGCATCAGATTGTTTTTTTTTTTTTTGCTTATTTGTAACTTTCCAGTCTTGACAACACAGCACAAGGTAACAGACAGGAAAAAAAAAAAACAAAACAAACAAAACCCACCAACAGAAACTCCCCTCTTATGTTATCATCAAATTATGCTACATCATCTTGAAGTTTCAGTTGAGTTTTAAAATTCAAGTGTAAGAGATAAAGTCAACATACTTCAGACCAGGCAGGTTTGCTGATATGTGCTATTAAAAGCTGCGTATTTTGGTCCAATTCAGACAATGCTAAAAGAGTAGGTTTGATTATACTCAAGAGTCCTTCCCGTAATTACAGATCCAGCACCACCACAGTGTGGTTTACTATTCGAAAACAAACAGCTTAGCCCATATGCTTATCGAAAGGGAAAATAAGGTAAGCTATTTTATACAACATACCAAATATATCCAGTAGAAGCGGTATATATAGAAGGTGGGTTGTCTTCCCCATCTCAAACCTCTAATCAAGTTTTCCTCCACTGAATTGTTGTCACAAAAAATCCTAAAATGTCAACAGCTCTAACATACAGGAAAAAAATTGAAACAAAACATCTTAACCACAGTATTGCAAAGGTTTCCAGCATCTTGGGAGAGGCACATGACAAAAGAGTGTTTTCACTCAGCTTTATGCCACAAATGATTCCATAAAACTACTGTTTGATGCACATATTCTCAATGCTTCCATAGAATGCACAAAAGAAACATCTGACATCTGCAAAGTTCAAAAGAGACAGACAGCACTCCAAGGGAATTTGGCAGTAGTCAAATCAAGAAGTTTGCTGCAATCAGGTTTCAAGAGACTAAAAAGTATGTACAAAATCTAATCCAGTTTACAATCTCCAGCTTTTGTAAATGACATTCTCCAAGTTCTGCAGAATGGGCTCAGTTATTCAATGTAACAGATTTCTTGAATTTTAAATTCCCAGTTTTAGTATCATCACAAAAAACAAAGTAGCAAAAATTTACTTTTGCATTTAAGTGTTAACACAACTTGAAGCAGCACGATGAAACCAGCTAGGACACATGGTATCTGGTATCATAATCAAGGCCAGAGGTCTCTTTTGACAGGGAGGAGATAAATTGTTTAGAAAATTCACCAGTGCAGGCTCCCAACATTTGCATTGAAATCCAAAGACAAAGTTAAGGATAAACCTAAGTAAATATAGTTTACATATTCTTCATTTAGCCAACACATGTTTTATTCCACATCTCACAAAGTAAATCCATGAATCTGTTCAGTTTGTGTATCAGTTTGCCACTGGTAACTCCATGACTCCATGATGGAAAAAGAGGACACACGTCTGGTGTGTTTCAGGATCGATGCAGGCTTCCAGGTGTTGCATATCACAGCACTCCAGCCTCCACACCCCAATGACCTTATCAACAGCTTCTAGACTCACTGCAATACATGACAACTTATTGCCACACATCCCAAAATAAAAGCTAACGTAGAGCTACAGGGTACGGGTCCAAATGCAATCTGGGTAATTGTGATAGGTATTGGCTGGCCATCCAGCCCCTCAGTCACAGCCCAGGACAGACGGGGAACCTCACAGAAGTTCATGGTTTTTGGAGGGAGGCCAGGATTTTGGATGTAGCTTAGGTCCACTGTTGGCAAGATGAACAAACACATTCTGGTCAATAACCCACAAAGTCCTTTGTGTTTCCTCCTACAGCCTTCAAGATATTTTCAATGTTCATGGGAACATTCAACAGTGGAAGAACTACACACAGCCTACGATGGCATCTCCTGTCCTTCTGCAGTCGTCAGCAAAAATTATTCAGCATCCATCCAACAAGTAGTACTCAGCTACTATAATTCAGTAATTTAACAGATAATACTGATTACATTATTCCTAACTAAGTCACTGGTGCCATCAGCAAAATCACAGCTCTGGCAGGTGACCCCGTCAGCCCAACACACACCACTGGTACACCCCAAGGGAAGCTGGCTTTCTCCTGCACCCATCACTCCACTTTCAGCTCTAAAGAAGATGTTCACTAGCCACCATGACCAGGAAATGGTCTGCAATTACCAGAAGACACGGCATGGCACGGCAAAAACAATATTCTGCTCTGATTATTTTGGTTTTAAAACATTTGTAATTTTTTCCAGCTGTTCAGTATTACTAGAAGCTTTAATACAAAAATTTGTATTACATTCTTGACATCATTTCACAAAACTAAAGAGCTTTCTAATTTGTCAAAGATGTGCCTATTCCAGAAACCATCAGATTTCCAGAATGTCAGAACAACTGAGTGCATGCTAAAATCCAAGTACTGACAACATGCACAAGTCACTACAGTTTCAGAATTCTAAAGCAACAGAAAAGAAATCTGAACTAAAATATGAATTAAGCTAAAATGTTATAATTTCTGAAAAAACTTCAAAGCTTTATCTTGCTACTGCCAACCTTCTTTTCTTTTCTTCAACTTTGCTTGAGTGCAACTGTTACCACCAGATCTGCCTTTATAGAAGGCTTTCCACAGAAACCTAAAAGTGGACAGTAAGTCAGGTTCTTTTTTTTTTTTTCCATGTGACTATAATAAAAAGAAAACAAATTACTCATTTTCTTTCTTCAGAGAAGCATCTTCAGTATTTATGGAGTAAATCTCATATGAGCCATAATACTAAAGCCAAATTACTAGTTTTGAATCTTCCATAATTGTTTTCCCTCTCTTTCTAAGCTGTGAGATATTGAAAAACAATGTTACTGCAACCACAAAAGATGGTGTTAATTAAAAATAAGTTTACCTTAAGTGTTCATTTTGTCACTAACTAAATGAATTGTAATCTCACGAGAATCATTTAGGACACTAGTAATTGAAATACAGTTTCTATTAATGTATCACAATGTTCACAGAAGCCATTACTAAACCCAGATGCCTATTTTTCCAAGTCCTTGAAAAGATCTGTTACCAAGGGCCATGTCAACACTATTTGTCCATCTACTGGGGAACTTTTATGTTGTTAGGTCAGACAAACTGTGTTTAAAACTGCACTCAGTGGATGAGATCCTCTATTCTGACCAGAGGGTACCCCACAACCAGATGAGGTGAAGGACCCCAGCGCAAGGCCAGGGAGAGACTCTGCCTGCCACCTTCCCAGTGACGAAAGACTTTCCAGGAGCAAGATGTCAGTGAAGGAGCAGACAGACAGATTCTGAATCCTAGTTAGTGTCCCTGTCAAAAACCAATGTAAAACATTAGTTTGCATGCTTGGCAACAGCAACACCCAAGTTTCTAAAAACAGCATACAAGTTGCAATTGTCTTGCCCTTGAAAATTACCAGGTTTTATACAGAAAACAACATGCCATATGCTCCCTGGGAAGAGTAAAGCCTGCTCCCTCAGTAAATCAGAACTTTGTAATATGAACCCAGAAACAAGTTACCTCTTCGGAAATTACCATAATACACACTTTTTTTCCCCTGCGTGACAAACTATATTCATACTACCTAGAAAATACCAGTGTTACACCCTTTCCAAAATACAGCTTGTTTGCTAAAACATAACAAACAGGAAATAAATGCTCTTTTGGCTTGAAGCAAAGAAAGCGTTAAGCTTATTTTTGTGGAGTTCAAAAATAAGTTACTGTTCCTGTGGCATCTGGAGCAAAACACACAACAGCAACAGAGATAAAATGTTGGCAGTTGTCAAGAGTAACTGAAGGACATAATGCTATGTAAAAACTTGGAGTCACTTAAAGCAGTCATCAGAGTCAGATTTTAGGGCAGTATTGAATTCACATTCACTGGAGGTCAAAAGTTCCTAGTTTGTAACAAATTTATTTCTGCATAACAAGCTCTACCTGCATTTCAGTGGGAAAGAGAATTGTATTTGGCACACCACGATGCACACAAAAGACGCACAAATGCACATCTTCATACTTATCACTCTTCATACTCACCGCTTTAATTTTTTTCTGTTAGTGCAATTTACCCAACCTTAGCCACCACTTACTATCTTGTTTTATATCTGCCACATGCAGATTCAGCTCCAGTTCCACCAGAAACATGACACACATTATTTGCTCCTTAATGAGGGGGTCCCACTTGCCACAACATAGAAGCCTGCCAAGTAGAAACAGTAACTGCCACCTGGTACTAGATGGTACTCCTCAAAATTCAGGTGAACCAGGCATAGGACCTGTTCGGCCAAGGTGCACTCATCAAGTAGGTTCAAAGATGCTGACTGCAGAATACTGGACCTACAAACTATATGCAACAAAGACTGACTGTCACAGAAACTTTTAAGAAATGCTAGAAGCACAAAGGTAAGACAAAACAGGATGAAGTTACTCTTAAAAATCAACATATTGTTACTTTTTTTTCTTCTTTGTGAGAATCATTAATTCTGCAGATCATCTAGAAAAGCTTACTTACATATGTAAAAGTGCCCCAAAATATATAATTCTAGCCTGAAAGCAAACACCAGAGGAGCCGAGGCGGGCGTTGATGCCTCTGAGCTATGCTATTTTTCAGAGCGCAGCTGTTCCCTCTCTCGGTTCTGTTTGTACATTAGCTGGCAGCTACAGTCAGCTGCATTTTTCTAGGAGAGAGAGAGAAGGATTTTGATGCAAGTCCAACAGTAAGCAGTGGTTATTTGTTCTCTTTAGATCATGGGGTTTTCTTAACTGTTAATAGTAAATGTCAACTACGTGATGACAATTCCAATATATTTCAAAATTAATAGACCATATTGATATTCCCTTTCAGAAAGCCAGATTCAAATGAAGATCCAAGATCCAAACTATTTCTTTAACAGAACAGCAAAAGAGATATTCAGAAATTCCTACAATTTCAAACATTCCTCCTTGGAGCTTAAAACACCACTAACATTCTGGAATAGCATTTGATTCATGGTTGTTTCTAGATACTTGTTCATGCGGTGCAGAGAATAGCACACTGAGAGAAATAAGCTTGAAATGAGTAATTTGTCATTCCTCCTTACAGCTATAAAAGGGACCTTCTTCGTAAATTCTTGTCTATTTAAAATGAAAGTTTGCATTTCAAGAAGTTAACTTTGTATTTAATAATTATGAAGATTGTCTCCTAGACTGTTTCCTCTTTCTGGTCTCAAACAGTCTTTTTAGGATATCTGTGCTGGGTTTTAAGTGTTAGTTTCTGATAGGCACTGTTTCTGCAACATTGCTCTGATTATTTAGATTTTTAATTTCAAAACTCATCCTTCAGTTTGTAAGGAAACTACAATCCAACTGTGGACAATTCATAACAAAAACTATAAAAAAATAATCTCCTACATGTAAGAACAACAAATCATATCAGCATTTTTTTGAAACAGTAAAACTAAGTAACAGTGCAAGGTACTGTATGTATATTATGTAGACAAATTTTAATTTCCAATGCAACTTCAGAAGAAATTCTTAGTGCTATTGCTTACACTCCTACCTTCCCAAGAAAGGGCAGAATAGAAAAGCAAACACAGTGGATACGGGAATGCTCATTGCCAGTATATCGTAAAGTTGTCACCTAACAAAGTGCTGAGAAACCACTCTTACCCAAAGGTTACTAGAGGGAAATTTCCTACTCCTTGCAACAGCATACACAGGTCCACAGAGCAACAAAGCATAGCCTTGTAAAAACAGTGTACAAGTGTACAATATAAAGCAGGATTGAAAATTCACTTTACAGTATTAATTTTTATCTGTATTCCCAACTCTCTTCACTGCTACTGTTTATTTCTCAGAGTGTAGAATCAGAAGCTTTAAATGGCTTTAAATGACAGTGGCGGAGTACCACAGTCCCTCCTCCTTCTCAAGAAGACTCTGTTGGTCTGACTTGTGCTTGCAGTCTGAGTGCTGGCATCCACTAATGCAATTGAGTCCAGTTTATATCAAGGAATCAGTCAAAGGGACAGTGAAAGAGCAGAAAAACTTCTAATTTCCTTCTTAAGCAGGACAATGCACCCCACTAAAGGAAATATATCTTTTGCATGGGCTAAAACTCATAGGCCATGTCCCTGTTCCCAGAGTGACAAAGCATTTGCCAGGTTTAAGGGCATATTACCTAGGTCTGTTACTTGGGAATTCCCACCCTCTTGTTTAATCTACTTGATTAAAATTTTACTAGACTAAGTCCAGACCAGATCCTTCCACTAAGGTCACAAGACATCTTTTCAGTACCAATCCTTTTTATTTTCCTTTGTTTCCTAGTTTTGGGGTGTTGCGTTTTTTCAGAAGTGTCCTTCACCTCCCATTCAAAAGTGATTCAGCAACAGATTCCATATAAAAGGCTGAGAAGTCACTGGTTTATTCTTTTCCTGTGCTATTTATTTGTTCAGAGGTTTAGCCAATCAGTAGGCAATCCAGTCGGGAGAGCTACAGAGAATAGAGAGAAAGCAAAGTCTTTTAAAAGGTTAAGTACTTGGTGTCTGTTTAAACGGAGAACATCATAAGAAAGATTTCGATAATCTATTAAGACATTTGAGGAAAAGAAAGTGGGTAAAATTAAGAAAAATCAACTAAATGCAATCATACACCTCAATTCTATATTTTGAATTATTCAAATGAACTGTGTCTCAAGTTACAATTGCATCCACTGAAGTTCTGCAAAGATATCAGAGCCTGCCCTGATGAAATAGCACCAATACTTTCAGGCTTGAACCTTTAAAGATTTCATTTAAAACTTCTTTGGAATCTCTCAGCCAGTTAATCAGACCTAGTTTACACACACAATTACAGGGGGACTGATGCAAAAGTATTCAAATTTCTCTTCCTTCACTTCAGGAAACAGAAGAAGTTAAAAAAAAAAAAAATCAGAAAATTTCCTTCAGATAGGAATGCTTACCAGTGCCAAATAGAAATATCATATATGTGAAGGAAAATTTCAGAATATTACTGCTCATCTTCGTAAATATATAAACACAACAGCAATTCTGATCTCAATCCACACATAATTTTAAGCTAAGTTTGCTATATTTTTTTGAAGTTCCACTCTACTTGAAAAAGTTCTTTGCTTTCTTTTGTCTCCTTAAGCTTCACGACTTCCATCCTTGGCAGAGTCATCTGAATCAGATCCAACTTGCCAGAGGTATCAATTTCATCGTAACGAATCTGCTTCAACGTTTTTCACTTGAAAGAATTAGACCATGCCTTTGCAAGATTGAATCACGCTGGAGTCAGAGAAAAAAAACAACAAACAAGCAGGCTAGATTCTGTCTGACTTTCACTAGGAGACTGAAGCATCATATCTTTTGAAGTTAATATGTCCTAGAGGCACAATGGATTTACTGTACTACTTCTCTGTTCTAAGAAACTGCTCTCCTACTGACCCAAAAGGGAAAACATACCAACTAAGAAGGGGAAAAAAAGCAATTGTGCTAAAAGTGGTAAACGATAACTGGAATTGCCAAGGAACATTCCCTTCCCAACATGACCATATACATCCTTTCTTGGATTACCTATTCTCTTTTTTTTCTCCCTCACACTCAGACACATTATCTAAAACTCTTTTTGGAAAAACTTAATTTTGTAGAATACATGCAGAAGCTAATCAAACAGTACTTCTAGACATTTTCAGTTACAGTATAAATTATCTTGATTCCTAGACTGAAGTCAAACTGGATATTTACCTGTGTATAATACAAATTCATGTTTTTTACCAAAGTCACTACTTATTTTTCTCTTTAATCACTCACCATATCCTTCTTTGAGAATGACACGATGCAAGACAATAGGTAGATTTTATATACCCACTAAAAGAAACCTATGCAAGGAACACTATGATCAAGAAAAGTTTGCAGCAGCATATTCCACCTTTTAGCTTAAAAGAATGAGCAACTAAGATTCCAAGTGCCTAAAATTACATAATTAGCAGTCAAGTAGTCTCCCTTTCCATTTGCAACACAAAAAATCATGTTCTTCCATACTCAATTAATCAACTTCCAGAAAATAATTTTCCAGAGTCCTGGGAAAAAAATTTAAGTCTTAGAAGTAATTTGTAAATGTGACATGCAATTCTGACTTATCAATCTGCTTTACACGGAGACTGATACTAGGACCCAACCTCGGTTTCTAGAATAGGTACTAATCAGCAGCATGTCTGACATGTCCATCTTCCTTAATGTACAGATACGCAGGAGTCTAAACAGCTTCACATAAAGTACAGTACCATAAATACTGAAAACTGGCTACATGGAGTGGACTCTCTTCTCAGTTTTTGAAGTCTTAATTTTATAAAATCTTATCTACAGTGAGAAATAGAGAATAGTATGATGAATGCTTTTTCTATGCCTTTTCATTTCGTAGCACCAGTGAAGATGCATTTTTTCCACACTACACTAGAGCTGACTTTTCACTCCTACTCCTAATCAAGTTTCTGAAAGGACAGCACACACCATGATATCCCGGGAGCACAGCCCCATGGCACGGTGGTGTGGGAAGGTACCTCAACAGAGCCTCTAGTCCACTCAGATTCCCTGCTTGGAGTGGAGCCAGCTGGACCAGAGTGCTCAGGAATGGGTTTTGAGTATCTTGGGGAAACCTGTGCCAGCATTCAATCACCCCCATATGAAAAGGGTTTTCTGGAATTTCCTGCATTTCAGTCTGTAACTACTGTCTCTTGTCCTTTCACTGAGTGTTACTGAGAACAACGTGACCCTGGCAGTGAGTCTTCCTTGCCTGAGATTCCAGAAGCCAATTCTCACCAGTAAAGGCTGAGTTGAAGGTGGCTTTAAGTACCTCAGCCTCTTCTGTCCCCATTCAGCAGCAGGTCCTCATTCCTCTTGCTCTTGCTGCTGATACGCTTGTAGGAGCCCTTTTGGTTTCCCTTTGCATCCTTTGCTAGATTCAATTGCAGTGGACTTTGGCTGTCCTGACCCAATCCCTGCATGCTCGAACAATGTCTCTATACTTCTCCTAGGGAGAATTCAATGCAGATCTTACCAGAAACTCATCAGTGAGTTCACATGTAGTAACTTATGAAAATATTTAAGCATTTTGAAGTACACAGCACATTCATTGCTGTCTAAGCTCCAAAATACCAAGAGAAAAGCACCCAGAGAAACCAAAGTTACTTTCAACAGCACCTCATACCAATTTCTTCATAGGTACATTGGTATATACATTCACAGACAACCTGGCCATTTTCACCTTGATAAAAATTTGCATAAAACACACAGAAAATATTTTGGATCAATCCACTGGGTTATTTAACTCTTCTTATACACAGAACTTGTTAACTACTCCAATCTCTGCTCAGTACCAGCTACCTATTACCACAGATGTAGGAGAAACATCATCAAAAAACTCTCATTTGAACCTCATGGATAAAGGAGATCAATGGTACGTGTTATATCCATTCCTTACTCATTTTTACCTCAACAGGAGGACACAAATACTGACAAGTAGCAAGGAAAAGAAGAAAGCATAGGTTTAAACAATTTATTATACATGCTTCAGCTTTATGTTATGCATGAACAGCGGCATCCTCATCACATTGATAAAACTGAGTGCAACCTAGAATATTTTTTCTATTTTCATACATATATTCACACACATGTATTATTGATCTTGTTTTCTCCAGAAGAAGGCTATCTCTTATTCCTGTTACAGAAAAAGTCCTGTAATGCAGCATCTAAGCTCTGCACCACCTCTATAGTAAAAACCACGCAGGCAAAAAATTACTATTCAAGAAATAAATCTAGCATGCCTTCCTCCTAAAAAAGAAAATATGGCACTACAGACTGAACTCCAAATAAAACAAACAGATGATAGAGTTGCATAAATAAAATAATATTAAATAATGAAATGCAAATTCTTAGAAATTTCAATATATGCCAGTATAATAACCCTACTTTGGTCACACACTCTATGTTATTTCTAGTTAAAGAAAATAAATATCACGCTCTACCAAACCGTAAGTCTCAGCAGGAACCTAACTTTTGTGTCACAGAAAGACTGAAGCTAGTAAGACTAACAAAAGAACCATCAATGCAAACTCTGACTCCAGTGGCTTACTGCTTTCCCAACTCTATTTTTATCTCCAGGATTTTTAAGGTAGTAAAGCAATTCTTTTTCTTTCTCAAAGAAATTGCAATGCATTCAAGAGCACATAAAAGAACATTTCACAAGTTTATACTTTCTATAAACTGCTGTTTGAGGTTTACTAGTAAGTACAGCTTCAAGAGTCTGAACACCTTAAGTCTCACATTAGTGCTACCATCACTTCATTCTAAGTGTCCAAAAACACAGTGAAGGAAGGAAAGTGAAAGAATGCTTATAATTTTCCTCTTCCTTGTTCTTCTCTTCAAACTCCTTTCCCAGTCGAGCCAGAGTATTTGCCAAACTATATCTATGACCAGCACAGTACTGCAAGCCTCTGTGCAACAGGACCAAATACAACACACACGTTTGTACTAAGAAATCTACGTCATGCAATATCAGGAACGAAAATTTCTCAGTTCTGCAATCCACGAACCATTCCCTGCATGGGTATGCCACTAAAGCAAATAAAAGATTTACTGAAAATAGAAGAGATGCCTTGCCAGTAAGCAGATCCCATGCAGTCAGAAATCAGGAGTGCAAACAGTCTTGAACAGGACTGAAGAATGGGTGTTTGGAGAAACTATAAACCATACTTACAATGTTATTTATAGAGTAGGAGAAAGGAAATATTTTTAACCAGGACCACATTACATATTACATTTAGCTGAATAGCTAGACCCATCATTTTTAACTCAGACTTAACCATATATTTAATCACTGTAGGTTTCTTACTTTCTTTGATGTTGACCATATTCACAAAGGAATAGCCTGAGACCACCACATTTATTTCTAACAACAATTAGATTTCAAGCTTGGATGCATATCCAGAGTAGTCTGTACGAAAATTTTCTGTTTCCAGGCTTTGCGAGTCAAAACACAATCATGCTGCAAGAGCAAAGAGCTAGAGCATCCCATTTAACCAATCTGCCTGAAAATTTCATAATTATTTTGTGCTCGTGACACGGTAATGATTCTGTTACAGTGCAAGAACAAGTTCTCTGGTAATTTTTCTCATACAATGCAACAACTGTTATCACGGAATTAAGGAAAAGCTGACTATATGGCTGAAGCTGACTATATGGCTTTTAAGCTGTGTTGGCTATATAAAGCAGCTGTTTTAATATTTACCCATGCCACAAATACAACTTTTTCCACTCACAGTATAGGCTTGGGTGAGCAAATTCCACAGAGGTGTTGAAGACAGCTGTAGAAAGCAGCAAGAAATGCTTTTCAGTAGGAATAGGCTCCTTAACACGCACTTATCACTTATCTGCTCCCCCAGTACTATTCCTGTCTCTTGCAAGCTCCTTTTAAGCAGAATACATTAAAAGATATTCTGTTCTAGCATAAATCAGGAAATTTTTACCCAGCAACCTGTCCTTCTCTCACCCCACTTTTTCTTTTCCCACCTATCACTCCCACATGGTTCCCTCTCATTTTGAGAGTCTCAAGCTCAACAAACAGTTCTGCAGTAGCAGGCCTCCCTAGCAATGGGCATAGGGTGAAGAAAGACTAAAAATTGCTGCTCACAGACAGGAAAATACGAGTTTCCTTACCTGGGCTGAATGGAGGCTTTGCTGGGCAAATGCTGCTCCACATTTTGGCAGACCTGGTTTCACACATCCCTGAACCATCTTGTGCTTCAGAAGCCCCACCAGAAAAACAACTTCATTACTTTTCAGGAATGTTGTGCAGATATGAACCTCACAGACTGTACAAACTCAAACCACCCCAGCCAGGAGAGGCAGGTAAGCACTGAGGTAAAGGTAAGTAAAGACTTTCCATGTTGCTGAGCATCAGTGTTTTGTTGCACATGTTGCAAAGATTTCTGGGAAAACCCTCACCTTTCTAAGAGTGCAGTGAATCTTTGCCCTATTCTTGATACTGCTGTTGATCAGCCAAATAACACCAAGAAAGCATACCCTCTCTCTGTACCCTTTAAATAAAAAATAAAAAAAAGTGTTAATAAATACCTTCATCTCTGACATGCTAGATGAAAACTGCTGTATGAGGATAAAAAAAACAGAGTTGTACTCTGAGGTCAGGAGTGACAGAGGGAAGAGGAAGCGAGAAGGACACTTAGCAGCTTCTTTTGCAGAAGATGGAAAGATTTCTTTTTCTATGACGCTTCAGCAGGAAATTTCAAGCCTGCCTTTTTTTTTTTATTGTAAGGAAGAATTTTATCAATTTATACAATAGCTCCAAACACACATCTCTATCTATGCAGTAGGGTAGTATAAAGAAATTCACTATACACATCCATTATCTTGGGGACAGTTGGGTCCATTCCCCCCCACAAACTTTATAACCCTCAGTAACATCTTTCTGAATCTCAAGTCCCTCTTGCACTTAATATGAGCAGCGTATACACCATCACCAAGCCCAGAACCACAGCACACAGATACAGGGAGGAAAGTGCACCAGCCCACTGAGATCCCCACCAGATAAAACCCATTGGATCCTCCACTGCTGCTATACACTCTCACTGGCACGACATGCAGTACCCTTGAGCCAGCAGAGTGAAGAGGGGAGTGGTAGTGCCAACAACGGTATCACAACCACCTAAACAAACTTAATGCACCCAGCTAACTGAACACCTCAGGATGGTAATAAGATCCAGTTACTGTCAATCTCAGCTGTATTTGAAGGTGAAAGATACAATATGCTATTTAAAACTCTTTCAGCTTGTAAAATTCATAACCAAAGAGTTCCAGAGAAAAAAAAATGAATCTGTCAGCTGTTTCCATGTAGCATAGTGCAAAATACAGACAACTGCTGAGCTGTAAAGAATTCTAGAGCTTTGCCAAATTTTGCTTCATTGATTAGATAAGACAAGAATGAGATTCGAAGCTGGACAGGGGAAAATGCAACAGGTTTAATAGAGTAAGGCTGTTTATCAGAAGATTAAATAACTCACTCTGAATTTGACTAACTCTCCAGAAAAATATTATTGAATGGATGAAAATAAGTGATAGGTTTTGCTCATTATTACTGAGGCAAGGCAGAGAGCTTGCAGTTAGAGAAAAAAGCATTTACTACTTCAGCTTTCATTTAATCCCACTTCTGAGAATGGCTCCTTCACATGCAAAACACAGGCAATATTATCCAGTTTTCAATATGAACTTCCATCAGTTAAAAAGCAATTTAAGAAACAAATCTTCAACAGAAAGACCATATGCAAGTACATGGTATTTATTCAGATTCCTCTCTGTCTCACATATGAGCTGAAAAAGACCTAAGAATCTCCTGCTTTGCAAAGGACTTCCCTCACACGTTCTTGGATCAGGTTCCCTTGTCCAGAAGGTGAGGCCACACCTGGAGTACTCTGTATCCAGTTCTGGGCCCCTCAGTACAAGAGACATGAGTGTACTGGAGAGAGGCCAGCAAAGGGCCATGAAGATGATGAAGGGATTGAAGCATTTCACATATGAGGAAAGGCTGAGAAAGCTGGGACTGCTTAGCCTAGAGATTAGAAGACTCAGGGGGATCTTATCAAGGTACAGAAATACCTGAAAGAAGAAGAAGGCAGAGCCAGATCCTTTTCAGTGGTGCCCAGTAACAGAAGCAAAGGCAGTGGGCACAAACTCAAACACAGGACATTCCCTTCGAACATCAGGAAACACTTTTTTACTGTGAGGGTGACCAAACACTAGCACAAGTTGTCCACAGAGGTTGTGGTGTCTTTATCCTCAAAGATACTCAAAAGCCATCTGGAGATTGTCCACCAGCTCTAGGTGGCCCTGCTTGAGCACAGGGGATTGGATCAGATGACCTCCAAGCTCAACCATTCTGTGAGGGTGGCTGAAAAATCATTTAGTTCTGTCAGAGAATTAAATTGCTTTGAAAATACTCAGCAATCAGGGGATGTGTATCTACACCAGCTACTCTTCGATTTTATAAAAGATCAAAACTTCTCTTTCCTCCAAAATTGCTTCTGGTTTTAATATTTCCTCAGACAGTGTGTGGCAATGCATTCTCAGATTGCAGCCAGCTCTCACTCTTTCCTGTCTCCATGCCTGTTCCTAATGGTAGCCAACATTTGTTACCATTCGCTTTTACATATATATATAAAAATGTGTATATACATACATATCTGTGTGTGTGTGTGTATATGATGCAATGACCAAAATGACATTATGGAAAAAACCCCACCAAAAAACCAAAACAAACCAACAAATAATCTTCCCTCACCCTCCACTCCCCCTCAAAAAAAACCCAAACACAAAACAAACCACCACACAAAAAAATCCCCTCCAAAAACTCAAATAAACACAGGTGGTAGAGCTTGGGCCCCACTACTTTGTTTTTCGTCCCAATTTACTTATTGTGCTATGTCCCAACTGGCAACACAAAAAGAAATCTGCACATTTGTATGGGGAGTTCTGCTAGGAGAAGGACAATCAGCTGCAGATATGAAAGGAACTGAAGAGTCAGCAACTTCACAGCCTTTGCCTTACAATATCTGCTGCAACTTTTCAGATTATATCAAAGCTGTCATCACACACCCTTTTCATAGAACTGCAAGACTTAGGGAGAAACAAACATGGCACCAAGTCCACCCATCAAGCAGGAATAGATACCTCCTGCAGTGCTATTTTTCCAGTGCATTATCTGGTTGTTGTTTTCATGCATCCTAAGAACTCAGGTTTCAATGACCCACTGACATGAAGTGATGACCAATCTATTTAAACATCTAGCTAATGTAACTTCCAGGCTCCTCTCCACACTCCCCATCCTTCTCCTTCTCCTCTTTGGAAGCCTCCCACTGGTTGTCAACCAATGTTTCTGAGAACAAGTACCATGACAACCCAGATTCTTCCCACCAAACTTCAAGCAGTTCACTGTGTGCAAGTCAGGGGCTCTGTCATTGTAAAGACATAAGTAGCCTCAGTTAGTCTGTGGAGATACCACTGTCTTTCCATGCTGACTTCAGGGGGAACCTCCAAAAGGAGTCAGGTCCTTACAGACAAGCCATACACAGTTTAAATCTTGTGTAACTTTTCTGAGCAAGACACCTGTCTGTCCCCACTTCTCCCTACTAGTTCTCTCCTATTTAAAAAACTCTTCTTGGCACTGTATTGCCCAATCTGAATGCAATTTCTACCTATAATCTCATCAAACTTATACAGAGGGGGTCTACCAACATTAGACCTCCAAGATCTTTCTGTGTATTTCAAAGTACCTCATCAGTTTTTCCTTACCCTTTGAGAATGCAAAGGCATGGGCTGCTTCTGGGACACATCTTCTAATATCCCACTTACTTCTGATTTTCAACACACAGATTCAGATGGCTCTTCTCTAAATGCAGACCAGGCAAAAGAGGCAAGAGTATTTGCTCTATGATGCAAGTCACTGAGGAAAGAAAACCTGGATGAAGGAAGCAGGATCACCAGCAATACATGACTGGGAATTCACCAGCTACTAAACATGGTTTGGTATTGTAGAGGAACAGATTAACAAAAGGACTGGGCAACTACCTGTAAATACAAGAGGAGCAGAAGGAAAAGAATGTTCTTACATCTTGGAAGGCAACAAGAAAAGACATCAGAAAGACTGAATAAAGAGAGCACATTGATGCTGGTCATACTTAATGCTCTCTCCTACTAATTGCTATGAGATAAACACAGGCATAATAACACTAATCAATTTCTATAGATATTCACAGTTATTTATCTGAAATCTAACCCAAAACTTGAATATTGTGAGATAATTCTGAAACACTTTCTGAAACAACATCATAAGGCTTGGTTTCTTCTCATATCTCCCCACCTGCCCCAATCCCTTCCGGACTCACGTCCATTTCAACACAACTCACTGCCATGAAGCAAAAGTGTACAGCTTCATAGTCTGGATAGACAAAAAAAAACCTGTTCAGAGAAACAGTGCAAACTCTAATCTACACAAGAATTCCCAAAGTTTAGGATATCTTACGAGGTAAAAAGACACATAACTGGAATTTAGATTTCAAAAGCAAGCTTTGAAATCTGGCTGAAACATCATATAAAGATCTTTGAGAAAATCACTTTCCTTCAAAGAAACCTGCCTTTCCATTCAAAAGCCAAGCAACAATAGAGGCTTCACAACAGTCTCTAGTAGAAATTAGGCAAAAGCTAAGAAACAGTCACTTATTCTAACAACTTCATTGTACGTATTTCGGAAACACTTATTATGAAACTATAAGGACAGTTGTAACAAACCAGCTCCTTCCCCAAAAATGTCTAGGATGTTCCTCATCAGGGAAAAAAAAAAAAAAAGTAGAAATAACAAATCAAATCCTCTTGACTAGCAGTTTTTAATCCAAACACTGGCAGCTCATCTCACAGAATTGTCACTTGCTAGCACTTAGTAACCTTGTAAGAGTACAATGTTATATTGGCATCCTCTCTCGGGGCAGATACATTAAACTGAACCAACCAACCACTTGATCCGTAGAGGTTTTTAAAATAAACATTCTCAGGGGTACTAAAACATACTATTTACACATGGCAGAGGTGCACTGCTTCTTTACTGAAATTGCCATGGGCACCATGATTTCCATTCCAGTCTCCTGATGATTTCTACTCTGAATCATTAAGTATGATAAGTAGGAAGCCTTGGCAAGCATCCAAATGTCTATTTCTAAAGCATTAGCACTCAGAAACCGTAACACAAACCTAATCATTGTGCTTCCACAGTTACAAACAAAGCCAAACATCTATTTTCAACAAAACAGGGTCTGCTTCCCTCAGTGCAGCTCTAAAGAGCAAGAGAATAAAATAAATTTCAGTCAAATAATTGCTCTCTGCTTCCTATCCACCCCTCCAGTCTCCAAACATCCTCTAACCCAGATTCTAAAACAAAAAAAAACAAATGCCTCATTATATAAACATAAGTTATGTTTGAAAACCTATTTGCCTGCTCACCAATAACGATGGGGAAAACATTCCTTAGTGAAAAAAAATCATCTGTCATCACTTTCCACAGCTTTCACTTGAAAGTTAAAAAAAGTAATAATAATAATAATAAAAAAAAAACAACAAACAAACCAAAAAAAAAACCCAAAAAAAACAAAACCAAAAGCATTAGCTAAAAGCAGTGGAGCCACTGCTGCACCAGTCAGATTTGTTCTTACAGTCAAGCATCTCTGCTGCCCAGGGAAAGGCAGTAGTGACTAAGGCAGTGGCAGCTTGGTGTTCCCCTCCAAGTTAATGTCAACAGCCTACAGGCAGCTGACATCTCCAAAAAGGGCCGATCCTACTTGCATCATATGTCTATAATAAACTGTAATGACCTGGAAATGGCTCTCTCCCCTCAATGATAAGACAGGAAATGCAGAAAAATAGCTGAGAAGGCTATGAATCTTATAGCAAGATCTGAAGAGGAACCTCATTGTCACCAAAGGATTCTTATCCTCTTCTTGCCCCCATGGTATGAACAAGCAGCCCCTAGACCCTTGCTAGCCCTAGTTCCAAAACTTACTGGTCCAAAAATACGACAGCACATAAAGGCGACAGGAACCTCCCCCTACCACCCAGTTCTTCAGGAAAGACAATCCAATTAGAAAGGGCTGCAAACATCCTCAGAAGTTATCTGCCCTGAATAACAATGCAGTAGCTTATTTTGGTAAGTGTGTTCACACACACTCACACGAGCACACAGACTGGCTATTCACTCCCCTTGGCTGTACTTGTAACAGCGGAAACACAGGGCTTTCTTTCACATAGCTGCAATTTAGAACAGTGCTCACAAGGGGTAAGCAGCAGGTGCAAAGTCACAACTTCAAAAAAAAAAAACCTACAACAGACTTGTTTGTCCAGTCCAAGATGAAAATTTAAACTCTTACATCTTACCTGAAAACTGGTCCTTGCAAAGAGAGACAGCTATGAAAACAAAATAACCAGCAGTGATCTTCTTGAATAGGTTACAGGAACCAGAAGCTAACAATATGCAAGTACTTTCACATGAAGCAAAGAAAACAACCCAAAAAGAAGTGCTTTCTTAAGTGCTCAAAATTTATGTCCAAAAAATTGTGGTGATTATCCTACAGAACACACTCAGATAATTTCAGTAATTCCAGATTTTTGCTAGGCACAAAAGACAGCAGAAATTATCTTGTAAAAAATGCCTGAATTTAAATGATGGGATCAGAAGAAGAGGTGGGGGAGAAAGAACCAATCATCATCTGGAAATGGGGGGGGAGGGCAGAAAAGGATACTGAAAAAATATGAGAATAGGAAAAATAAATGTGTTGTTCTTTTTCTTTTTAACCCATTATTATATATTGTTTCAAGCTTTTGTGTCAGAACAGTCCTAGGTTCTTATTCGACCTATTCAACCATTTTACAGAGTGTTCCCACCAAAAATCATGTCAAAACCAAGTCCCTCTTTATACCTTCATCATATGTTCTGCAAATTTTGATAATAGAGACCTGTACTTAAATAACAAATGAAGAACTTCCACTTACTGTCACAGTTGATTTTGACACGCGCTACTGCATTCAAAACAGTTTTATCAGGAATCAGTGCAGTAGAGCTAGCACAGATGTTAATTAATCTCAGATTCTTTACTAGAGTTAAGGGGGGAAAACAATTAGACAGCCTTTATTTTCCCCACAGAGCATTAAGTGTTGAACTTTATGAGTGTTGAAGTGTATGAGTTACTTTTGCTATAGAGTCTCTCTTTCTGGCAGCCTTCAATGCTTATCATTCTTTGTAAAACACTAAGCAAAAGCAATTTTCCTCCTCCCTAATTTTGTATGAAAATATGAGAACCAGTGCAATGACCACTTTTTTCCTCCTGGCAGCCACAATTCCTTTTGACCAAGCACCCTCTGACAGAGAACAAAATGCTTCCCATTCATTTTGGGTGAACAAAGCTTCAATAAACCGTATTTTTACTTTCATTTTTGCAGATGAAGCCTAAGCAGCACCACTGGAAACAAGAAATAAGTGATTTGGTTATATTCTCCTGGACATGAAGCCTTCTATATGGGGACGCATCTAAAAATTGAGGCCCTTTGATAAGACACTGGAAACCAATTATAGCAATAACTCCTAAAGTAAAACTGCACAGACACTGTGATAGTGAACAATGGTGACACCCTTGAAAGAAAAGCAACTGGACCACTGACTTTGCCTCAGTCTACACAGGAGCTCCCTTCTAACACTGTCTGCCTTATCTCTTTGACACAGCCAAAAACACTCCATGACAAAAGGATTTATCAAAAGCATCTTTTCCCCTTCAGCGTTTCTGTGGCTATGACCACTACAATAGCTGAGAATATCATATTCTGTTACACATTTATCTAGGGGATTAAACACAGACAGAATTAACACACAATTTGTTCAATGTAACATGAAGTCTGCCAGGGCAGGGAACTGAAGCCTCCCTTATCTTCTCAAGCCCAAGTGGAGCGTCCCATTTAACCACCATACTTACTCTCTTAGAGGTGTGTATACCACACTGCCATATAACCTAGAAGTAAACCAAACCAAAATAAACAAATTTTTGAAAAAGCTGTAGTAATATTCCCTGGCATCACAAACTGAACTAATCCTTTAAATCCCTTGCCAAATTACAAAGTTGACAATATGAAAAAGAAATATGTACAAATCTGCATATATGCAATTCCCAATTCCCAGACTGGAGTCTGATTTGAAAGCAGAAAATACATCCCTGAATAAATGCTGTCCACTTTTCCAATATTTTTAGAATATTATCACAACACATTCACACAATCTTAAGCATTTTTTCTATGACTTCACTGTACAGTGTGTTTTTGGCCAGCCAGCAGAATGTAGTTCAGAGACTACTTAATCTTTTTGAAAGGAAAAGGCTTCAGTTTTATGATCTTGGTCATAAAATGAGGTGTGTTCTGGTTCTCCATAGAGTATTCCTTGACAGCACCACGTGTTAGGCAAAGCTTTGTTAATCTCACAATCAGACAAGCTGTGAGAGATGAACAGTCTTTTAACAAAAGCTTCTTGGAGACAAGGCACCTCTTTTGTCTTCCAAAAAAGCTCACTTATAACTTGAGAGTTTAGCAACCTAAATGGAAGTCCAAACATATTTTATCTAAAAGATAATATGTATGGCTTTCACAATAGCAAAATGAGGATGTCCAAAGAGGACAGAAAAGCTAATTAAGGAAGATATAGCTACAGACTTTCCATTTTGGTTCAGGTCACCTCTTTCCAAAGCTTTTAGAAAGCAGCTTCTAAACTGACTTTTCAGTTCCTTACAGTGTTAATGAATTTTAAAATTTAATAAATTCCAAGTGTAATGCAACTACACAATCCATTGAAAAGTGAGAGAAAAATCAAAATGCTTTAGAGTACAGAAAAGCTCTTTTGAGAACTACACATTCTTGAGAACAATCAGGAAAAAATCTGTCAATAAGAATATAACCAGGGCCTTGTTAAAAGCATATTCATCTCAAAATGGGTATTGTGTCACCACACAGCAGATCTCACCCACAGACCTGTCCTTCCTTGACTGTGTGTCTCCTAGTCACACACCTGAAGAGCCTTCAAAACTGTAAAGGATTCATGATCCATGTGCAAAGCAAAACTGGATGAGACATCCCTTTTTGGCCATGCTGACTATCTGCAATAATAAAGTATGCTAGGTGCTTCTATTGTTTAGAAAAAACCCAAACCAATTCCCCTCCAAAAAAACCTCCAACTTTTTTTCCCCCTTCTACAGCTTATAAATAAAATTTGTATACAAAACAGTCACTTTGATTATTTGCTTTGGCTAGTCAGTTTTTCTTTTTTGTTCCTCTCTTAACCTGTTAATGAGAAAAAGTCAGACAGGTCAAGAAAAAAGAAAACAAAAACAAACAAACAAAAAAGCCCCAAACACAACACCCTATTAAAATAGAGCCAATTCATACTACCTTTATTTAAATAAAAAGTTTCACTTGCTGTTTAGTTTTAAATATTTTCGAGATTATTGTCACAACCTTCTCAAATACTCAGATTTCTTTCTGCTTCTATTATGGTTATATTCCCCTATGTGTCTAAAATAAACACAACTGTTGTTGTGACAACTTTAAGCCTACCAAGCCCATCTGGCCAAAATACCCGAGAGCTTCCAGTGTCATGAAGAGTGAGAGTAGGGAGCAATATAGCAACTGTTTGAGGAACACAACTGGTCACTTAAGTCTTTTGTCTTGCAACTTTTCACATGCCCTCAAACCAGTGTACTTGCTGGCAGGTTCCTGGGGAGTTCAACAGGGGAAATGTTTTAATTGACATGAACAATGAGTTTGCGCAGCAAATACTGAAGATCAAAAGATTTTATTTTTTTATTGGTTATTAAAGGGCTACTACCAGCCCTTGAAAATTCTCATTTCTGTAATTTGAAGCACATATATATCATAAGTCAAAGCAGAGAATAAAGCAATGCAAAACCACCACAGTTGCATGGGAATGGAGCCTCTAGTGCATTCCCCAAAAGCCACTGGGTTGTCCAAGATTTATGATTTCTGTCTTACTCATCTAAGGGAAGACTCTTCTCACTTCCTCTCACTGTTGGAGTTGGTTTTCAATCAGCGAGCCAGGATTACCTTGGCAGAATCAAAAAGCAAGACCTCATTTGTACAAATCCCAATACTGCAGTTTATTACTGGAAAGAAAGCCTGGCAGTTTTTAAACTTTCCTGGTTTTTGGAGCTCACAGATGGTCCAGGACTGGTATGCACCCCCATACAGCAAATTTAAGCCTACTGACAACAGATGTACTTTTAAGTATCTTCCACAGATTCTTTAGAAATAATCCACTAATGTCCATGCCCTCACCAATTTCATGCTGAAAAGCAGGGCTCTAGATCCCTCCTGATGGGATGACCACAGTGTGAAACTTGAGCTGTGTAGTTGTGAATCACATCCAGAACAGATAGCAGAAACCATTAGCTTTCCACAGACCTTTCTGTACTCTGAACTACTATAAGCTTGAAGTCAAAACAGGATAAACAACAAAGCACAGCCTTGTATCTACTACTCCATTCTCATTTGCTCTGGAATAAAAGAGATGGCAACGCAAAGTGGAAATATTGAATACAGCTACTGTCTCCCCTACAAACTGCCATAATGTTTCCCCAAGATTATCCCCAATCAGTACGGCAATCAAACAAAAAGGGAGACACATATTGATAAGATGCCAGAGAAGCTGGCCTGGGAGAAAAAAAAATTTACTAATAGTCTGAATATTCTGAAAACACACTGATCTTCCCACCCTTCAAAGGGAAGTTCATAGAACTAGGTAAACTTTCACACTTCACTCCTTTTCAAATAAACTTATACCTCCTCCACAGCATATGATGCAGCCCTAAGAAAAAAATGAAAGTTTCTCAAGCGCAGTGTTTTCACACTGTCTTGATTCTCTTTTATGCACACACCTGCCTAATGCAGGTGTGATTTCTATCCAGACCACTATTGAAGTTTTGTGTTGTTACTTAGGAATTTCTTTCAAGTTCTGAGGTAAAAAAATTCCAATCATTGCCTCCACAGTAACATAACTAACCATGAGCAGTGCACTGAAACTTGCAAATAAAAACCCCAGAGTCAGACAAGAGGACCCCTCCCCATGCTATGGAGGCTACAAAGTAGTTAAACAGAGAAATCAATATTCGCTTTAGGCTATTCCTTCTCGGTTCTTGTAGATTTAAATACAATGAGGGTAACTGCGAAATTTCCACACTGCAAACATGGTTTGCAAACTAACTGCTCATTTTTTGTTTGGAGATTTAAATTATAACTGCAGAAACTGTGGGTTGGAAGAACTTCAGTGGAAGAATTGCTTGTACACTGGATCTGTGGCTTGAAGGGAAAAAAAAGAAGTTTAATTTTTTTTAATGTCATGAAACTTGACTAGTCCAACTGCTGTATAAAACACACATGCACATGTAGGGCTTTGGAAGTTAGCAGGACTGGATGTCCAATACCTATCCCTCCAAGTAGTTCTGTTAGGTCCCTGGAAGACAACGAGCCTATTGATTGCAAAAAAATTGTTCAGAATTTGCAAACCTTCCCAACTGGATACCTTGAGGAGTATGCACCACTCTTGTAAGACTTCCACTCAGTTAAAAACCAAAAAAATAAAATGTTCAGCAGTGTCACCCACATGGATCAACTCTGACAACCCAAGTAAAACTACAGACCAAGGAAGTGTAAAGTAACTTTATTTAGAAAGGTGCATGCAAGCAGGCACCTTACTACCCAGAGTATGTTCCACTTGTCTGCAGAGGCAGCAGCCCAGCTTGCTTAGCAGGTACTGAGACTCCAACCACAAGGACTCTGTTTCCCTCTCAGCCATTGTCCTGGTGAGGGATGTTAGGCAAGTCCCTGTCTTCTTAACATCCCAGGTCACCAAGACACAGAAAGGAAATTCCTACACTAATTGATATAACAAGTACAGAAATTCATTAAGAGAGATTAATAGATCTGTCTCCTTTCTCTTGAGAAAATCCTACACTTCAAAAGAACCCCAAACCATTTTCAAATAAGACTGCACTCCTTTCCCAGAGGCTCATCACGTTCAGGCATACACAACAAAGGCTTTTCTGCACTTGCTGAGCACCTCACAAAAATTATCATGACCCATTCTCCAAGACACAGTGGTTTCCAAGCCTTTCATCTGCAGGCCTCAGAAGATTTTCCAGCAAACATGCAACTACTGCCTAGGAGGGATTAAGGTAGTAGATCCTAGTTTTACTTCCTGGATCCCTGAAAAGCAGTCAAAAGGCCACAAAGTGAGAAGCTGAATAACCCTGTGTTTCTTGCAGTCTATTACAACCCAAGCTAAGCAAAATTTAACCTTGATGAAAACTAAAATTTTAAAAATTGACAAAAATTTTCCTCTGAAAACCAGAAGTCTGTGTTTAATCCCATTAAAAACTCAATCAATTGTAAGCAAAATCTTCTTCTACCACGGCAGAAGCATGAGCTGGGCTTGTTCAGTCTAGAGAAAACTGAGAGGAGATCTCATGAATGCATATAAGTATCTCAAGGGCAGGTGTCAAGAGGATGATGCCAGACTTTCCAGTGGTGCCCAGCAACAGGATGGGGAGCAATGGCCATAAACTAAAACACAAGGAGTTCCACCTCAACATGAGGAAGAACTTCTTTACATCAAGGTTTGCAGAGCACTGCAACAGGCTGCCCAGGGAGGTCGTGTAGTCTCCCTCTAGAGACATTCAAAACCCACCTGGAAAAGTCCCTGTGGCACCTGCTTTAGGTGACCCTGCCTTGGTGGGGAGGGTGGACTAGATGATCTCCAGAAGTCTCTTCCAACCCTAGCAATTCTGTGATTCTGTGGTGGAAAATTTGTCAGTTTCCTCTTTGGTGCAGGAATTTCTTCCTAAGTGTAACATTAAAGGAAGAAAACAAAGTTGTTAAAACTCAAGCCAAAATTGTTGCTGTGTTTGTGAAGTAATATTCAAAGTATTTCTTCTTCTCATGTTTTCACTTGAATTTTCACTGACTTTTTACAGCAGAATCACAGAATATCATGATCTGGAAGTGACCTCTGTTCTCCTGGTCCTATTCTCCCAACAAAACAGTCACAAATTGACTTGGGTTGCTCAGGGGCTTGTAAAGCTGAGTTCTGATTATCTACAAGGATATTACAACCTCCCTGGGTAGCCTGTTACAATGTTTGGCTACTTTCACATTGAAATTTTTTTTCCTAATATCTTATTGGAGTTTCCCTTGTGGCAACTTGTATCTGTTGCCTCTTGTCCTACTGCCTCTCCATACCTCTCAACAGTTAACTGAAGACATGGGATAGTTTTCCCATAAAGAAAAGCAACACATGCACACAGAGCTGCATTTTTAAGCTGTTCATAAAATATGTACACATAGGAAAGGATTTTCAGCTTATTTTTTGCAATACAAGAACTGTACTTTTGTTTGCAATCTAACACAGTTTCTTACGGCTTGGCCTTCTGCAGCATATACCACCAAAGACTTGTTCACAGATAAGTAAAACAGAGTAACTAATGTGTGAAGGGACTTTAAAGACCATCTAGTTCCAATTGCTCTGTGATGGGCAGGGAACACCTTCCACCAGACCAGGTTGCTCAAAGCTCCATCCAACCTGCCCTTGAACCTTGACAGGGATGGGGCATCCTCAGCTTTTCTAGGTAACCTGTTCCAGTGCCTCACCACTCTCATAGTGAAGAATTTCTCCTTAATAGCTAAACTAAATCTACCTTCTTTCAGTCTAAAGTCATTCCCCCTTGTACTACCACCATCTGCAACAGCTGTGCCAGACTGAGGTACTTATATGACTTCACGATACACTCTGTTTCACCCAACTTCTCTCTTCCATGCTAAGCACGGAAGCAGCATTTAGCGACGTAGAAATTCGAAACAAAGAAAAACCACGGGAAAACTTGTGGTCAGCACGAAGATGAGATCTACAGGCCACAGTGCGGGCTTGTACCTGCTCCACCACGGCACCTCCTTCGGGGTTGCGCAGGCTGTGGCAAAGCACCAGAGCGAGCTCGAGTGTTCTAGCGCTGCTGCGCTGACCCTGCTAGCACACCCTTCTCTCCAGAAGCAAACCTGCTGCACAAGGATGGATGCAAAGTGTATGTTTCGGTTTTAGGATTTTTTTTAATTTGTTTGTTGGTTGGATTTCTACAACAGCATCTTCTGCTATGGGCCACCCGTACCCCCTTCCTCCTCTCCGGGACACAGCGCCGGGCGGGGAGGCGCTGACAGCTCCGGGCGGCTGCGCCCGAGCTGTCCCGGTGCGCTGCCCTCCGCTCCGCCGCCGCCACCTCGGACCGACCCGATGGCGAGGGGCAGAGCGCTCTGCAACTGGGACCGGGCAGACAAAGAGCCGCCCCGGGGCGCAGAGCAGTCTCGGGTCTGAAAAAGTTCCGAGGGGACTCTGCTCTCGCCAGCATGAACTTCTGCGAGGGCACGCCCCCCCGCTCGGCTCTCGGGGCGCAGCCGGCCAGTCCCGCTCCAGTGTCAGACCCCACCGCCCCGCTAGGGAAGCCCCGGCCTCCCGCCGCTCCAGCCCCCGGCTGCCCCCCGGCCGCATCCCCGGCGCGGGGGAGCCCCGGCACAGCCACCACGGGGGGTGAGGAAGAGCCGCACAAGTCCCCGCCGCCGCTGCCCTTACCCAGATAGTGCCGCAGGTCCAGCAGAAAAGTGCGGGGGGCCTCCGTTGAGTGGTAGAAGAGGGAGCCCAAACAGAAGAGCAGCAGGGCGGCCATGCAGAAGCCGTAAGTCGCGCAGCGAAGAGGCAGCAGCGAGAGGCAGGCGAGAGGGGCCGCCGCCTCTTTCAAGCCCCCCGCCCTGGCCCGGGCCCCTCCCGTCGCGGCCGCCGCCGCCGCGGGGGGCCGGGGCACCGGGCAGTCCCCGCCGCCGTGCTGCTGCTTCTTCTTCATCCTCCCCTTCGCCCCCTCCGGCTCACGCAGCCCGCCGGGGGAGCGCATCCTCCATCGCCTGCCCGGCTCCGGCTGCCCGCGGCGGGGAAAGTTCCCGGCCACCTCAGGGGACCCGTCCCGTCCCCATCGCCGGCTCCGCGGCAGGCGAGAGTCCCCGGCGCTGACGGCGGCTTGCTGCTGCTGCTTTGCTGGTGCGGAGCGCCGCTAAGGGGAGGGGAAGGAGGTTGGTCACCATCCCGGCTCCCTGGGGCTCCTCTCCTCCTCCGCCGCCGCTCTCGCTCCCTCTCTCCGCTCGGGCCCTCCCGCCCCGGTGTCAAGTTACAGCCAGCACTCCGCCGCCGGCCGCCTCCAACTCGCGGTCCGACTTGTGCGCGCCGCCCGGCCCCACCGCCTCCCGCCCGCCCCGGCCCCGCCGCCCGCCCACCGCGGTCCCGCCCCGGCCCCGGCCCCGCCATGCGCCCGTGGCCTCCGCGCGAGCGACCCCTGCGGGTGTCGCCGCCGCCCCGGCCTCGCACACCTCCCTCGGCCCGCCGGGGTCTGACATCGGAGTGATGGAGACAAGACTAACGCAGCGTTAAGATCCGCTGCCTTTACGTTCGTGTGATGTCGTTCGTGAGGGAAGAGCGGGACCTCTCTTTCCCTTGCAGCTTTGCTGGGGTGATTGAAGCGGAGCTGTTGTCTATTGGGGACAAGGCTTTAGACGAGTACAGAAATCACAAAAGATTGCTCATGCAGCCTTAATTTGACCCCATTGCACATATGGCTTATGATACAGCCTCTAATTACTGAATCATACTATTTTTTCTAGACAGGTTCTTCCAGCCCTGTGACTGGTGGGTGAATGGCATTCACTCAGCGCTGAGCTGTTTAATAGCTTCATCCTCTTTATACAACATATGTCCCTGGTATGTCCTGATGGCTTATTTGGAGCTGTTCTTGTTCTTGGGCATTGTCTGAAGTAGAAATACATTTCATTCCTCCATGCAGCTGCATTGCCAGTGCAGCAGTGGAGGGAGAAGATCTTGGAGTGGTAATGCTAGTTCACTGTTTTGTTTATGGACCTGGCTGGAAGTAGGGGGGCTTTCTCAAGAACTTGCTCATGGGGTCACACGAGACTCTTCATTTCTAAGCAACAGCAACATCCACTGTGTTTTAGGAGAAAAGTAGGAAATCATGACCCAAGTGCAACCCAGGTCAGAAATTAAAAAACAATCAGGCTTTTCCTTTTTAGGCTTAAAAAATGTATTCTGATCTAGGGGGCCTGACTCATAATCTTTGTACACTTGCAGCTGGAAATTTTGCTCAGGAGACTGCATTCAAATGTTTTTGCCGCTTGCCCTGAAAGGCTTGGGTAAATGCCTGGATCTTACCTACACTACTGGCTTCAGTTTTTTTATCAGCAACCAGCAGCAAAGGGCATCTGCTGAAATATGGAAATTAATCTTGCTGGTGTGGATAAGAGCACAAAGACAGAATCTATCAATAAATAACCATTCCCATAGTATTCCTTTTTAAAAAATACCCACCCACATTTGGCCTGAAATAGCAGACCTTAGTTTGGAGAGAAATCTCCTGGTTTTAGTTACAGAGTTCTACAACATCAATCCACAGATACTTCACAATCGTACACAAAACCTGTAGCAAAGGCAAAGCTAGTTACAACACTTCATTTCTGAAAAAGAGGAAAGTAACAGAATACAAAAAATAAGTCCACTTTGGGCTAAATCTTTAGGACTACAGTTCATTTAAAACAGAAGCAGCCAACACCTTTCACCAGATAAAGTCATAACTCTTAACTGCACGGTTTAACTACCCCTTCTTAATTCTCCTGAATGTGGCTTTGAAACACTTAGGAAGTATTAGAGGCTTACTTAACGTGCACTGCTTCTGTGGATGTTTTCATGTTTTATATTCTTTTGAATACTTCCATATCTACTGTCTAGTTTGGATGACAACACTGCAGATTTTGTTAATAGCGCTAATTGCTGTTGCAGATGAGAAATAGGTAAGAGCTTACACTGAATGTTTGAGAAAAATGGGTGCTTTGAGGAGAAGACTGATAACACCTGTGAGGTGAATCAATAAATCTTTTTTCTCCTTGTTGCAAAGAATGTCTTTGATCTCTAGGAAGAGATTAAAAAAAAAAAAAAAGACAGAAAAAGAGATCAGTCAATGGAGTAAAATTAAAGTGGGAAGACTGTACTGTTGAGAGTTTTTGCCATATTTCTAAGCATCAACGGATAAAAAAAATCTCTTGGGAGGAAGAATACAATTTTTTTTTGAAACATATACTTAAATGTATAAATTAGGTGTAAAATTATTTACTTTCACATATATGGACTACCACACCTATGTGTGATGTGTTAGAATGCCTAGCTAGGGCAATGCACAGGAAAATAAATACTATTTACTTTGTGCTATAGCTTGATAAAGTGCAACTGTTTTCTTATTTTTAATTCCCCTCTTACTCATCTGCTTTAACAAAAACAGTATGATTTCACACACAAAGCATAAAGCAATTAAAACATATATACATCCTTAACTTATTACATTCCCATTCACACAAATAAACTCAAAGAATCCAAAACACAAGGCCCCCTTAAAGCAATATTATTGCATAAAAGCCAAATATTGACACTTCAGGATAAGCCAAAGGTAAGAGTTTTCAGACAAAATTGTTTTGACTTGTAGAGGTTATGACTTACAATTTAGCCTTTAATTGTGTGATGATATTGTTTTGCTCAGGGGACCACTGTCTTGTACAGTGCATGGGACAGATACTGTTCACTGAATGTGCAGCCTTTCAGTTTATGTTTAATCTCTTTGTTCAGCATATGTTCTCAGGCTTTGTTTAAAGCTATTTAAATCCTGCTTGTAATGTGGAATTATTAACATCGTAGCAGGCTTTTCTACAGCATTCACTGTTACAGTACCTTGAACATACGATAAATGCTTATAAATTACGTTCATGAGATGCAGCGAAGATCACCATTTTACTTATTTGGAAATGAGACACAGAGAGATTAAGGTTAAATACGTCAATTAATTTTCGTTGCCAGCCTTGAGATGACTGGGGTTCGCCTTGGTGAAATAGTTATCATGATGCAGTACTTTGTATGTTTGAAGCATAGCTCCCTTTGACTTCAGATGCAGCTGTGAATGCTAACTACTTCCACAAATCAGACCCCAGGCTCTCAAACCGAACACCAAGCATAAAAAGAGCACTCGGTGGCCACCTGTAGTTCAAGTAATCTGCCTGACATCATGTAGGAGTGCTCTGGTGCTAGCAGACGCAGAATCAATCATTTTCAGAGTGGTATTCACTGCAGCAGTCCTCATCCTCTGCTTGCCTTGACCTTGTCCCACTTTTTCGCCTCCTCTCCTAGAGCTCCAGGATCCTTGTCCAAATCTGTTTTCTTCCATGACCTCATCCAGAGGAGGTCCAGCTCTTGCTCAGATTGAATCCCCCTTGTGGCTGCAATGGTTCCAGTGAGAAGGACATTTTGAGCATAGAGGCACTGTCCCCGGGGCTGGAAGAGGATGCTCCTCTGTATAAAAGAGAGAGCATAGCTGCCAAAAATTTCCAAGTGAGTCCACATTGGTACTGCACTAGACATTCCTGCACTGAATCATAATTCCAAATGCATGGATTTGGAAACAAATTCAAGAAGCAAGATAAAAAGCGCAAGGAGGTGGTGTGTTGGCAGTTCTTGGCAGAGAGACTCATTTGGCCAGATCAGCATGGGTTACCCACCAGCTCAGCCAGCCTGAACGTAATGTCTTGCCAACTGGGCTGTGCACTCAGAATTCTGAGCCTAAGTCACTAGTATCTTGTTTGGGAATGTCTGCACAAGACTGCTGGAGTGCTGCAGCTCTCATTTACTGAGCACATGTAATCTGAGGTTGTAGAGAAATCTCTGGTCTTCCAAAGAAATAGCAAAACTCTCACTCCTAAAATACAAAGACCGGTGCTCCAAGGAACAGATGCACTATGATTTCCTATTTTTGCAGTGGTAGGATTTTGTTTCTAACATAGACAATACATATTTCTCCTATTGTTAGAAACATCTGAACATTGTTTTTTCCAATTTTTTAAGTAAATTCACTAAATACATTCTTATTAAAGCAAATTTCTCAGCTGTGATATTTTAGAATTGACAGTTCGCAAAGGTATAAGTAACTAGAAGGGGATAAGATACAGACTTGGCCCTAGTTTCCACAAGACAGAAAGGATAGAGGAAATTGAGATGCAAGGCCTCACTGAGTGAGGCTCTCTAGTATAACAGAATGACATAATGTAATGTCATCTGAGAAGCACTCCTGAAAGATCACAGCTTTCAATTCCTCCAGCACCCTCTGCAAATCAGAAAGGGTTCAGAGTATAACAGGGTGATTGATGACAACTATGCAGGCTTTATTTTGCTTTATTCAGCAACAGCTGATAATTCGAAGAAGATGAAATAAGAGTGCACCATACTCTTTCATTTCATACCTATAGACCCTTTACAAGTTTCTTCTGCCTTGACTGAACTGGAATTGCAGTGGTATTCATGACTGAACTGTGCTTGCTGGTGATATTCGTTTCTGTCCTTTGTGGACCATTCAGGAATATATGCTGTAGGGAGTTGGCCCGGGCCAGACACCAGGTACCCACCAAAGCTGCTCTCTCACTCTCCCTCTGCAACTGGACAGAGGAGAGAGAAAAAAAAACAGCTAAGGATTCATGAGTAGAGATGAGAGCTGGGAGAGGTCAGTGACTGATTACCTTCACAGGCAAAACAAGACTCCAAGTGGGGATAGTACTTATATTTATTACTAACAGGATAAGAGCCAAAGAGTGAGAAAAAAAAACAGCCTTAAAAACACCTTCCCCCCACCCCTCCTTCCTTCCATGTTCTCTCTCCTCCCCCCCAGTGATGCAGGGGGATGGGGAATGGAGGTTGCTATCAGTTGTTGTTTCTGCCACTGCTCAGGGAGAGGAGTCCTTCCCCTGCTCCCATGGGGTCCCTCCCATGGGAGACAGTCCTTGATGGACCTCTCCAACGTGAGTCCATCCCTCGGGCAGGAGTTCTTCCCAAACTGCTGTCCCGTGGGTCACTCCTCCATGGGGTGCAGTCCTTCACCAATGAGCTGTACCAGCTTGGGTCCCCCACAGGGGCCACAAGTCCTACCCAGGAAAAACCTGCTCCAGCGTGGCCTTCCCTCTCCACAGGCTGCAGGTCTCCAGCAGGACCCTGCTCCATCCTGGGCCTCCCATGGGGTCACAGCTTCTTTCATTCTTCCACCTGCTCCAGCATGGGCTCCTCCATGGGCTGCAGGTGGGTCTCTGCACCCCGATGGTCCTCCATGGGCTGCAGGGGCACAGCTGCTCCACCATGGTCTGCACCACGGGCTGCAGGGGCCTCAGCTCCAGTGCCTGGAGCACCTCCTGCCCCTCCTTCTGCACTGATCGTGGTGTCTACGTTGTTATTCCCATGTTCTCACTCCGCTCTTCCCTGGCTGGAATTTCTTCTGCACAACAATCTCCTTTTCTTAAATATGTTATCACAGAGGCGTTACTCCTAATTGGCTTGGCCTTGGCCAGCAGCAGGACATCTATCCTGGAGCCGGCTGGCATTGGCTCCACGGAACAGGGGAAGCTTCTAGCAGCTTCTAACAGAAGTCATCTCTTTAGCCCCCCCCGCTACCAAAACCCAGCCACAAAAACCCACTACATATGCCCAGGAAAAATATGACAGTAAATATCTGATTACAGGAAAACGAGCTTGTGTGACAGATGGATACAACCTAGTGACACTCTGATGGAGTAGGTTCCCTTCAGAAGAGGTATTTATTATTTGTAATTGAAATGGTACTTGGAATTATCTGAGCATTTTCTGATTATATCACTTGGAGTCTGATGGTTTTATCAAAAGGAATTCATATTGATCTCCTGGCATGGCTGGCTATCTCCAGCAAAGCGCTACTCACAGGGCTATCCTAAGTCCTTATACCATTTTTTAAATTTGTTTGGTTAATTTTCTCAGAAAATGGGTAATAAGAGAATTCAGCCAGGTTGCTTTCCTGTTTAATTAGCATGCATATCATTCAGAAGACGCAGTTGAACTAGTTATAAAAGAGGGTGTTTTATAATGTATAGTCTTGATGATCAATCTTTTCCTCTCAGAAATATTTACTCAGAACCCCCCAAATGTGTTCCCTTCGACTTTGTGTCTTCTTTGTATTGATTTATCAATAGCAGTCTAATTCCTGCATTTGTCTGCAGAAACTACTAATAGAGAGGCGCAGAAGTTTCAATGTGTAAATGGGAGTTTTCACACAACAGGCCCATTAAAAGTTACATTTGTTTAGACAGTTAACAGAGTAACACCATATGATGAGCTGGGCAAATTTAGACACATAAAGATGGAGAGAGTCACATGGGGAAAATAAAGTGTCATGGTTTGAGAGCCCCAAAAATCCAATTCCCTAGTCCAAGCCCCCTCCCACATCTCAACCCAGTGTGAGATGGTTTTTCCAGACACTACACGAGACTCAAAATGGGGGAAAGGGATTATATATTACAATGACTGTACAAAATAAATACTACAATACATTATATACAATCTTAACTATCTCTATACCATGACATAAAAGTATTTACAATGGATCAAACCTCTTCTCCCCTCCAAATAAAAGTCCAGGAGGGAAGAAGGAAAGATCCTTTCCACTTTCAGAGCAGCATTCTCTTCAGAGTAGCAGTCTATCTCTCTCTCTTCCATGCAGCAGCTGTAGCTGGATCTCTGCCAGTACACACGAGGGGGTATCCAAGCCCTCTCGGCCACTCGTCTCCAAGCGAGGGTCTTCTCTTCCGTGGGCTACGTTCACCCGGACAATGTCGTCTCACCACGGTCATAGCAACGAAGCTCAGGGGTCTTCGTGACGGTCCGTATCTTCAGGGGATTCAAGCCCCTTTGTAGAGCTCTGTGCACGGTATTTCAATTGATACAAGCTTTCCTTCTGAGCAACAGCCTACAGGATGTCCCTCAGAGCTGTTTGCCTTTGCTGCACAGGTGACTCGGTCTTTTAGGCACTCAGTTTTATCAACAAGCTTTTAACTGCAGAGTGGTGATACATCAGTGAGAAATGAAATGGAAGGTCAAAATTTAAAAATGCCAAGCCCACAGAGTAATATACAAATTGCTAGAACAATATCTGATAATTCTCCCCTCACATGAAGGACTGGTAAAGAGTGGTGTACCAAAGGTGAAAACACTGTCCTGTGTACCAGTGTGTACATACATATACATGATGCACCTATAGGTGCAAAACGCTGACTGAGACTGATTCAGGCAGCTTATTGCAACAGCTCAGTGAGTTCTTTTTCTAACTTAGTTTTGACTCAATTCCCAGACAGTTACATATAGAGTCTTGTGTTCTTATCCCTTCCTTAACACATGCACATATAAAACTGAACATTTTTAAGTTGTATGTAAAATTTCATTTTGATTCTATACAATAAGATTAGGAGTTTTATTCAGTATCAGTTTGCAAAATAACTGTGGGAAATACAGAATCTTTTAAATTTTTAATTGAGTAAGAATAGCTCTCATTTAAGTAGTTTATTTTTGTTACTCTTGCAGTTTCATGTTGTTGTTAAAATGTGAAATATGCAAAGCAGCAAGGAAATCTACATATCATAAAGTATTTCCCTCCACTTTTAAATTAGATTCTTTGCTAACAGAATTTCTGGAATACAGTATGCATTTCTTTTAAAGCTATACAAAATACATGTGGAAGATAATGCTTATGAAAATGCCTGCTGAAAAAATATACTATATAAATCAATTATTTAGGACCTGTAAAGTAGAGAAACAAAATCTATAAAATGAATATAAAAAGATACAATGCAATTAACATAGGCATGAATGTTTACACAAAATTAGCAGCCAAGCATTTGCAAGAGGAGAAAGAATGTAATTAATTTATAATGAATCAAGGCAAATAAATCAAAGTCTCCTTGCTCAATTTATTGAGTTTTACTCAACATCAAGGCTTCCTCTGAAGCAATTTTTTCTGCAGTCTTTGTCCAGAGCCACATGACTGGAGCAAAACTATGAATTGCTTTAAGCACTCCCAGATGCTGAGCTTGTCAGTCTTAGATTGTACTACTTCCAATTCTTGTGGAAAAAGAAAGAATATATCTTCATTATACTGGGCCTTCAGCTGAGTAATCTCCTGATTGAGAGTCTTGGGTTAAAAACAGCAGAGCAAAAAATATAATAAACTGGTCTGATTTCTGTTGCTTAATGAAATAAAAAAATTACCCCGTCGTTGCTTCTGATATTATTTTGCTGCCACTGTATTTTACTTCCCGCCTCTTGCTGCAGCGACCTTAGCTGTTTCAGTGGGACTGCACATGTGCTGCTGATTGAGCTAAACCAGATTTTAACATCACACCTTGTAAAAGCAGCTCCTATTGCCTTTATGGGAAGCTCTTTCAAAAGGTGTCACCTTTTTTTTCCCTTTCTTTTTATCTCCAATTAACACAAGCAAGCTCAATCATATGTCATTTGCATTTACAAGAACAGTACACAATGTCTTTTGAAGATCTGCTTAATCTGTTTTTGCTTTTTCATATTCAAGCAACATAAAGCAAAAAGACCATGTTTATAACTTTATGAAAATTGTTAATTTACTGTAAAACAAAGGTCATATTACCTTCTCCTCAGCCTTGCCATCTTTATTTCATGGCATTTATCCATGGACAGCAGACTGTTTCAAAGACTGTGTGTGACAGTCCCTGCTTATATCCTAAGATCAGTTACAGACCTCTTACAATTTTAGTCTTATGTTGGCCAAAGGATGGGAGATCACAGATGGGTGTCTGGGTAGGAAATCTCACCCTGAATTGCATAATGGAAACCCCCAAATACATACAGAGATCAGGTGGTGTGTAAATCACCCTTTCCTTCAGGACAGATAACCAGAAAAGGGTGGCAGGACAAGGCTACTACTCCGAAATCTGCACATTGCACCAGCTCCATCTCCGCTCTTCTGGACTTTAGCCTGTGTTCCTTGTGCCAAAAACAATGTGATGGGGAATTATTCTTGCTGTGATCATCTGTGTCTGATCCCAGGTCAGGAAAAAACTACATCACTGTTCTGCATATGTATGAAATGCAAGTGCTGTGAAAGAAATTATGATACAGGGTCAAAAGTGTGATTCTCCCATCGAATTCAAAGATTTGATTGGCTTGTTTGTCTCTGCAAGAGTAGAATTTCTCCTCAAAATGATATTTTAATAATTACTTTAATTGTTATTAGCTTAAGAGTTCTGTCATAAGCATCAATACAGTTATGGATCATAGAAATTAGAGGATAAACTACACCTTTCATCCTCATTCAAGCTCCCCTTCCAAATGACAGCCTTGTACCTCTAACTGTTCTCAGGATGAAGAGCTAAAATTTTCCCAATCTTCATTACTGCAAATATTGCTAACAAAAGTAACCAAAATGTCTGTATCTTCCGTAATGTAAATGTGGTATGTTTGTTTAAGCCAGGGGGAGTAGGTGCAAAACTGAACGCGGATGTCTTGAAACTTTTTATCCTTTTATCCAGAAGCATAAATATTAGGTGGAAATAAATCATGAATACACCAAGCCCTCAGACAAAACCAAAGAAGAATATTTGTTGTAGGGATGAGATACTATTTGAGAAACATAGGGCAGTCAAAAGCTGCGTTGGTTTTGGTTTGTTTTGGTGCTTGAATTCCCAATGCTTTAAATGTAAACTTCAGAAATGTGGAAATGGCTTTTTTAGCCTTTGGACTTCCCACAGACATGATCCTGACAAGGACAAGTGACTATGTATTGTATATGTATACAGTGGACTTACTGTTAGACAAATGGGGGGCTGCAGGAGGTTTCTGTGGCCCCTTCATTAAACTTATTACAGAGGATACATTCTCTTCTATATCCATTTTATAACTCAGTGTATTTTCTCTTTTTGCAGAGGCTTTTCACTTGTGTTCTCTGAATTCCTACGGGAATATATGATGAAAAAAAAGACTTTTAGTGCCTATCAATTACCAGTCAAATTTTCTAATACTAATAGGCAGTTGAAGTTCATGTAACTGCAACCCATCCTATATTATAGCTGAGACATTTCAACTTCTCCAGGCTTGTGGGCATGGAAATCTAAAACCATTTTCCATACTGTTTTCTGTTGGGGCAGAGCCACAACTCACCTGAAGACAGTCCCACATATTTACTGTCTCAGCCAGACAGATGCTCCCTCCACTGAGATGCCTCTACTTCTCATCCCCTGACTCTGCTGAAAGGTCTTCATTGAATTGATGAAATATAAATAAGCAACCAAAAGGAGGAGGGGGCGATGATAGTAATTTTACAGGAACTTCATGGCTGAGAAAATTCTGAGCTGCAAAAAAATCAATATAATTTCAGAAGATTTGGTATAACATTACTTAATGGTAGAAGTTTTTAAATGGGGAACAGTGAAGGCACATGAGTACCCCACGTGCTGTTTTTCTACATAGTTCAAGACTTTTGTAAATTAAAGCAGGGCTGGAAGATCCCAAAGAAGTTTGGCAGGGTGACTGTGAAACATTTTATAACATTTACATCATTGTCTTATGTTTTTCAAGGGAAATTACTCATAGCGTGATTTCTACAGTGAGTAGAAATCTACTCCTGCAGCGCTGCACACTAAGTCAGAGATTGTCTGATGGTAGCAAGGTGATAATTCTCTAAGTTGGTCCAGTGTCTCCAATTTTAAACTCTAAGTGTCCTTTACTGAGTGAATATGAAAACATGTTAATGCTTTGGGGATGTTTGTGGTGAGAAGTTGAGATGAGACACTGAACATACCATGTACAGCTCAGCTCTTTGCTTCAGAGAGGCTGACAGATGTTTGCACTCTCATAGTCTCCATCTTAAACCAGCCACATACTCACTTTGCAGTGCGTTCAACTAGAAGGAAATTTTAAAGAAGTTGCTTCAGGGACTGCACGACTCCAAAGAAAAGTTTTTGAGAAAGTTAAGATTCAAAAAATATCAGAAGTCTTGAAGTGTGCAGAACATAACCATAACAACAGCAAAACAGGACAAGCTGTATTCTTGCCAGCAAATACAGTGCAAATTGAATGAAAACAAAATGTAAGAAGGAGATGCTAAACAGGAGAACAATGCCAAAAAAAGTTAGAGTAGGAAGATTTCCAAATTCAGAGCCCCAAAAATTTTCCATTGCCACTTTTTTCCAGCGGTCTACATTTTGGTAAATATGAAATACACATAATGTCACTTTATCTTTTAAAGAAGACATTGTCTATCAAATACTGCCACTGTAGAGTTCAGTTTAGAGCTGTCACCACTGGGTGATGCAACATGTTCCTTTCACACTTAAAAATAGCAATACTAGACTTATTAGGAAGAAGCGACTGGATCTTATATTGAAAGCAAGTGGTACATTAAGAGGTAAGGGAAATTCTGCTGTGGTTTATATTATGCCATAGAGAGCGGGAAGAAACTGCTGTCGTAGAAAGTGTCGATTCCTGTTGGGATTTGGCTGGCTGGAAATCGAAGAATGCAAATAACTGAGAATATGAGAGTATTTTAAGAAATTGCAACTGCATCCTGTTCAGAACATGTGCAATTTTTGCAAAAGCCAGACACAGACAATCTGACACTGTCCCCAAACACAGGTCCTCTGGCTGGCAGGGTGGTAAATGTGCTGCAAAGGCAGCTGTAGAGTATGTTCTGATTAAAAAAAGGCCCCATATGGAGACCACCTTGCTGTAACTTAGTGCTTCTTTTTTTTAATTTTCAGTTTAAATCACTCTTTAAAATAATTTGAAATTTGTATTTGTCATTATATGGAATTTCCAAGCATGCAATTATTATATTCTGCTATTAGAATGGTAGAATATGTATCAGTCCTTCCTGCTGACATTTTAATCACTAGCACTTACTGCTGAAAAACTTCTCACAGGTAGAACTGATTTGTAAAATCAAATCTTACATCCTTTACAGGGTTTGACATCTTACATAATTAACTAATTTACTGTACATCATAGGTCATTGATTTTGCCATGGAAAAAAAGAAATTAGGCTGAAATGTTCATCTATTATTTTTTTCCAATGAATCATTCTGCCCAGTATAAATGTTCCTCTTTTTTTTAATCCATTGTCTTTTCCATTAGAGAAATTTTATTACCGAGATAAATGTATTATGGTCTTGCAGTTTGGTTATTGATATACTTTTCTTTTTAGAAGTGCAATTGTTTCTGAATGTGGTCAAAGTACTTAGCCCCCAAAACCTATGTGAGAAAAGGATGCTCTACATCCTCTCATTTGAGCCTTTTCATAAAAATCAATATTCTCTTTCTATAGGAATTATGACTAACTTACTAAATAATTTACTTTGCATAACAAGTTTTTCTTACTTCCATTATTCTTAATAGAAACAAAAAGAGAAGGAAAAATAAAATAGTGTTTTATGTCATCTTTTTGTCGTATCATATTAATGCAGCTGAATGACTGGATGGATTTTTCTAACTGCAGTTGCAGGGTTAGTGTTTTGGAAGCGAAGCAGTTTTATACATGTAGGACATACAAATACTATGCACTGATTTTTAATTCCCTTTACATTACAAAATGGTAGCTTGTTTATCATCTTTTAGTATATCTGTTCTCCCATTAATATAATGCATATTTAGTTGAATATAATCTGGCTGATTAAAGAAATAACAGTTTATGGGATTACAATTCCTCTGGTGTTTTGATGTTACAGATATGCCTATCATGACAGTGGTTTCTGAACATAGGAAGAATGAATAAATTAATAGGTGATAAGCAAAACTTGTCTTGTACAGTAGGGATGCAGATTAAACTGTAATATTCAGCTTTGACATAGGGCCTTTCCTGTGAGAGTTAGAAGTGATTTAGAAACACTAAATATTTCTTTAAAAGTTTAGAAAACCTAGGTTCTTGCTTACAGAGCAGATAGGCTGCTGTTGTCAATATTTCAGGTGCCCATTTCCTTAATCTGATGCTGGGTGCAAAACTTCTTCCTCAGTGACCAGCCAGCTTCTGTGGACACTGCTGACTGTGCCTAGGGCGTATTCAAGTTTTGCCACTACACTTCCCAGCTCCATAATTATGAACCAGCAAAGTCTAATGGGATTGCAGCAAGGCTCATGCCTGAGTATGTTCAGGTATCAAGAACCAAATGGATTCCAAAAGACATGTGTACACATGTTGTTGAATTGATAATCATCTTATTACTTTAAAAACTTCTTTCCTATAGACTTTAACATGAAAAGCCAAGAGGCTTTAATTACAGAGTTAGGACAAGTGTTCATGACTTTGAATAAACTTGAAGGTGCTGTAGGACTGCCTCCAGGAACAATCCCAACCAATTATGGAATCTGAAGGATATGACAGAAAAGGGCTCTGCTGTAGCTGTGGCTTCTGCATTGCCTTCAGTGACAAAAAACCCCTATATGCTATGGGTACAACTACATGTCATTAACTCTTGGCCTCTGCAGCCAAGATCATATACATAAAAATCACTTTCCAAAAAGGAGTGTGTGGTTTTGATCACATAAAACACCTCTCTTTCCAAGTTACTGTGGTGAGGATGGAGCGTCAAGGGGTTTTCTCTTTCTCCTCAAATGTAAAACAATTTTCTATGACTATGCAGAGGATGGGAAGACATGGAAATTATGCATCCAGACAACAGTGATCAGAAGCTTGAGAATCCCTACATTATTTGCAACCCCAAGGGAGAACAGCATTAGAAAACAAAAGAGGATTTGGGTTTTTTTACAAATATGATACTATGTAGAAGCTAATGAATGATTTTTTTCCTTGTTCTTTTTTTAAGAGTAGTAGAACAATGGAAGTAGATCCACCAGAAATCTTAGTAGGTCATTTAGCACATCCACCTCTCACAAAGTAGAACTGCCTACTACTCGCAAAGTAGTAGGAGTTGGCTATGCCTAGACTCCTCAACAGGTGTTTCTACTTAAACATCTGAAGAGTTATTCTTAAAACCTCTGATAACAAAGAGCGTACCACCTCACCACACACGCAATTCCAGTCCTTTGCTATTCTGACTAGTGTTGTCTCATCTACATCTCACTTGGTGCAGTTTGAGATCATTACTTTTTGTCCTATCTGCAAAGGTGGCAGAAAAGGGATTTAATATTATTCTTGTTTGTTTGTTTTTGTTTTTCTGGTGGCCTGTAGCATTTCTGGGGATTGCTAATACCATATTTCTAAGTTGTCTTTTCTCTACGCTAAACAAACCAAATTTCCGTGACTTTTGTCACTGGTCACATGCTTCCTCTAGCTCTGCTCCCTGCTGTTGTTGTCCATGATTCTTTAGTTATTTAAGATCCTTTTTATATGAATCCTGTCTATATGGTTTAATGATCTTTTACCAAGGCAGGCAGTTTTACCTTTCACCATTCAAGTCTGCTTTTTGGGACTCAAACTTCTAATTTTTGCAGGCAATGGGTATGGCAAAGTGATGAAGCAAGAGTCCTAATTAAGAGAATTATTTTTGAAAGTTGGACACCAACCAATAATCTTCCAGCTAGCACTCTCTCTGAAATATAGCAAAAGAAATCTAAATTATTTTCTCATACAGATACAGGGATATTAATAATGGTTCTGACTTCTTAGGGAACCTTTCTTTTTCCCTACAACAAGTGATAATCTATGCAAAACTTTAACGTAAGCTGTTCTTTTCTAAGATGGTTGGTTATTTAATTAGAAAATGGGGTGAAAGGGGGAAATATTACTTTCTGCAACATATGAGAGATTTAGGAGCCTAATTATCTATGAAAGGTTATTAGATTAGTTTTTTTAAATCTGCTTTTGAAGATATGGCCCAGGCCTGAATGACAATGTGAAAACTGAAACAAAATGTTTATTTTTAATGTATGTGTACATTATTTTAATGTGGGTTTACATATTTTAATACATGTTTACCCATTAACCCTTCCTGTATGTCCTGCTCCAGCCTTAATTTTTGTTTTTATTCATTGATTTTTTTAATTTGAAACAGCTATTCGCCAGATTTGTTTTATTCCTCTTGACCATTAAAAAAGCCGTAGTAAAAATACATGTTTTTAAAAAATTGCAAATCATTAATTGTTTCTCTTTTCCGAAGCCAATAGTATCCTATGGCTCAAATAAACAACCCTTGCATAAGCTGAGAAGCAACATTCCTCCTGCAGTTTGTTTTCCCTCATTGCAGTCTTCATCTGCAGCAGTAGAAATTGTAGCTCCTGGTCTCTACTGAGATTTGTTGGACACACCCTGATGTTAAATTAAAAAAGAAAATGGCCATGCTGCAAGCACTAGCACTGCAGCTCGCATAAAGTCTATTCCTCAGCTGCTAGTGAGTTCCCTGTTGTGGGTTACACCTGACAACCTTCCCCAGGAGCTGAGTGGGTGCAGTTCTGAAAATATTTCACATCATGCATTTGCTTCCAAAGGGCAATGTGGTCGTGGCTGCCTCAAATTTGGTTTCCTCTACCTTGCACAATTTTCTGACATTATTCTAGCAGGTTTTGTACTACAAAATGATCCCCACGTAACACCACCACATGTGACAATACCCTCAGTTTCATGCTGTAAACTCATCAATATTGAGGGCTTTAATGCAGCCCAGATTGCTTCAGATGCTCTGAAATGGCAAAAAAGCCCAAATTCAAAACTCCCTCAAACCTACCTGTCACGTCCTAGAGCCTGAGTGCAGCAAACAAGGCCCCGAGGACGTGCAGGACAGAACACTGCAGAACATTCTGCTCAGGGGGAAACCGGACACCAGGAAGACTGACAGGATGCATCGTGCACCACTTGGCCATGTATTGCTTCCTGCCACAGTTATTAAGCAGTACAGACATACCCAATGAGGCTTGCTCAGAAGAAGCTCAGAAGAGTTATTTATTTGTAAATACAATTCTACACATAGAACCCTCTCAGTACTTCTAAGGGAAAAGTGTGTCACAGGATGCACAGTTTGTGGATGTAGTTTGCATTGTAATAAATATCCATTTTCTTGCCACAAAACTGGAGTGACAATAACTTCCTTAGAACTCTCAGGTGCCAGACAGACATGCAAAGAGATTTGGTTTCCACTGATGATTCCTATCAGGCTGTTCAGTTCACAGGTGACATTCCCACCCTGACCTTTTTTAAAGGTGCTCCACTTTGCATAAAGACTTGAAGATTCCTGGGCCCAGAGGCGGGGACCAGCAGGCTCTGAAGGAGGGAGCTTTACAGAAAAGTGGCAGATTCAAGTTCAAATTGTTTGAGGCAAGAGGAAGGCTCACCACTTGTCCCCTAGACATGGGAGGGACATGCTCACCTGCAAATCAAGTATTGCAGTGTTAAGATCACTACATCCTTTCATAATTTTAACAACAAATGACAAATTGTTTGACAGCAAATTTAAGGACAAACAGATTTTAATCTGGCAAAGCCTCTGCCAAGTGACTAATTTGTATCTATCCGTTGTTGTAGGGAATTGTACAGAATTGTGAGTCACATCAAGAGTAAAAGGTGCAAAATGCATTCATTACTGCACGGAAATAAACTGATCATCTGGGTGAATGGTCCCAAAATTACACATTCTCTCTTTTTATGTATTGTAAAGCACTTTCTGTTCTACCAGAAACATAGATTTTTGCTTACAAAACACCAGCAGCTGTAATTAATACCTGAGAAGCCCAAGGAGCATGCCTATGTAAGGCTTATGCAAACACATCCTCCTACTTGATTCTGTTAAGATGTAAACAAAAGCCATACCCTTCAGGATATAAGAGTATAAGAAACAGCAATAAGTGTTTCAAAGAGATGGAAATAAACAGGCAAGAGGAGTTGAGAGATGATAGCTGGAGTTAGCTTGCTGCATGCTAAGTGAACAAATACCAACCTGACCAAGTATCACAGGGAGAAAGCAAGAATGTGGAAGAAGAAGGGCATGTTCAGTCAAATTCTTCTCAAATTTCTTGTGCTGCATTCACACAATGCTTTATGTCACTATTAAATTCGGTATCAAGTCGGTGCTCTGAAGTCTCATATCCCATTTAAAATAAAATTGTATTCCTCAGTCAATGGCTGTGAAGAGATCCTTGAAGACATGAATCAAACAGAACTGATGTAGTCTTATGTTCAAGAGGCCAAAGACAATCAAAAGAGTAATTTTCAATTGGTATGACCCGTTCATCTCTATACAATACTGACTCTGAAACCTGAAGATGACAGATAGAATGTTAACATTGTTAACTGCTTTACTGCTGATCATTTTAGCTGAAAGTTAGCTAATACAGAAAATATACATAAAGACTAGAATATGTTCCATTTAGAGCACTGAATCAGCCTGATTGTACAATCAAGCAGCTAGGTTGGGTCTCTCATTCCCAAATTATGGTGGTATGAACAGAAGATAGGTAGTGGACTTTGTCCATAAGAACAGCAGCGAAACCCCACCAAACCAAAACCCATACCCAGAGTACTTCAGTCTTCACATCGATAGTCTAGGCAGAGTGCAAGCATAACATCTTGTTGTTATTGACCCAGAACTACATATGTGGAATTCTAGGTAAATCTTTGGGCTTTATATGAAGAAAAAACACTGATAAAAAGAGGACCAGATGGGAGATTTAGGAGAGAATGCAAAAGGAAAAAGTCTCCACCTTGAATTTTAAACCAGCAGCCACAGTTGGAGTGGTCGAAATCAGTACCTAAAGACCCAGTAATGCAGTCATAAGAGCTGTACTTAGACCTTTGCTTCTTAAGGTAGGAAAGCTTTAGCTAGCTAGAATTTTGTGGTCAGCAATCCTTTACTACCAGAGGCTCCCAACGCTTTATCCTTCAGCAGTGACAGAACCACATGAGGTTTTCTCCAGAGGGCATCCAAAACCTCAAGGAGTTGGAGCCAGGACTTCTGAACTAGTTCTGTTGTCCTCTCCAACTCAGAGATTTCAGTGCCAACATTTACATCTGTATTATTGTTTTCAAAACTTTTAAGACGTTCTGTCCTTCTGGAAATGTAAGAGTGATAAAAAAAAAAAAGAAAAAGGCTGAGTGGAAATCAGAACTTTTAGTTATACAAAACTGGCAGTAATCACTCTCAAATGGCTCTGGAGGTCAGCAGCTCAGTTTTACTGTTTCACTCCAAAAATGGCACCTTTCAGCACTGAGCAGTGGGAAATGACATCTAGTGACTGAGGGGAATGCCATATTTAACATGTTTTACTGATGCCTTCTGCCCCACTACTGCTCGCATCTACAGTTCCTTGGCTGATGAGGCTTGACATCACCACTTTTAAAAGGCTGGCAATCTCCACCTGCTGAAGAGAGTTTTTCACGGTGTGATTTTGACCATCTGGATACAGCATCCTTACATTCCTTCTTTTTTTGAAATACCTCTTTTCCTGAATTCCCAGGAAATGGGGTTTCACTCTTCTGCTTGATTCAAGCTGTAAAATTGTCTGTTGTTTTCTTCCAACTGGTTAAGTTTTTTCCTTCAAAATCTTTTGGCTTTAGGATGGATCATTCATCCCAGATTTTACTGTCTCTCCTCAATAATCTACAACCTGCCTTTGAAATAAGTTTTCAACACCTTTTCTGCAGGTTACCTCCTTCTCCTATATAAGGTTTGATAAAATTGAGTGCAAAAGTGATTTTTATTTACCTAAGTTGTCTCATACTTTCTGAACAGAATGTATGGCACTACTGCTTACAATGCCAAAAGTAACTATAAATTAGCATTAGCACTTGAACCTTAAAACCCCAATTTTATCACTAAAAACACAACAATGAACACTATTTCTATTGGCAATGGATGTTTTATATACTGTGAAATTCAGTGATGAAGAAACTGTAAAGACATACCAAAAACCAGTAAGGCATGAGTGAGAGGTAGACTTAAATAAGTTGCCTAGGTCACTAATAGAAAATTATCCAAACTTAAAGTGCCAAACTACATATAGAAATGTATTCATACAGTATTCATATAGTGTATTTGTATTCTATATTGGACTATGCCACCTCCTTTCTAATAAAAAAAATTGCTAGTTACAAAAATGTGCTAGACTCCTGTATCACCTTTTAATTTACATGCCATTGATATGTGTTCTTACCTCAGCTGGGAGTCTGTTTCTGTACCCCTTTTTTCACATTCACTTAGGTAAGGGGAAGTGGTCACCAGCTAATGCTCTATCATGTGGGAACCCTAAGGGAATTCTTGCAACATTTACAATGTAGAACTGGTAATCAAGAAAGGTAAAGATGGACACTTGCAAACCTCTACCTGAAAATATCATGGTTAGCATTTCAATCTCTACATATGGACTCAAGTTCTCAGGGACACCATGTGGTAAAGGTCATGATTAAATCTCTTGTTCAGTTTGCTATATTGTATGGCGTCTTGCATATGTCACTAATTTGTGAAAATGGTTCCTCAAGCTCTATCATATTCAGAACACAATTATAAGCATTACAGAAATGATGTATTAGATGTGCAAATCAAGTCATGTGCAGACATTTCAGAGCTGAGTTCTACCCTGTGAAATCTGGCCAAGAGGTTTTGACAACGCCGTTTAGTCTACAGGTATGTTGGTCTATATATTAGAAAATTCATAAATTCCCAGAGGGCTTGAGTCTGGTATCAAGATGAAAAGTTGGTATGTTCATGACAGACAGTTCAGTAGTTCTAGAAGTGTAGCAGTCAACACCCTAAAGACCAAATTCCTATGGTTTTCCATATCTAAGTCATGGATGGGGTCATTCCCTCCAACTGCCCCACTAACACGGTGCCACTCAGCTTTGGGGAGAGTCTAGGCAAGAGTCCTGGGCAAAAAAGTTACCAGCACAACCACAGACTTGGGAACGTGACACAGAGATAACCCAGTAGCTCAGGTCAGAACTCAGCCAGGAGCTGTTATGCCCACTGCAAAGCCAGAACAAAGCCAAAAAGCTGGCTCAGTGACCAGACACCTTTGCTGTGCTTTGCTCAGCTGTCCAGCTCTGGGGAGGCTCCTGCTGCGGTGCAGAGCATGTTGTGACTCTCTGGAGCCTGTCTCAGGGTAGGATGCTGAGTGCCACAGCAGGAGAGGCCTCCAAGGATGTTGCAGCAGCACAGCATAGAGCAACCTGAGCAGCTCTGCACCTCAGTCACGGAGCCAGGCTAAGCACCAGTGTGCTCACTTGTATGGCTCATCACTTCCAGTTCAGTGCCAGCCATCCTCCAAACAGACTTCTGTGTGCCTGCCTGCAAAAAATGCTCTCACTACTATTTGTGCTTTTGCATCACACCAGTCATTCTTTGGGTAGGGTAGAGGCAGTTGTGTTCCAAAATCACTTAGACATAGCACATGTAACATAATGGTGGCACAAATATGGCATCCTGCATACTTCCGTCAGGCTGTGGTGGAAGGGGAGGACCATGAAGCACACTGGAAACAAACTAGGTGTTGAATAACACCTAGTTATTCAAATGAATACTCACTAGCTTCCAGATATTACCGGTATACCCTCCCTGGTGTTAGGCCCTTTGTTTCTTATGTGTCCACTTAAAAAAACCAACAGAAAACACACCCACCCCCAAAGCCCTACCAAGCATGAGTCCTGTGGTAAGATTCAACAAACTCCAAGCCATGATACATGTTTCATATCTTAATACTAGAAGAATGTTGTATGCCTTCCATATTTTATGGAAGTATTTTTTTCACAGTATAGAAAATTAATAAAAATCTTCTTTCATAGAAATAACTAAACAAAAGCTGTTGTGTATTGGCTTATTGTAGGTATGTCTGAAATCTTCAGTGAGTGATTCAGAAAATTCACTCTGTCTGTTCTGCATTCCATAAAAAGGTGTGCTTGAAATATCCTTAAGTCCATGATGATAAGCAACAGATGAATGATCTTGTTGGTTTCCAGCGGAAGATTGTACTTTTTTGAGGTAGGAAAGAAACCTTTGGTACTTCTGGATTTTTTTGACCAGATTGAATTCTGAAGATGTCTGTTAAAGTTGAAGGCGAAGGGAGAAGAGAGCATCGTTTTTACACAGTTCTTTACTCAACATGCTCATATGGGAGAGAGAGATTTAAAAAAAAAGAAGACATCTGTTTTCATTCTATTTTTAAGGAATATCTTCTTAAAACATGTTAAGTATCTTCCCAGCATTGAAGCTGTTGAGCACAATCTGAAGAAGGCTGGTGGGCAGGATGTCGTGCGTGGTACTGTGTGAAGGGGGTATCACTGGAGCAGCTGAAGCGCTGTGTAGCCAGGTAGCGGGCAGCACTTGCAAGGATTGTCTGTTGGTGAGGATAGCATCTGTGGGTGCCGGCAGAAGTTGAAACTGGATGCAGCTCCACCCCTAGAAACCAGTACCCATCTCCAGATAGTGTCCTGGCTCTATCAGACTGATCCTTTGATATCCTAGACTTACAAGCAGCATATTCTGGTCTTAATCAGACCTTGATAGATGTTTTTGTGACAAAGTAAATGTAGATGGCATTGGAGGAGTGAATGTACTGAAAACCTTTGGAGATACAATCAGTATTGCAGAAGGGAATAGGGTGAGTGTGTGGCCCTAATATTCCTCTGTAGCTACAGTTCTCCCCCTTTTCTTGCCCTTCTTATGCCCCAGTCTCTTGTTTCAGCAAATGTGGCGTTTAAGCATATCACTGAATGGGCAATGCAAACAGCATGTTTTCTATGCTAGACCCAAAGTTGTCCGTCAAAAGCCAAGTTGTTGCAGTGCAAGAAGAGCGGGATAAAGGTTAGTTTCTCTAGTCCTTCTGCTCTTGCTGGATTTCTGCAGCCACCTGCTACCAGGCAATTACCCTCCAACAGCACTATATGTAGGAGAAATCCCACAGGTAATTCATCATCATCTGTTTACAAGTGTTGTCGCTTCTGTGCAGTGACTTAAAGCAATGATACTCTGATAAATCTTCCTAAAATAAGGGATGGTAGAAATTACAGCCACCAATAGCTCAGGTTAAGCTGAAGTCTTGTGCTCCCCAGAGCTATGACAGTTATAAAACAAAACCAACAAGGAGTGTAGTCGTCCATCTTGTGACATTCGTTTCCCCACCCTCCTTTGAAAAAGCCCTCCCTCTAATTTCCACAGTGCATAGTGTCAGCATTAGCTGGTGGGAACTAAACCTCTTCTCTCTTTGTGCCATTGGTGAGGTTAAAAGAGGGATTGGTCCCACATGCCTAACAGCTGCATGTTTTATGCTAATTAAAAGGAAATCCTAATTTCCTTAGTGGTGTAAACTATCCTAGTCTCTCCTGCCTTCTGCTATATCTTCCAAAATTATTTTTATTGTTGTATCCATAACCCTGTTTGCTGAGACACAAGTGAATTGGAAACAATAAACACCTGTGTGTATTCCTAGGATGCATGATAAAAGTTCATTTGCCTCTTAACCTCAGTATAAAAATGGAATAACTCCCTCCTGGTTCAGCATTGTGCAAAGTGTGCTTACATCACCAGACACCATCTGGAACTCTTACACCCTGAAGATGTAGCAGTTGATAAATGGTACCTTCCTTCCTAAAGGGGGAGGGAATAGTTTAGTTTTTACAGCTTAAAGATGACAGTGCATCTATTAGTCACAAAATAATTCTTTACATTGGCTTTGTCACTTAAAAACAATTTGTGACAACACTCTGATGGCCTTTAGTGGGGTTACTATATAGGTTACCCCTATATTAGAGGATTTGGCTCACTCCAGTAGAAGACCTCACGCATTTAAAAGCATAAATGATTTAATAAATTAAACAGCTGCCAACTTTTTTCCTCTTCAAAGTGGACTGCTTGAAAATGGGCAGTTACTCAGCAAAATAGGTTCTTATCATTCTGCTAAGTGAGGGCACAGATCAAAATGGTTCAGAATCAGAATATGACATTTATGCATGTTTCTAATACAAGGAAAATGACCTTGTGTTGCAAAGCACTGAATCCTATTATTAGTTATAGGCAGAATCACATGTCCATAGATGAGAGAGTAAAACTACCACTTTCCTGAAAGGGAAAAGCAGATCTGGAAGGTGAAACCTTGTAGGACAGAGCATAGACAAGAAGAAGAGGTAATTCAAAGAAGTTCAGAGGAGAAATACAACAAGTTGCAAAGGTAGAGGGAAACAGGCTAAGATACCTCCACCACTGCTTGAGCAACCAGGAATTAAATTCCAATGAAAGTTTATAGCTAGAGCTAAAAGCCTATAAGGCCTGCTCACCCTTCCTCAGAGCAGAGACCCCACTGCACAGTCTCAGCACTTGTCTGAGCAGATTTAAATAGCAACACAAAGCTTACCTCGGCAGAACCAGTTCAGAGCTCCCTCTCTATTTCTGACGGAGCCTTCAAAGTCCCTGCAAACAGGATCTAATTAGCAATTAGCAGATGAGCCACCCTGCCCCACTTTGGCTTTTTCCTTTCTTCTCTCTTTTTTTTTTTTTTCTGTGAGCCTAGCGCAGTCCAGCTACAGGTGCAGCTGTGTTTGTGGTCTCAGTTTGCCTCCTGGAACTGGCTTCAGCCTTTACCCTCGCTCCTCTGCACTCCCATCTCTGCATCCAGCAGGGGCTTGGCATTTCCCATGGATTTTTTAGCGTCTCTCTAGCCCCAACATCTCCAGCAGCAGAGCTGAGGATTTCCTGCAGATAGGTCTGGTGGTTGGCAGCATTAGGGTTGGACTGGTGGCACCCTTGATAGCACATTCTTCCCATGGCTGTGGCCACATACTCAGCTGCTTTCCTGGGAGCCATGCTGCCCTGCAGGGTCCTCACCTTTTCTTAGTGCACTAGAAAGCTATGAGGAATTTGTCCTCTGAGATGACTTTCTATTATAAGTTTATGAAACCACATTTAAAAAAAATAAATAGAGTCACTTAAATTACCCATTGAGCTCATTTCTTCCCTCCAGTAGGATTTTACAGTTTATGTAACATAACTGCACTGTCTCTGCTGAGAGGCACGTTGGAGAAAAAGCCAGAAGTGTTGCGAGGAAGGTGGCCCAGCTCATTAAAGGGGAAATAGTGACCTTTTCCATTAACTACCTCATGAACATGCACCACCTCTCACCTCTGCTTTTGGGGTATTTGGCACGACCTCAGGTGAATTCCAGAATGTTTCAGCTGACCAGCGGATTGAATGCATTCAGCTTATGAGTAAAAAAAGCTGTTTTATAAGGCTGCCAGCCCTGCAGACCCTCTCAGGGCTGTGAAAGACAGGTTGTGTTCCTCCTGGCACTGACTGCCTCATCCATAATCCCATCCCAGTGAGATGCCTCTCAGGCACAGTTAAGGTGCAGTTGAAGTCTGTGAGAGATGATTTGTGAGCCAGGTGCAGTTTAAGCACTGGCAGCTAGAAAAAACATCTTTTTTTTATTTTTAAACGAGCAGATCTGAGGTTTGAATGACTGAGAACCAATAAATACGGATATGTTTTTTTTACAGAGTAACTTTTCAGAGAGGAGCTGGAGTTGGAGCTCTTAACCTTAGAAGCTGGGACAGAGCCATGCCATATATTTTTATGCAGCAGAACAGGAAGAAAGGTTATCATGTTTTAGTTAGCTAAAAGAAGTTTAATCTAAAAAGTTAACTTTCTGCTACAACCAAACCTCAGCTCCTTCCCCTCCCCTTAGATTGTAAAGCAATTTCACACCATAAAAGTGTGAATTTTGAAAACACAGCTGCTTGCTCTGACTCCTTGGTCAGTAAAACTGAGCAAAAGCAAGCTTGGAGGAATTTAAATGTTATCGTCCTTTCTATTAAAATTTTCACTGGGTAGTTTACCAGAGAACTAACTGACCTCCAGAACCAGGATCTGCATGTGACCATCTGTCTCTCACTCCCTGTATTACCGGAGGCATCATTTTCACAGTAATCTCCTTTGGCTCACAAGGATCTCTTAGTGATGCTGCTCTGGGAACTGCATGTCTCCAACAGCAAATCCACAAGTGTCTTTTATCTGAACACAGATGTCTTCCTCCCCAGCTATTTACAGAATCCCAAGAAGTGTTAATCAAGGGGTTTCAAACAGTAAAGTATCTACAGCTAAAAGCAGCCTTACCCCTGGGAGTAACTATTCCTACTTTGGAAGCAACAGCCTGCAAGCCCATTGTTGAAGTAAGAACAAATATCCCATTAGCACATTTAGATCATCTTTGTCATCCTCAAAACTCAGTGGTGTGAGATCTTTTAAAAATAATCAACTGTCAAAATTTACCAAGATCTTATGAGATACAGATTATTAGAAGAGAGGTCTGATTCTTGCAGTGGCTTGTTAGAATTTGACTGTTTTGGGCTATCAAAGTTATGGGTTTTCTGGTGGTCTTTCAAACTCCATAGGGTATGGATTTTCCTAATATCAGGTATAATATAACAAATTTTATCTATTTCATCCCTATTTTTATATGACTTTTCTGTTAGTATCACAGTTTTACAGATCACCTGGTATAAATTCCTTGTAGCTTTTCTCTACTTTTTGAACCTGCCACACAGGAGTAATCCAGTTGGTGAGAGGAGTCAAAGACAAGACATGGCTCCTCATGTACAAATTCTTTTGTCAGCTCAGCTTCGACAAGTGCTCTCCTGAAAGCTGAGGAGTACAGGATTCCAAGTCAAGTGTGTTGTTCAGACATCAGTGAGTGAGATACCACTGCTATGGAGCAAATTTTGTCTGGCATCTATCCTGACACTGGCAGTTTGAGCAATAATTTCCTCCCCAGATGCTGTGCAGTTTGAGAGAGTTTGGCTCAAGAGATTAAAAAAATAATGGTCTGGCAGTAAACAGCTTTGTAGAAGTATTATTTGCAGACTTAAACTTGTGCAATGCTTTGTCCATGGTATTAGGAACTGTAGCAAGTAATGGTATTAAGTACACAATATGTATCTTTGAATGATCTCCCTGAAAGAGAAAGCACTGCTGGACTTAGAAAACTTTCTTCTAGGATATAACTTCTTCAGCTTCTTTTTCTTCATCCTGCTTGAACCAGTGGATGACATGAACTGAACACCCACAGACTTCGGGATAACTTGAATCTGGGTCTGAATGTCAGGTTTTTGTTTTGTTCTACAGATCTGCAAATTTATTTGCCTATAAAGAAATCTCACAGTTAAAATAAAATAATGTTTAGTGATCCTCAGAGCAATAAACATTACCCAGCTCCACTTCCTTCTTTTCCATCAAATTTAGTCACTATTTGAAAACTGGTTTCTTTAAAATCAATCAGTAAGAGGCAAACTTTTCCCCTGTGAAGATGAACCATTACTCAGCCTGTGCATCCTGATATTTAGCCTAACACTTGGCCCTATCTGCTCTGTGTTTCAGAGGCAACAGCGGGGGATGAAGCATTCTTCAGCTCCTCGAGGGGTCTGGACCACTGAAAAGGTCAAACAAACAAAGTTAAAATAACCATGAGACTTGCTGGCCAGCCAGTGCTCTGGGTCCAAGATCAGTGATACTGCTGCTTGGTGACTAATGCAATTAAATCAGCTCTTGGTCCTGTACAGCAGAAACAAATCTTACAGCTTTGCGTACTGCTGCCAGATGGATTGCTCAAGCTTGGAAAACTCCCTCGTGCGCAAATACTTAATCACGACAGGCCCTTTTCATGGAAAAACATGGCACCGACGGAGGGATTTTTAGCCATTTTCCTGTAAGAAACAACAGCAGGGAGCAGGCTCCAATGTGCAGGCTGTGAGTGGTGAGTGTGGGCTTTGTGGGTTGCAAAGAGCTGTTTATTTGTTGGGAATGGCATTAAAGCAGAGCCCAGACGAATGTGTACCATAAGGACTTGCTGGAGAAGGGGCCAGTGAGCACTGAGGGCTGGCCACTGGTGCTGAGGATGCTCCACCAGGCTCCCTCCAAGCTGTGACAGCCCCCAGCCTCTCCCAGAGAGAAGTGCTGGAGGTCTGGCCATGTCTGCCATGGTCACTCTGACCCTGAAAAATTAGTAATTGCAATAACAGTGAGAAAGTAGATGTCTGGAATTGTCTGGACTAAATGGGATGGATAGTTTCTCTGGTTCTGACTTTGTGAGGTGTTAGTGGAAAACTGGAAGGAAGAAATGAGAGGTCAAAGATAGCATCTGAGCCCCCTTTATGTCACTCACTGTGAAGGTGTTTAATTCACCAAAATCTCCCTGTGATGAGGTAACCCTTACAATGAAACACTTCTGCTGCCTTTCCTACTCATCAGGTACCCCTGACTTTGTCACAACTTCATTATCACATGCAAGGAGGAGAGCAGCATCTATTTGAGGTCATACATTAGTACTAAGCTCCATAAATTGTGTATGAAAATGAAGCATCAGCCAGGAGACATCATTTTTCAGCTGCTGCTGTTGGCATCAGTTGAAGCTTGAAAAGTCCTATAGAGTGACACAGTAGTGAACTACTCAGTTTTTAATGGAAAGGCTGCTTCCTAATCCGTTTGAATCCTTACAGGATTTTGGGCAATTAAACTGGGAATTGAGGTACTGTAGATTGCTCTTAGCCAAAAGAAAACCAATCTTATATTTGACCACTGTGGCTAAATCCATGATGTTACCACTGGTCTGGACCATGGAAAAAATGAGATACAAGGAAGACAGCACAAGCTGCACCTTCCAGTCTACCAGTAGGTCTCCCAAATGCATTAACTTCAGAACAGTTGTGTTAGGTCAGGCTAAGGTTTATTCATCCTGGTATCTTTCTTTCAGATGGATCTTAATTATGTGAAAAGAGTATGCAACCTCTTCCCTTGTACAATCTTCCAGCTCCCTGCAGCTTAAGTATGTCCTGATCTAAAGCCTGCACACACACTGTAATCAGCCATAAACAAAGCTATATTCCACAATCTCTCCAATTCATTAATTCTTGTAGCCTCTGAAGCAGCTTGCTGTAAGAAATGCCACAATTTTACTACGCAGTCATGAGCAATTATTTCCTTTTGCTACTTTAATATCAGTTATTCACTGCGTTTTGAAAACCCTGAGCAAAATATTCTCCATTCACACTTTCCCTGGCCATCATCATTTCACTGGTTTTCATTCCATCTAGTCTTAGTATCTCCATTCAGACCTCAGAGCTATTTAGTCTCTCTTCATAGGAAAGCTGTCCATCCCTGTCCTCATCCTGTGCTGCATCTAATTCTGACACATTGTTTTCTGAGATAGCAATGACTTTAATGACATTCAGTAGACAAGATATAGATAAACATGCAAACCTCACAACTATTAAATTAGGAAGGAATTTATTCAATTATGTTTCTAACTCAGATAACTGTGCCGAAAGAACAGTATCCCCATTGCTTTGCTGGGATTCTTCTACATTTGCCTTACAGCAAGTCCAGAAATGTCCTCTTGGACTCTTCCAGTTGTGCCAAGGCACTCCTAGTGCAGAGTGAAGTTTGCCCAAAACACAGGTCACCCTAAAAAGGTGCCCCTCCAAAGGCATAAGGAAGGAAGGAGCAGTCTGTGTGGTAGGTCTAGTGCTATGGCTGGGGAAGAGGGGCATATATCAGGGGTAGGAACTTCGTGTGGTTAATTTTTAAGACAATTGAGGCTAAAATAGGGTTAATATTGTGAAGGGAAAGTACTGAGAGCAGGAGATGAAAAGACAGTGGCTAGGGGTATTATAGTCCCTGGAAGAACTAGAGGAGGATAGCTACAGAATACGAGTACTGTTTGTGCATAACGAAGGCTGAATGTGCACATTTTAAGTGGAAAAAGTCTGTCTTCTTGTCCTCAAGACACACCACCAAAGGCAAAGGATGCACAGAATAAATAAACAAACAAATAAATACACAAACCCATGCTTGGGTAATTATATCAAGCTATGTGCTAGGCTTCATTATGACACCGGGGCCGGCAATAGGTTGTTTTATGATTTTGATGGATTAGGATGGACAAAATAAGTGCCTTAGTTCAGGGCAGCCCATGGAAGTATACTGAAGAATATCAGTATGTTTTACTGTTGTAAAGAGAAAGTAACAAAATTTACAGAAATTACATGTAAGCTTGGCTGTAATCTCTGAATAAGACTATTAAAAAGTTTTGCAAAAAGTGGTTCACAGACTTCTCATTCGCTTGCTCCCTCTGCAAGAGGCACGGCTGGTTATCCAGGGTGAATTGCTTTGCTATCTATACCACAGAGGGAGGTATGAGTTGATTCAAGATGAGGCAATGAGAACATGAACACTCATTTTCAGACAAACATGAAGTAGCCCCTGTCAGCAAGACACAAAATCAAGACAGTGATGATTTACTGTCAAGCTCAAATTCTAGATCTGAGGACAGGGAAGTGCTCTAGCAGACATGGAACTTTCCCCAGTTTGGCGCCTTCATGTCAAACCTGGTGTCTAATGGGGCTCTGATGAGCTGCTGCTGTGGCACAGCCCTTGCCCGCATCCCTGGGCTGGAGGGACCCACATGAAATGTTATTGAATGACAATGAATTGCAGAGCTTTTTTTTATTTTAATGACCCTCAGAAAATTTACTGGAAAAAAAGCAATATACTCTTATTTATGAAATTTCTGTTTCTTTCACACTGTCTCTTAGAGCTTCTTGGAAACTTCCCCAGCTCCCCACCCTGTTTGGCTTTTTGTGTCTGTTTTCAAGAAATACAGTATCATCAAAATGGAAAAATATCCAAACTGCTGCACAGAAAATTGAACCAATAGGCTGATCACCTAACTTGGAGTCTGGAGGACAAATGTACGAATAGCAAAGTGTTACACTTTTATTTTTAACTTCCAGTCATACATTGCTCAACACTGAGATTTGTCCCTCTCTTAAGGGTTGCTGTAAAGTGGAATATGACCAAACTCAGATGGTGTGACATATTTTCTTCAGAAAGAACACAGTATACCCTGCATTAGAGGCAGAGAATAAAACCAATACGTGCTTTGTTTTCAAGGAAAGGAGATTAGCAGAGATGTACTTACTCCTGAAAAGGAAATCCCCAAATAAATGGAATAAACGCTATTCTAATACATATTAGTGTCCAGGCCTGGGAGGCTGGACTCCCCCGGTTAAGCTGCAGACTGATCTGTTTTCTCCTTTAAGAAAAATCATCCGACCATTTAAGAAAAATGATGTAATAGCAACAACAACAATAGTCCCTCAACTGGACTTATTCCCCTATTTTCACTGAGCACTTGCTGCCTCATTGCTTTAGTATCACAACTACTGGCAAGGCCTGGGTCTCATCACTTCTGTTATCTTTTACTTGCTAAAATGTAACGTTTAACTGATGAGAAGATTTTATTTGTTTTTCACTGAAAATGATCCAGCTTAAAGTGAATCTTGATGCTGGCTGCAGCCACTGGGCACCATGTGAATCTGTTCAGTAGATTTGCCATAATGCTGCAGGATCTGGATGGGATGTTCCCCAAAATGTGTTTCTCCTGCTGCACCTGCTGAGCCTTAGCAGCCATGAGCAAATAAGTTATCTTGAGTGAAACATTCATGGCTGTGGTATTTAGCAGAGAGGAATAGACTGGAAGAAGTGCCTCAATAGATGATCTAATGACAAAGTAAGCAAGGAGAGGTCATGAGGAGAAAGGGGGAGTGAAAATATGGGATCATCAAAGGACAGACATAAGGAAAGATGGGGATGAGGTGCTGGTGGGCAGAGGGACTCAAGAAGAGCTGTGGTGGCTGTAGCATATTTTTCTTGAAATACAGCCAACCTTTCAATAATCTTTGTCTTTTTAAATAAAGTATGGATTTTTTTTTTCATATTTTCTATGACTCAAACCAGTTTCAACTGACATAGCCATGAAACCATTCTTTCTGTTACTGTACATATCTGCCTCCTTTGACATCTGCCCCAAGTTTCCTCAGTAATGCAGTCTACAGTCCTATAGATTTATTTTTTCCCCCTTCTTTTAAATCTACCACCTGGACAACCTCTTTCTTAATGCAGGGTCAGGTTCTGCAGTTAATGAAAGGAGCATCCTACTGGAAACACATTCAGCTCATCAAGGCAGTTATAGCACACTTTGTAGGGTGAGCTGAGGCTGTACCACCAGTTTTAATTGTTGTTCTCTCTATCTTCTAAAAACATTTGACTTTATGGTCTTTAAAAAAAATAAATGGAAGGCAGCAAGAGATTACTGTATATTAATAGGCTTAACCACACAGATTGATTTCACAGGCAAAAGGAGATCAACAGAGGGAGAAAGTTTTAGATATTTCACTTTAATTTGCCTTTGGCATAAATTCTGCTAGCAATAGTAATTTATCTCTCAGTAGTAATACTATTTAGTTATCCAGTAGCCATTCTTAGAACTGCAAGACCACAAAGGTCACACAAATACAGTAGCTCAAAACTAAGAAAGTTTTAATCTTTAGCAGCATTTTTACTTGCTGCTTATCTAGTAATTCCAGCTTGAAATGGACCATATATGCTTATTTTGAAAAAACTTTTTAGAAAAATTTTTAAGTGTCTAGTTATAAAAGTAGTATTTATGTGGTCTAACTTTGAAGATGGCAAAGACTAGAAGTTGTTTACCATAACAAAGAAACAATTTTATAGGCCGTCACAGACTTGCATTAATTGTACAGAAGCAGGGAAAGTTAAAGCAAAAAAAGCACAGGCAACATAGTTCCCTCACTATGAAGTAGCTGTTTATTGGATTTTATTTCTTTACTCTCCAGTAGATGGCAATCCAGCACTTGGCCAATAAAAGAGTCATGTGGAGACACTTCTCTGTATACAGGTCTGTGGGAGCTTTAGTTATATATTTTGAGTCCAACTTTGGACTGCAAACTTTATCCAAGTGAATAATTCGAGTAGTGTTTTATTATATTGCTGGTCAGCATGAGAACATCAGAACAAGTAAGACTTGAGAAGTGAATGTGGAAATGGCAGTGCCTTTCAGAGAAGGGTAAGATTTTAAAGTCTTTAATGGCTGCTGGTTGTTTTAGTTATGTCTCTTACACGGATTTTTTTAGAAGACTTGGGAGGTAAAAATGTAAATTTTGGCATCTTCTCATTCAGGATTACACTTGCTCATGAAGTGTTGTATTTCTTGTATTTAAAAAAAAAATAGCACAGAACTTGCTGAATCCTGTCCCTTCTGTTTGACCTTCTCTCCAGAAGGTAGCTGTGCAACAGTGTCTGTGCTTAGTCTGCTCATTTACATTGCTGCAGGGCCATTTCTGGGATTGTCACAGTAAGAGTAAACTCACAGAACATGTCAAATTTGGCATGGACCCTGTCTCAGCTGACAGCCTAGCTACTCACCTGTCCAACATGCCCAGGTCACCAGAGCCTTTCATGGGGTTTGGGGCGGGTGCAAGTGATGGTATTTTCCCTTCAGAGCAGGGAGCTAGGTGAGGTATGGATTTTGGGGCACCAGAAGGGAGATCAGGGAGTTGCCACCAGTTGTGCATTGCATGACACAGAGGTGGCTGAAGCGCTTCTCATCATCCCATGTCTGTGTCCCAGCTCAGGGCTACGCAGGCAGAGAGACCCGCAGTCCAGTGAGATTACCTGGAGGGAGGTAGGACACATCCTTCTGTGGAAAAGGGTAACAAGTCAGAGAGCAACAAAGGGAAGGGATGACAGTGAATCAGTAGAGATTCAAATGTATTTTGCTAATAAGTCCTTATAGGTTTTCTTCATCATTTCATTTATACATTGGTTTTGAAGGTTTGTGATTTCAAAAAGTATGGATTGATAAAGGCAGAAATGGCCTTTTGTAAAATATTTGACTTTTATGTAACAGAGATGGAAGCAGCAACCCTTCAGAACAGTTTATCTCTTCAGAGCCTTGTAGCAGACATCAATTACTATTTGCATTCCACCTTGGATCAAAGAGGAGTTTGAAGGAAACTGAGGGTTTGCATGGGATGCAGACAACAGCATGAAGTGGCAGAGTTTCTGTGCAAATATGGTTCAGACATGCTCACACTGGCTTTTTGGTAACTGGTTTGCTAGCAGTGTGGTTACTGATTATGTCTACTGTTGTTGTTTGGATTTTGTTCAGTTGTTTTTTAAAAAGCCCTTGGGTTCTAGAGGTAGTTAATGCAAAGGTGATGACAAACCTTGTAGCTGCTATTTTCTTTACAGGTTAAGCCAGTAAGAAACCATATGTCTGGGAAAACTAATAATCTATTTTATATTCCCACTGCTATGTGTGAGGAAGGATGGATTGGATGCTGTGATTTGGAGCTAGCAACAGCCTGATCAGAACAACTCAGAAACATAGAACAGCCGTCCACAGTGAGAGCCTGATGTCTCACCTTGTCCAGTGGCAATTGTCCTTAGCCATGAGATGCCTGCTCTAGGGGATACCAGCACATAGTTCCCACACATGGAAAATAAGTGAGGACTTTCTTCTTTTCCTTAAATTCCTCATATATTTTTAGGTAGTTCCTCTTTGAAAAATATATGCATAGACTAACTTATTGAATGCATGGCACATCCTTGCCTAATTCACACCAAACACACATCCGAGAATGTGAGACCTCTGTGTTTGCAGAAGGTAAGAAATGCTGCTCTTATTTTTATGACATTCACCATCTTTCCACTAATTTCTTCATCCAGCCCTTTCTTCTTTCCCTCCGGTCTCTGCCAGTAAGCCTCACTACCACCTCAGCTGTTCCATGAGCTGGTTAATCCTTTTTCTTTCCCCTGTCCTTAAAGCAGCCAGGGCAAACACATGCCAAGACTACTACATAGACGGATTTTCACTTTGGCTGCTTGGAGGGACTGCCGTACTTGGGTGGCTCAGGCACGCCTTGGGAGGGCACAAAGGAAGAAGACAGGCACAGCCTGTAAATGTTATTCCCACAGCACACACAGGACTAAACAGAGGTAAGGAACACTAATGGGGCTGATATTGAAAATAATGGAAAATAAATGTTTCCTACTCTGGCACTGTGCAAACCTTGCATGAGCCTCAGGGTGCAACCTGACAGATCTTTGCAGTTTGCTCTAAATAGGATTTATCTAGATTTACTTCACTTACATCAAGAAGACAGTGTCTGTGGGACTTCACTGTTAACTGCTGCAACTTGCTGCTCTCCCGGGCCTTTTATTGCTTGTGCCTCAGGACCCAATGCTCCTGGCAGTAGGAGCAACATTTCTCAGAATTGAGGAGCGCATCTGGGATGGATGCTCTCTCAACTACCTGATTGAACTGAATTTCTCTTCTCCATATTTCATCTTGACTTCACAGAACTTAACACAAGTTCTCAGCAAAGTAGCTACACCTGGAAAAATGAGCAGAAATAGTTACCATCTTGAAAGGTTTCCAGCTGGTTTGTTTTTCCACCTTTATTTCCCAGTTGAATATGAGATCTTTGTGAGGCTCTGATAAGGTATTCACCAAATCAGTTGTCATGTTAGCTGCATTTTTGCCATGCCACTTTATACCTCTGGTGCTGCTTACACAAGGGATCACAGAGCCACTTTTGTTTGTGAACGCGCTTAAGTGAGCACCAAACAACAACCAGAACTTGAACAAAACCTTGACTTTGGTCTTCTCACAGGCTGAACAACTAACATGACAGTAGAATGCAGTAGGATACAGCCAACAAGGATGAAAGGAATGAGGTTCAACATTTGTCTACTATGTATGCAGACAAGCACAGAAAAATTTGTTTATGTGTTCCTGGCCTGGAAACATCTATGGCTCTGAAGATTTGCCTGCAAGGTTAAACACTGTGTTGCAGACATCTGTCAGCTCCAGGGGAGGCATATCTACACACAGACAGGTATTGCATGGGAGCTTGAGCCATTGCTTTTGATGTGAATTTGCATTTAACCTCATAGACTCAGGTAAAAGCCTCCCATATTCCTGAAGCAAGACACAACTGATCAAATTGCTAAAATACAACCCCCCCCCAAATTTTTGAATGCCTTCCAGAGGTTTTCCTATGTGCCCAAAGGCAAATTTCTGAATCGCACTCCCATATGTATCAGAAAGCAGCCTGAAATCCTTTCTTGCTTTGTCATGAGGTTGAGGAGAAGAAAACTGAGAAGGCAGCAATTGGTCTCAAGGCATGTTCTAAATCCAATCCTTGGGGGCTAAAAAAAGTGTCTCTCAAAAGAAAGTGGCTTAATGAATTGAGCCTCTTATCTCATTTCATTAGATGACTTTATTAAACACATAAGCACTTATTTGTGTAACTGAATTTGATCTAAGCCACTCTTCTGCTTTTCAGAAACTGCACTGCTCCGAATCCAAAGCACCTTCTGTGATGCTCATGCTTTGATGTTCATAAGCAAGTGCAGGCTGTGCCACTCCGTAACAGCAGTAGGTCTGATTGTGGTGGGAGGTGGGAGTCGTGCTTGTCACTATCAGCAAACACAGTCTTCCTCATGTAGCAGCTCCTGTGAATAGCAGGTAATTCAGTTCTTCTAAAAGAAAACAAAAAGATGTGTAGTGTTTGCCTACAGTTTTAGTGGGCTCAGGAGCATCACTAATCTTGCTTTCAGATTACAGGTAGCCAGTGCTACCTGTAAAATTGCTCTCATCTCAGGGCATAGTAGATGGTCTACAATACTGCCAATCTTTTGAGTTTTTGGCTTTGTAGAATTGCTAAGACCTGAACACACCTCCAAGTTGAACTAACCTCAGCCCTCACTACCAAACCCACTGAGGACTCTGGCATATGGACATCAAAGTGAAAGACAAGATATTGTAACACTGCTAGTTCTGCACAGAAACAGCTCACCAGATGGTTGAGGTGGCATTGCATGTTTTTTTTTAATCATCACTTAACTTGCAAGAGAGACAATTCAGTTTCACTCTTTGAGGCAGAGAAATGGTGATGGTTTTTCTGTTTGGCTAACTGCAAATGAGCCACTTAAATCAGAACTTTAAAAGTGAATGCTCATATAAAATAACAGCTTACTCATACTTCAATAAACATAAAAAAATTATAACTTTCATTTTTAGAACCTGCCGAGTATATGTTCATTACCATAGGAGTCAATGGAGCCAAAGTGCAAAAAAATAGTAGTAGATTGATAGTCTAATTCATGAGGGTGTCCCCTTTAAGGCAGGATTTGTAGACATAAACACAGGTCTTGTTTTCACAAACTTGCACAGCTGTGTAAGCATTTTGTGGCTAAATGAAGAAATGCTACTTGTGAGAATTTCAGAATAGTACATGCCAATACAAGGAATGTAGAACTTGCCAGAGATGTGCAGGACTCTGCCTACCCGGAGTGGGATCTGCCTTGGAAGAGCTAAGCCCAGAACCTCCAAGTCTATGGAGGACTCATCTCAGAGACGGTGAATTTAAATGACTGAATTCAATAAACAACAAAGCTGTTTGAAGAGCAGAATTGTAATTCCAACTCACCCTTCTCTCCTACTCAAACCTGTCTAGTCTTGGAAGCAGCTAATCCCACCAGCCATCTTTCTGTTTGACCTTAGGCACCTACAGTTTTCATGAACTCCACCTGCAGCAGGCCAAGCAACAAGGTCTCTTGAAATAAGATCTATGGTTTTGTTCTAGTCTGACTTTTTTGGAAGCATACTAATTCCATAAATGTCCTCAAAAGTTTTAAAGAGGGCTTGGGGTTTTTTTGGTGTTAAAATATTATAAGTTTAATATTATTAAAATATTATAAGTTAAAATATTATAAGCCAGGCCCAAAAACAATGGAAATGATAGAATCTCAGTAATATCAGAGCTTTGGGGTCAGGGCTTGAACATTATCGGTACACTTACACCTGTAAGCACAGTCATGTGGGTGTAAGATCAGCAAAAGCCAATTGTGTTGCACAATTAAGAAAACAAATAATGATGTCTATTCATGGAGTGAAAGACTGCAGTACCTGCAAAAGGGCAAGGTTAAGAATTAATACGACTTTTGCTTTGTATTACTTCCTGAATGTTAAATGATTAACCTTTAGTAGACTCATGAGGTAGCTTTAGTGGCATACATAACATTATATTCATAGCTTTTAAGTCTCTGTGGGTTTACATGTGAAGCTTCTGCTCAGGGATAAAATTTCTTTTTCTAAGTATTAGCAGCAAGAATTTTAACGTTTCTCCCATATCTCTTTTTCTGGTGGAAACACTCGTGGAAAGAGAGCCTTTAGAATAAGGATAGGTATGTATGTGTCGGGGGGTGGTGGTGGTGGTTGGTTTTGGCAGGGGCTACTACGGTTAGCACACGTTTGGATCAAACACACCAGCAAAACTCTGAGTGCAATAGATGGAGGCTTTGTGTTTCAGCTGCTCCCAAGGCAATCCTGGACCACAGCAGTCTTGGACGGGAAGCAATACTTCTTCCAGCTGCAGAAATGGCAAGCGCCCTGGCTTTTCATGTTGTGCAGTGTTTGTTTTGTTTTTTAGTTCTGTTTTGTTACTTGAGAGACTCTTGGAAACAGGCTGTCGGTGAGCCAGCTGCATTGATTCCCGCGGGGCTGGCGGGCGCTCCCGCTGCCAGCGGCGCAGTGCCCTCTGGTGCACGGCAACAGCAGCGGCCGGGGCCGCAGCCGAACCCAGGGGTATCCACAGAGGAGACCCAAAATTAAACCTTCACATCTGACACGCCACCTCATTCCCACGAACTGTTTGCCACGTTGTACAGTTCTAGTGGGAACGCTGCCTGAGAGGAACCGAAGATTCAGCTGTCTGGATCCAACCCAAAAGATTTTTTGTTTTTCTCTTTATGTCGTTTCCAGAGCTAAGCTTCCGGTTAACAGCTAATGCAGACACAGCCCACCCTTGTTACTTAGGGCTAAATCCACAAAGGATTAACTTCAAGCTGTTGCCATGCGGACCGGGCAGCACTCTGTCAGGCAGCTAAGCACACCCATTAATTACACAGCAAATTTAACCAGACCAACAAATGCAAAGCAGTAAGTAAGGAGTCACTCAAGTGAGCTGGGAGGGCCAAGAGTCATGTCCCAAGGCTCCTTTGCCCCAAAACCTGGACACTGGCATCTTATTACAGACTGTAGACATTACCTGACTGCTCAGCAGTTACACCTTCCCTTCTCCAGAATGAGGCACCTCACCAGCCCAAGGAAGCAGAGCTGCATTTGAAAACCAGGTTTGAAATCCCTTCTTTCAGGCAATCGCTTTAACTACAGCTCCAGAGCATTGTACTCATATACTCTTTCTCTGGTTCCACCCATTTTTAATTATTCCATTACAAAGTGGAAAAGCTCCCAAGGGGGAGTCTCAGGAGACCTCTTGCACGCATCTCCTTGAGCCCAGCAGCTGGACATTCACAGGATGTAATAAAGTTTGGACACTGATGATTCACATCATATCATATTTGGATGACTGCTTCTAGTCCTGGGCTTTCAATATTTTGTTTTAAAAACCTTTTTCTCCTGCTGTAGATACGTGTCGAGAGTGCTAACAAGGAGAAGAACTAGAAGCTTGATAAGCTAGAGGGAGAGGGCCGAAGGCATAAGCAAAAAACCTAAATCAGTGGGCACTGCTACCAGAGCAATAAATAGAAGATGTGTTAGCAAAATCAAAAACAACCAAAAAAAGAGAGAGATCAAGGAAATTTATTTACTTTTGATCTATGAACAGTATGACATATAATTATAGACAAGTTTTGATACACAGGAAAACCCTTTTGTCAACCATTTTTTTTGCTAAATGAAACAGCACAATAATCTTTACACATTCATAATTTGTTTTTTCTTTTTTTTTCCTTTACAATACACAGCTTTCTTGGATTGAAGCAAACTGCAGGACATATTGAGTACTGGTATATTACAGCTACTTACATCATTTAAGAACAGCAAATGGAGAAAAATAAGTTATTTAAATATTGATTTCATATACAGAAAGTGCAACTTTGTTAGTTGTTACATAACTTGCTCGACAGTTTTGATTCCCCACAGGGTGTCAATTAATGATAAAAGTATCTTGGACTGAAAGTATTATTTATTCTAAAAATAATACAGTACAACTGCACAGCTGTGACTTGGTGAATCGACCACTATTGCTCTCTTAGAGATGATGACCTGTTTGCAGGTTTGCAATGTTTAAGGCTTCTAATCATGCTCCCAGTTTGCATCCAAAGCCAGTCTCATATGAGAGCATTGCCACCGGGATAGCAACAGTGGGTTATTGATCAAAGCTTATGGTTATGGTGACATTTAGTAATATTTTGGGTTTGCTGCTTCTATTCTTAAATAGCTGTTTGAGTTACTAAGATACAATGGATAGATATTAAACATCATTAGCCTGAGCAGAGCAGAGAAGATTCCAGCAGTAGGTTTCTTCTGTGCTTCCCAACAGTTCATGAGTGAACTTTTGCTTAGAGCACTGAATGACTGCAAGAAGATGCAAATGGTTATGGCTCTCATACCACACCACCTCACCTGCTTGGGGAATGCCACAGGTGAGTGAAACCACAGCAGGGAAGCTCAAACACTGAGAAGCTTAAGGCTTTTTTAGATTAAAACATAAACTAAAATTGTAATTCAAATTAGACCACAAAGCACAGCCTTTAAAAGAAAACAAAATAACAACTAGAACTCAAAAATCTCAAACTGCTCACTCTAGTTCTGATGGGTGTGATTTGGTTTCCCTGGGTCACATAATCATTTAAAAAGCATGGATTTACCAAGAGTGTTTGGCACACAGCTTCAGGTTATTCCCATAATTCTCCTTCTGTTAATAAGAGTGGGGAAAGTAATTAATACGGGAGAGCTTTACTGTATGACTTGCCTTCCCTGCAACACAAGGAAATTTATTTTATTTCCTTTTTTTTTGTTGCCTATAGCCAGCTTGGACTTTTCCCTTGCTCCAATATAGCTGCTGTCTACTTAATTCTACTCTGTTCTCGTCCCTGCCAGCAATCCCAGGAAGTCTCAATACTCTTTCCATCTCCTGCTTGCTGATAGTTGCCATGTAAGCCTCAGAGACCAACAACAGAAAAATCATCATTATTTAAAAACTACTTAATTTCTTTTTTTTTTCTTTTTTTTTTTCTTTAGAATCATAGAATACTGTGAGTTGGAAAGGACCCATCAGGACTCCAACTCCTGGCCCTGCACTGGACACCACAAGAATCACACCATGTTCCTGAGATCGTTGTCCAAATACTTGAACTCTGTCAGGCTCGGTGCTGTGACCACTTCCTGGGGAACCTGTTCAGTGCTCAATCACCCTCCGGGTGAAAAATCTTTTCCTGATATCCAGCATAAACTTCCCCTGACTGAGCTTCACGTTGTTTTCTCGAGTCCTGTCACTGGTCATGAGAGTGAAGAGATTGGTAGCTGTCCCTTCACTTCCCCTTGTGAGGATACTGAAGACCACCAATGAGGTCTCCCCTCAGTCTCCTCCAGGCTGAACAGACCAAGTGAACTCAGTTGCTCCTCATAAGGCTTCTCCACCAGACCCTTCACCATCCTCGTGGCCCTCCTTTGGATGATCTCTAATAGCTTAATGTCTTTTTTATACTGTGGTGCCCATAATTTCACACAGTACTCAAGGTGAGGCCAAACCACATTTTCACCAGCTGTACAAAACACCTCTGCTGTATGTTCCCTGATGCTGTCATATTAGAACATGCTGATTATCCACACAACAAGGAGATCATTACAGAGATTAACTTGAGAGTAATTTCAAGTTACAACAGTGAATTAGTTGCCTTCATACAATGGTGTGCAGTAGACAGGGGTGAAATTCAAAATGAGGAAAGTAAACCTAACACCTATCAACTCTACCAGGAGCCAAATCAGTTATCATCTGTAGTCAAATGCATATTCATGTGACTTAAAACATGACCATGAAAGGATCAGATATAGTAAAGAATCCTGGAATAAACATAATTTTTCGTGCATCGATCTGGGAGCATTTTATGAGGAGGAGTCATTAGCTCAATATGAAGCTGGGATAACTGAGGCACCAAATAGCAAAGTGCCTTGTCTGATTTTATACAGTAAATTGACATCAGAACTGATATTGGAAATAGTCACACATGCTGCCCTATGCCCAGGTTTCTACACTATCTCCCTTTACCTACCAGAGTAAGCTTACTCTGCCTTCCATGGAGTATTTGTACTACAAGAAGCTGAAGGATACCCTAAATATAGACCCCAAAGAATAAGCTGGCTATGTGCTATTCATGACAATCTGTATTTGGTATATAAAATGTATACCCAATATAGAAAAATAAAATTTGTCATTAGCCACATAGGCAACTGGAAAGTTTCACATGGATTTAGGCAGAAAAATATCATTACGTCATGGAAAAATGGTGCACCACATTTCCCAGAACAATGCTCTCTTTTAGTGAGAAGTAACATTAATGCAGTCAGGATGGATTTCAACTGTTCTAAAAATCACAGTGTTATTCATGAGACTATAGTAGAATTTCTTTTGTCCATGCAATGGAATTACTGAATTTGATGATTTCTGTGGGATATAATTTGCTTTTTCGGTGGAAGTGATTTTTCATTTGCAGAAACCCACTGTTTGGAATCAATATGGTCAGGATACCAAGTCAAAGCTGCAGCATAATGATTGACAATAAAACACAGTACACAGAATATGATTAAAATGAAAAGCAGTTACATATATACAAGGCAGTATATCTTGGAACAGTTTAGTAACAACAGTAAATGCAGACGGTAGTGAACAAGAAGTTAACCTGACAATCAAAACCTAGCATAACCCTGCATTTGTAAAAGCATCTCTACAACACAGAAAGTGTTATGATGAGGCATTTTATAGAAGCTACTTCAGCTGGAAATCACCCTAAGAGCAACTTAAGGGTGACGGGTTGAAACGAGGCTTGGGAAATGTGAATATGGGTAAGTGAACACTAGGTAACTGCTTAAAAGCTTATTTTAAGGCAAATAAAAAGCAGATTGCTAGAAAGTAGTTTTAAAAATGACCTCAGCTCTGTACAAATAAAAAGAAGCTTTCTGACTCTCCATGGGTTAGTTGCATTGGAGTGACAGAGATGGACTACACTGAAAACTAATTCCAGTCCATTAACTTTGGCCTAGCTAAAGGCTGTGTGGTGTATTGGGACCTCTACCAAGCAACAGAAAGGATGACCAGGGAGGGCTTTGTGTTTAGTTCTAGACTAAAACAAACAAAAGGCATTTGCCAAACAGCCTCTAACGGAATTTGCGCCTTGGCTTGTACCTGGTCTTTAGGACTGATTTCAGGTACCTGGAACCTAGAGGTACAGAAGACCTCTTACTAGTATCACTATCACAAACGTGAGGAAAATGTGCAAGGGTCCCTTAATTCTGCGAAGCTGTCTGGTTCTCAGGCCAACCCTGTACATTTCATGAAATAAGAATACTTTAGATGGGAGTGAGGGGGGAGCAAAGTACCACATCTATGTTACCTGGTGGTTGCTTCTCTTCTCCTTCAGTTGCCAAAGACTTTCATATCCTCTGAAGAAGATATCTGCCTGTCCTTGGGAGCCACTTCCTTGATCCCTTTAGCTATGTGAAGTAATTAGAGCAATACTGGTGCAAGAAGAAGCAGTGAATTCTCAACCAGGCAATGTCACACTATGGAGCATGTTAAATTGCTTCTGGATCAAGAGGTTTGAAGAGTCTTGCCGCTGCCAGGAGCTTGCTTATGTGCCTTTCCTCTGTGATGCCAGCTTTTTGAAGGAAAATTTGTGACAGAGAAGGCACTTTGCTCAGTGTGTTGAATCCTGCTTCTGTAAGCAGGCTGGAATACATAGGCAGACCAATGGAAATCAGCCAGTCAGATACAGAGGTGATGAGTCCTGGAGATACAGGTTTACGGCAAATTTCAGTGAGTCCTCCACTTGGAATCTGGGGAGTGAAAAAAACAGAAAGAAAATAGAACCCTTAATGTCAAACATATCTGCCTTTACAGCAAGTCTTTTTCTTTTTTCCCCTCTTCCAAACTGGTATATTTTCATAGCAGATGTTTCAACTTCTCTCATGTCAGATTTGTCAGTATGAGAGCAGTGTGGACTAAAGGGCTAAGATTACTTGGCACAGAAGCAATAATTTTGGCAATACAGACACAGTGGGCAGTATCCAGCTGCTTGGGTAACTGTCATGTGCCACTCTGAATTAGTCTGAGAACAGTAAAAAATATCCAGTAAAAAGACTTTTCAGAGTGATACGTTTAATTTCTCAGTAAGGCAAGAGAATACAAATTTTGTCTATTACCTCCTCAAATGGACCAAGTTTTCCTAGAAAAAGCCATGTTTTTGACTGTTTTCCCCTCCTGCTTTTGCTACGGAGGAGTGGACACTAGTATAGTTTAAGAAATAAAAAAGGAGTATAAACCCTTTCAGATTTCAATACAGAAGCATTTAATACATGTCACTCTTAGTGAGCAAGTATCTGTTACCACTGCTTGCAGTCTGCTTAGACTTCTAAGACTATTATTCAGTCAAGAGAAGGATATCCACGCTCCTTTCAAATACTAACTGTCCTCCTTTCGGGCAGGAGGAGGTATATCCTGCCCCTACAGTACCTCTACCTATGTTGCACCTGCTGGATGAATATAGGGAGCACATTTGTACTAGGGCTTCACAAGAATCTCCCTTTACTACTAGTCAGTCCTTTTAAAAGTCTGCTCATAAACAAGAAGATTTGGTTTATGGAAATACTCACTGCCATGCGATGCTGTTTCCTCAGCTGCTTTACCCGGATTTGGTCCAGGTTTGTGGCAACATCCTTTTCAGGCTGCTCTAAGTCTTCAGAGTACCTCTGTACCAAAGCCTCGGGAATGCCACAGCGACCGTGCTGAATGTTCCCAGCCAGACACAAAGGAGAGCAGACAAATTAAAGAAGTGTATCAATACAGACCAAAAAAGAAGTGTAGGATGGGAGCAAGAAGGAGCTTTCCTCGAGGTTCCATGAAAACTGAAAAAAGCAAACCCTTAGGGAGGGACTGGATCTTAAGACTCATTCCTTCCCCTCAAAAAAAAAGATGTCTAATTGATGCTATCAATTTAGAGTTCCTTGGAAGCATAAAATTTAATCATTACTTTCTTTTTCAGCTCTACTTCCCCACATCAGCAGAGAAAGAGACATTTCCATGCCTGGTCCACCAAGGCACCAGTGGTCTGAAAAGATGAAGGTTCAGAATAGGTCTGGGATTTCTCAGTCCCCCACAACACAAGAGTTCCTTTAGGCATAAAGTCTGATAGTAAAGACAAACAGAGTTATAGAATGTCTAATGTCTCAATGATTTTTGATTTATCTAGGCTGGTTACTCACAGAAAAAAATTACAGACAATAAATGAAAGGCTATCCCTTGGAATGCTAGCAGAATGAAACCATTGAAATGGTTACCACTTACCTTGTCTGAGTACGGTTCTTCAGTAAGATCAATGTCTTCAGACTGCAACTTGTTTTCTATCACCATTTCCAGATCCATTCCCCTGCTACAAGACACTTTCCTTGCTGAAGCAGGACCTAGCTTTACCACGTGCTGCTGAACACTAGCAGTCTCTGGGAGCTCTGACAGCCAGGGTGGGAGTGGGCTAGGAGGGGTATTAGGCTCATGTTCAGAGGACGTCCTATGGACAGGTACTCCATGACAATCAATGGGACCGGATGAGCTGGTCTTTTTTACTGGCAAACATGGTGCTTCTAGGCTTGAGTGGTTCCCACTTGTGGTCATGGGAGGATGGTGTAATCCATTAGAAAGGCGTTCTCGGCATTTTTTGGCAGGGACAGGTGGTGGTTGAGAAGGATTTTTTGGTTGCATTCTTGCCTCATTTGTGCCTTTTTGCTCAGCTTCTAGACCTCCCTTGAGGACTGGAGCATAATCAGCCCGTGCAAGGTCATGAAAGCCTTTACTTTGTATTTCCAGAGGCATCCTTGTATTTTCAGAGGCATGATGCATCACTAAGGCAGGCTGAGCTTCATAGTTTTTCAGGGGGAATGGAGCAGGCTTTTCACCTGCAGTTTCCGTTACAGAGCAGTTCAATTCCTTAGCTCTTCCCTTCTGAGAACTAGCAGCTCCCTTACTCTGCTTAGCCATGAAGTCATCTACCATACAGCTGCCTCCATGAGCGTGAGGTGGCAGGGCAGAGCCAGTTGCCTTTTTTGCTACATCCAGTGAATCCTGAGGAAAAGAACCTACTTGCTTGCTAGTGTCCTGTAGGTTAGCACTGGATTCTCCCTGGAGATCATCCAGCGAGTGAGATCTTGGCCATGTATCTACATCCTGAGGTCCATCCAGAGTTTCATAGCTCCGACAGACGGCAACCGGTAAACTTCTGCGGTTCTTCTTCAGACCTGTGATGGCTGGAGGTTGGACAGAGCCCTTCAGAGCATGATGTGCACAACCCAACCCTTTTTCCCCATGCTGTAGAGTTTCTATTGACTTGGTCAATGGAAGCGTGGGATAATTTGATAGCTGGTTTCTGCTGAAATCCTTAAAGCTACGGTCACTTGCTGATTTTGAGGGCAGAAGACAGGTTCTTCGAGTTTTACCTAGAAACAAGTAAATTCACGATTAAAAAAAAAAAAACCCTGCAGCATAAATTAGAGATCACTTATAAATGGTTTTGAAAAAAAAAACAAAAAAAGATTTATTCTCTCTTTGTTAACTCTAAATGTACAAGAACTCAGTGCCATTTTAAGCATATGAATTTGTGAACTTCAGGTTTATTTGCGAAGAACTAGTAAATGTGACCACATAAGTAAATATATTCATAATACTTAATATCCTTCCTATTCTCCAATTTGCAGAGATTTGAGGTTTAGCTCATATAAACCTTTTTCATGTAGAAACATCCTATCGTTAGAACTGATACCCTATATCACTCCTCCTGCACAAGAAAGTACAGGAAGACTGGTTTAGCACCAGCCCCTTTGTTAAACTACTTTTAGAAACAGCAGAGTTTTATAGAAAAAGATCTTATGAGATGGAGAAATGTTTCAGAAGGGAGTTTCAAGTGTGACTAGTATCAGCATTAGTCTCATGTCATATGTCTCATGTCTGGGGGGTTATCAAAGTGGAAGGTCTTAGAGATTTGGTGTTTTATTATAAACACTTAAGATGTCAATATGAATCACACGTTCTTTGTAAGCTTTATTTTATACTTTTATAAACACCACTGATTTTAAACAGTGAAGTCCACCAACTCTGTTTGACAGAAAAATCCCGATCAAAGGGACTGCGTCTACTAGAGTATTCATTACTTGAAATACAAGGTCTTTTATCAAATACTATATAGATGTTTTTTCTTTTTAACAAGACAGAAGTAAATTTATCTCAAAGCCAATGACCTCTGAGAATAACAGCACATCCTGAACAGTTATTGTTTTCAGGGTGACAGGGATACTTTCCCCCATGTACAGTAAGCTTTCTAAAATCAGGATAGATAGATAGATAGATAGATGGATAGACAGAGAAAGAGAGAGAGAGAGAGATAAAGCTCAAAATTTCTTTTTCCAATGGAAAGGAAAAAATCCAAACAGCCAAAACCTCAAACCAAAAGATTTGGCTAAATGCTATCAAAAGTCTGTAATAAAAGGTAATCAATAGCTGCCAATTAAAAGACCTGATCATTTTAGAAATCTGAGAGGTTTTGCTTACTACATCAGAACTAAAGTAATCTGGTGTACTTTTAAGCAATAGATGTTTTCTTCTCATGCAGCTTGCCTTCAAAGCGTTATCCTGAAAGAAGTTCAGTGTTTGGGTTTTGAATAATATACACTGCTTGCTTTGCATATGAATGAAAGAACCTGTTTAACCTAAAAAAGAAATAGCTTGCATTCTCTTGCATCTTACTCTGCTCAAAGAGTTTAAAAATCAAAGTATCCAGAAAACTAGAAAAGAAAATGGAGGTTACATTTAGGAAGAGATAAGGAAAACCCTCCCATCAAAAAAAGTTACTGTATCTAAAATCAAGGTGTGCCTACAAGGATGAATGCGAGCACACAGGAACTCCTTTCTCAGAAGCTGTATGGTTCGCAGTTCAACTCAAACTAAATATTACTATTTCCACAAAGTGCTAAAAGAGACACATCCCACATTAAAGTTGGCCCCCTAGCTACTACCTTGAGTTCAGGTAGCTCAGAGAACTAGCAGAGAGACCTCTCTGTCTGCATCTTTCCAAGGATCTTGGCCACTGCCTTCTGAAAATAACTTGAAATCACATTAAAGAGACGTGTAAGAAATGTTATATTCATTTTTTAGTGCCTTCAGGCACTAATGTCAATATGTAATGAGAATGGAAAGAAGTGTTCTCTTTCCATTATTCATATTTGCCAGCACATGTCTGTCTTGTGCAATAATTCACCCTATTGTCCGGGGCTTGCTGTCAAAGCTCACATAACAAAATCCATGTACCTTCTTTTCAATCTGAAATACTAACCAGGGGTTACACCAGTTTAAGGAAAATCCACTCAGGAACCTCAACATTGAAATAAAAGTTGTGAGAAATGCTACTCCTGTGCAATATAAGTTCTTACTGAAGCCATAAGGATATCTAGTAAGCAGCATTGCATTTCATTTCATCAAAAATGGAGTATGTCTGTGTAAGGGCAGTAGCCTGGGAATGGAAAAAAGAAGAAATGGGGAACAGGAAAAGGAAGAAGAAAAAACCAAGAAAAATGAGAAAAGCAAATTTTTCTTAAAGTAAAATCAAATCTTTAGTTCATTCTACCCCTGTTATGCTTAAAAATACAAATGAAGTTAGAATTGAAGTTCAAAACATTTTGTCTATAACATATATAATCAAACACGCCATCTTTAAGCTCTCTGCTTCAGAATGGTTCAAAAGATACTGCTGGGTTCAATGTTACTGCTTTGTACAGAGGTCGCTGGTTGAGAATGTAATTTCTTTTATGTAGACTTAAGTCAAGAGCAGTATCAGGAGGGCAGCTGTGATTTCTCTTTTTCCATCTGTTCCTTCCCCCCTCCTGACTGCCAGGTATAACTTCATTATGCTTCTGTGAAACTAAGAAAGGAAGGCAGTATTTCCTGAAAACAGACTTTAAAACATATTTTTAAGTTGTTTTCATAAAGTGGAGAGTTACATAAATAATGTCCACAAATGTAACATTCCCTACCTTGAGAAAAAAAGAAGAAAACAAACTACAAGAGTTAAAGTGTATAGCTAGTAAGGTTTAAAACACATTTTTAATGTTAGGATTTTTGATAATAACTCAGTCTTATGAACCCCCAGTACAGTTAAGCAGTCTAATGCCTTTCATAGTGCTGTTAACCACGGTGGCATCTCTGATTTAAATGTGCGCAGAAGGACAGAGGTGATTGGGTAAAAACTAAGATTACAAAGGTGGAACTTGCATAAAATGAATGAAAAGTTTATATTATTTCCAGGTTCAGTTCAAGCTATGGTGAATACTTTAACTCTTCTATTTAATGTTATGGTGCAGTTTTTGCTAGACAAAGCACTGTCCACCTCTCATGATACTTATTATTAGATTACAGACATGGAACTTTTAAATTCCTTGTCATCATCTGCCTCAGAAGAAAAGAGACTATCTTGGGGAATATTCTAGAGCCCTCAATTTCTAGAGGTAGCACAGCTATAGCAAAAAATTTTCAGTCTTTCCCTTAGTACTTCTTTTTCCATATGGAAGACAGTCCTCAGAAATTTAAGTATGCAAAACCAGACACAGAATGCATTCAGTGGCTTGCCCAAATCCATATTTTATTAACTTCATTTTGACATTACTTTATGTGGTTGTATTTTGGGTGCATTTCAAACAGGTCTGTTGACACAACAAAGATGATGGCACATTAGACAATAGTAGCCTCATTGCTTTTTCTATTGATTACAATCTAGTAAAAATGCACATTATATTAGGCAATGTGGCCACCTGTTTTGTTGCTTCCTTTTCTGACTAATTAGGACTGAATGTTTAAGTGCTTAGGATGCCTGCCTGGCACTGTGGAAATCTGGGACTCAGTTTCTGAACAAGTCAGAGAATGCCCTTATCCCACCTGATAAAGCTGTGGTTTGTCTGCTCATTCAACTCTGTGCATTGCATGTGCAATTCTCATCTCTTCATGTCCCTTAAAAAAGTTATACAGCATAAGTAAAGCTTCAAAGAAGCCAGGCATGACCAGGGACATGAATGACCTATAGGGAATAATTAGTAGGCTTCTCAGACTAGAAAAGAGATGACTTGGGAAGGAGTATGACAGAAGTCATACACAGACACTGTTAGGTATGGAGGTTCTATGGAAGACAAGGGATGTTCATAAAAAGTTTCAGAAAAATGGATGAATGCCAGGAAAGAGTACTCAAATTTTGAAGTTCTTAAATGATGAATTCCCCAAGAATGTCTTGGGAAGCATCAAATATGCTTGCTCTGTTCCTATTCTGTTCTGTAGCTATCTGCTTTTGTCTGGTCCTGTGAAAACCAGTTTTCCAATGTGGTTTCCAAATGAATCTGAGACTGTTAATGCCTGCATGCAAAACAAGCCCAATAACTGCACCACTGTCAGATGTTTAAAGGACAGCTTGCTCTCTCTGCCTTGTTTCTATATGGACTAATTGTCCATAGATGGTTGCTTTCTGCTCTGAGGTTCTTCTTGTCTAAGACGGGATAGGTCACAAACCATATGTTCCTTGCTTTCTGTGAATTGAAATAAAACCACAATGCTGCTGTAAGTACACTGTGGATACCTAAGAGAATACCCAAATTTTTCTGCAGTGGGACCCAGAGAAGTACTTACAAAACATACATGTGGACCACTGCTATAGTACATAGCAAACAATTTTCTAGCCAAAATATAAGAGTAGCTCTGAAATCTTGAATTGATACCAAAAGATCCAGTATCAGCCCCAAACCAGACACTACAGAAGTCATCAAAATATTATGTATAAAAATTCCTCAGAAAATCTGAAGATTGGTTCCTTCTCAGAATGCATTTGCCCTTTATGAAGTGCTGATCTGCACAATATGATGTTTATACCAGACAAATGACTACCCTTATTTTAAAAGATGAGAACACAATCTATTTTGAAAACAACATGCATACAAACAACTATGGTCCATGAACCTTGCAAACAAGGTGGAGTAGATTTCAGATTAACTAGCCTTGACAAAATCTCTGAATGAATCCAATATCAAATGTTCTTTTCATAATGGTTTTCAAACCAAGCACTAAATGCATTTGTGAGCAAAAATGATGCAGAAATGCAGCAAACCATTCATAAAAAGCAATATAAAAATCATCAGCATTTCACGTGCTAGAAAACTCAGACAGGAATATTAGTTTAAATGTAAGTATCTAAGCAGACAGGCAATGCCAATTGCTTTCTAAAGGTTTTATTATATTGTTAAAATAAGGAAAATGTACAGGCAGCACTTTAATTTCAGTGTTACAGCTATCATTATGATGGCACTTAGAGACAAAAATGAAAGGAAATTGTCACACATGCCATATATTTAGCTATGGTTCTATTCCAGCATGCCTACTGGATGTGGATTCGTATTCAAGAAAAAGAACTCCCTGCTTTCAGGAATTTAGTATATTGTTGATTTCAGGCATTCAGCTTCAAAGTAAATTCTGATTTTCTTCAACAAATTGTTATTTTTGAGCGGGAGACTGACAGAAAATGCACATACTAAGAGAAAGATCTTTAGCTCATATTTTAAATTGGAAAAATAGTCACATACAGTATCTATTTATTCTGTTCTTGGTTTCCTATTTATGCTGGATGTCAGTGATGAAACCGGGCAGTCTGAGGCCAAACCATGGCTCAAATGCTTGGAGTGATAATGCCAAACTCAAACCAGTATTTTATCTTTTAATATTTCATCCCTAATGACAAATTTAGACCATCTCTCAAGTAAAGCATGCTCTGTTTTTTTTAGAACAGAGACAAAAAATCTCTATTATCACCTGCCTTAGTAATTTTTCAATGCATCACCTTTTACTGATGCAGGATAAGGCAAAGGGAACTGATATCATTAGTAACTTTTTCTTTTAGTTTATTTCCATGCAAACTTCTCAACTAATTAACTTTCTAGTATTCATACACTAAGAAGTCCTAAATCTCTGCAGTTGGGTTCTGATCAGAGGAGAATGCAACATGCAACCTAAGCAAACACAAAAATATGGCCTAAAATAGAGAACATTTTTTCTTAACAGAAAAAATCCTCCTAATCTCTGCAGAGTTCAGAGACTTCTCCATCGGTGATCCCTTGGACAAGGGCTATTGGTGTGCAAGTAGTGCAAGTCTCAAGAAGCACAGTGGCATGAGAATATGACTGGGAGTGGAGAAGGCAGGGAATGGTAGTGAGAGTGCCTGTTGCCCTAAGATCATAAAAGAAAGACTATTTGTGAAATGTGATCTGTTTCCTTTATTTATGCAAATAAATAAATTAGAAACAGTAGCAATGAAAACCAATGGCTAAAGCCAAGAGGGAAAGAGGTAATCAGAGCAAAGGAGAAAGTCAAGTGTGAAGTAGCTTTTGTTAGCTAAGAACAGGAGGAGAAGTATATGAAGTTATCTACTGAAAAAAAAGACTGAAGGAATTTTAAGGCTCATTGCTGTCACCATTACCATTCTCCAGGTTTTCACTGCTTTCGTAGCAGCCAGAATCCCGAGGAGAGCATCCGGTTAGGCCTTGGCCTTCAATGAGAAGTTTCTCCTGAGATCCTGACTGGTCGCTGTTACCTAGAGGATGTGAGAATACAGTGAAAAACAGGCAAACAGGAAATGTGACTGAACTTCTCAACCTTCCATTTCAAACACCACTATTTTGTGTGTCCGGAGAAGGGCAATGGAGCTGGTGAAGGGTCTGGAGCTCAAGTCTTATGAGGAGTGGTTGAGGGGGCTAAGGTTGTTTAGCCTGGAGAAAAGGAGGCTCAAGTGTGACCTTAATGCCCTCTATGACTACCTGAAAGAAGTCTGTAGCCAGGTGGAGGTTGGTCTCTTCTCCCAAGTAACAAGTGATAGGACAAGAGGAAACAGCTTCAAGTTATATCAGGGGAAGTTTAGTTTGTGAACTAAGACAAATTTCTTCACTGAAAAGGTGGTCAGGCACTAGAAAAGGTTGCCTAGTGCAGTGGTTGAGTCATCATCATTGGAGGTATTTAAATGGTGTGTAGATGTGGCACTTAGGGACATGGTTTAGCAGTGGACTAGGTTGGACTTGATGATCCTAAAGGTCTTTATCAACCTAAGTAATTCTATGATCTTTCCTGTTGTATTAATTGTATCAGACCACTGTTTTATAAAAGTGAGCATTAGGAAAAGCCATCACAAATGTTGGAAACATTCATCCTGTTTGGTAAATATGCAACAGCTTCAGCAAGAGTGTGAGGGAGCAGCATGGTACATAATAAAGCAGAATAGAATTCACGTGCGCAACTTAAAACCACGGAAATTTACTTAAAATGATGCTGTAAAAGTTCTTTCTAAGACTTAAAAAAACTCCCAACACTGAAAAAAAGAAGAAAAAAACACTGAAAAGAACCAACTCAAGTAAAAAAGAATAAAATTCGAATTCTGAATTACCTTTGAGAAGACCGAGAGGAAGGATCAGGAGTGGGTCTGGTACATTAGATACTGTCCCCTAACAAAGGACGAAGGGACATGGAAGAGACTAGTGGTATCAATTCCTTCCTTCCTTGGTCTATGCAAAAAGACAACACTCAAGTGTGGTCCACTCAGGCTGCATAGACTGGATTCCAGGAATTTACTCAGAATGTGTTGTCAGAAATCATATTTTGTAAAGAAGCTAAATCTAGAGCTAAAGATAAAGAAAACCAACCTCATGATGCAAGGATACAGTTTATGCTGTGGGTTTCTATATCAGCAATGAAATGTCAGAAATGATTATTCCAATTCCTACTCTCAGCACATGACAGGTAATTATGCGGTGGAACTATGTACTGTTGTCTCTCCCAGGTTAGAGCTGTCTGGTTCCCACTTCTCTTTCTCCTCATCACCCTGACTTGGAGCTGGAATTTGTACTTTCCAACCACCACATCTTCAAGTTTTCAAACCAAAATTGAAGGGCCTTGAAAAAATTATTTCTTCAGGGAAGTAAGCATTCTAAATAGGTCTGCAAATAATGAAGAGAAGCTCATGTTGGGTGACAAAAACCTACTCTGATATTAGTGAAAAGACCCTAATTTTGCAACTGTGGCTTAATTGTGGGGGTAGAGAAGGGCAAAGAAAGAACAGATGACTCTCTGGGAAATGAACAAGAAAGCCACATGTCACTGGGAACTTGGGCCACACAGCACTGTCTAAAGATACTAATTACACATATCACTATAATTGAATTAAGCATTGCCCACTTAACAAGCAGCTGTTTAAATTGCTGCTATGGCAGTTTAAGATAAAACACAGGAATTTGCACAGAAGCAGCTGAGAAAGCCCTCACACAATCCATTCCGCTGATTCTGCTCAGTGGATACTAATATCCTGCCGACACTTGGGGATGAAGGGGAAATTCAGCACTGTCTTAGGTTGCTGTAACTAGGTCCCGCTTATTGCTATGCAGCAAAGACACACTCGAATTCAACTGCTATGCCTTACTCCACTTTTCCTTATCTTTGCAACCACTTGCCTGAGATCACATGTACAGTGGGCAAAATTGCACTGCTGCACATTAGATATGTGGGTCACTGTCTTTCACTCTTTGCACTTGACTGATATGTTTGCTTCCTTTGAAAATCATTGTTTTGTCATATATACAACCTGAAGCTACCTATACAATCCTGCAATTAACAGTCCCAAGAACCATATGAATGTGCAGGTAAAATTAATTCACATTACACTTCTCCACAACTCTCTGAGCTTTGAATTTTTTCCTATCCTTGATAATCTTAATCTCGTCCCTCTAGTCTGAAGATTTCTTCTTTCCTATTCTCTATGTGTCAGACTCTTCTTTTGAGTAGGTTATCTCATGATTTGTTCTTGAACATCAGTATTCTAAAGCATTATGTATTGTACACTTGATATTAATTAAGTTGGGTGGCAGGGCTTACACGAACAGAAGAATTTTGGAAGAACTAAAGCAAATCTTAAGTCACTCCTCAAAAATCTAACATGTTACATGGGGTTACCGTGGAAGTAACTCCATTAGATAAAAAAAAAAAGGGATCAAAATCCTGGAACCAGTTTTCTGTTTTAAGGTGTTCACAAGGTTCTTGGTAGAGCTCTAGTAAAACAGAAAACCTCAAACATCCCACGTACTATCATATTCCTGTAGAAGTTCCACTGCTGTGAGAAGAACAGCTCTGTGCTCAGGATCTCGGATGTTCAGTTCATCCAAATCTTCTTCTTCTAAAAGCTTAAAGGTATCCAGATCTTCATAACCATTGAATAGAAAAGTGGGCATGTGCTCCTGCACAAATGGAAAATAAAGAGGGGAAAAAAAAAGAGCTGTAAGACAACAAATTTATTCAATTTATTTTGTCAATAAAGATACTAGATGAGATTTTTGCACCCAGTAAAAAGGCAGTAGTTAAGCAAATGCAAACCAGTGCACAGCACCAAAATTATAGTATTACAGCTTGTATAAACAGTGCTCAGAGTTCAGAAAAGTAGCTGTGGCAGAAGTAGAATGCTGCACATATTTTTGTATTTGAAATGCACTATATTAGATGGTCTGGGTATCAATGCTACCTGAACACACAGTATGGTATGGCTCTGCAAGAGGGGAGAAGTATGAAGGGTGAATGACAGCCACATCAATCTATCTCTAGCACTTCTGAACAGAAACGTAGAAAAAACCTGTCCTCTTTAAAGACGGGATAACCATTGTTATTTTACACATTTTGCTTGCCTCTGGAGTGTTAGCTAGCGGCCATACTATGCAACGATTTACAGTCTCTGAGTACATGACTTGCAGCCTGAGGCACTTCATCAAGCCTGACAGACAGTTCTGTCTGGCCTCAGCTATTTTCACTCTGCAGCGAAGATCTGATTCTGCTAAGTGGTGTCACAAGCCTTAGGATTATGAGTCTGGTGTGCAACTTTCTAAACTAACAACTCAAAAGGTGTGGTCCCCCTCCCCTAAGCAAAACTGAAGGGTAAATAGAGAGAGAGAGAATTTGGACCTTTAAGTTGATGCGATCCAAGAGATCCTCAACTGACTTGGGCTGGGGTGGTCTGCTTTTTCGACGTCTCCTGGTGGGCCGCTTTGGCTTCTCTTCCTCTTCATTTAACACATCCACATAGATAAATTTGAAAGTGCCAACTTTGTTGTTCAACAGGCCCATCCAAGTGCCCATGGGGGGTTTGCTGATTATATCAATGATGTCACCCTTCTACAGACCAAAGAAGCAAGAAAACCTTTTAAGCATGCTTTCTGATAGGCATTTAAGCAAACACACCCACCTGGATTTATATGTACATGGAACAGACAACACTCTTTAGTTTTCAAAGCTCTTGCAAAAATGTCTGCTTATACTTGTTTTATAAGTGGAATAAAAGGGAATTAAGTGACATGACTTCAACCACAGAACAAGTCAACAAAAGAACCCGGAATGGATCCCTACCGTCCACATTCTCCAACCTGCCGACACTTCTGTAGAGCACCACTGCTGTTTTGTACAAATGTCTCTAAGCTATGCAACTATCTGAAATTGGTGCAAATAAGAACATGCTCAGTGTATATGGGCATAACTTCACCTCAGATCTCCTGAGCAAAAGGGGCTTATGCAGAAGGAACTGTGCAACAATGTTGCTTTTCCTAATGTGCCCCAGACCATAACAAAGAAATGGACACAAAATCATTTTTGTATGCCTAAAGAGATTACCTTGGATACATCTGCTTTAATAGGAATTAGTTGCCATTGGAATTTTAAGTAATGAATGCAAGGAGTAAGATAGTTTGAACTGAATACAGCACCACTGAAAATAATCAAAGCTGATATCAAGAAAAAATTAAAAATAGATAACCACTCAGTTGGTAAAGTATTTCAAAATTTACTCAAAACAAGTTACATTAACTCAAATGCCTTTAAGAGACACTATGTGCAGGTGGTGCATGGACATTTCTTCCAAGGGTTTTAAAATTTTTCCATTGAGGATTATTTCACTGTGGCAGACAAAGTATTTTTCCAGTCTTTCAAGTAAAATCCTTGCAAAAGGGAAATGAATTCATGGCACATTTTTATTTTTCCCAAAACTAAAGACACAAGTGTCTTTCCCTAGACGTGGAAAAACACCAGTACTTATGTTCTATAACATTTTGCTATAATTCTGTAATTGCTATATAAGCAAGTCTTAAACATGCAAGACATGTTAAAGGGCTTCAAAAAACACATATAAACTTGTAACAAGATTAAGAATTCTATAGTATTTGCAAAGAGCTTTTAATTTAGAATTTTAGCAAAATAAATGTTTGACCCCTTAAAAACAGACATAGCTAGTACCTTGAGCTTCAGAGAATCTGTATCATAAGGACTTGGAGTAAAATCAGTGTGAACCCTGGCTCTTCCACAAAAAGGACCTCTGTAAGGAGGCTCTTCATCATCACCATCTTCTGATTTCACACTCTCCCTGTTGCTGGTTGAGGAATCTGTTGTGCTCACTGTCTGACCACCTGTGTGAGACACGTAGTATCAGTTCACAAAAAAGCTTCTGAAGAAGCTTCAGAAACAGAAGTAAGATAGAAAACAAGTCTTTCCAGAAAACATGATAATCAAAGTTAAAAGTCCTTAAATACTGCTATTTTTTATACACACATGTGATGGGAGAGTTAGTTAATCTACTCTGCACTCCTGTTTTCCTGAATTCAGCTCCTCGATATTTAACTGAGAAGCTGTTTAACTAGTGTCTCATCTATGGTATGTCACAGGAATGTCATCTTTCTGGGAAGTTTTGCTTACAAAAAAAACATAGTGGTGTGAGGAAAACAAGCTCCTGCACGAGGGTTACAGAATCCCTCTCACATCCTGAAATTCGGTGAATACTGTAGCAAGTTTACATCATCTGTGTTCCATTTAAGCTCTGTTTCATGTAGAGATAATCTTAACCCGAGAGGTTTTAAATACTACTTACTCTTCCTTTAACTATTTAATGAGAGAATCTCAAGGTTTCTCTAGAGGGAGGGTGGGAAGCCCGCCAGGAGTGCCCAGGAAATTTCTCACTTGAAGTGAGAATTACGATTCTTGGCCAGCAGTAAACAGGCATATTATTATATTACATTTATATTATAATATTTATATTATAACAGCAGGACACAGTAAACCCAGACAGAAAGTTGGATTTCACTTTTTCAGGGCTCTGCATAAACACAAAGCAAAAAAACCAGTCTCTGCACCAAAGAGGTTACAGTTCTTTGTAAACCCTTAATGACTAACCCTCAGCCTTTCTACTTTTTAACCAGTTTCCGCTTTGGCTTCCTGTGATTCTGCTTACTGTGGAGATCTCTGCTCCCTGAAGCCACAGATATGGAGCAATACAATCACAACTGAACTTACTCATTGAGCTCTGACCACTTAAGGAACTCCTCAGGCTTTCTACTGAGCCACCGGCTTTCAGCTTGGGTTTGTCCAGGGAGTCACTGTCTGGTGGTGGCAACTGCGGAGAACCTGGCATGACCCCAGGGCTGGACTCCTGAAAGGGATTGAACCATTTCAGTTTGGTAAATGAACATAGGCACTGATGGGAGCTTCTTGTTCATCTCGAAGGAAAAAGATTCTGTTTTCCTGCTCTTTTACCAAACAGGTTGAAACCCTCCATCTACTTATTTAGCAGTACTCAACTGTGGTAAACCCCCACTTTATTAGGCAGAGCAGTGATGATGGGAGCAAACAATTCAGTCTGGAAAAGCTAGCACTGTAAGAAGAAAGAAACACTACATAAAACTCCCAATTCAAAGATTTTCATGACACATGATTTTTTTTTGCCAGCAGTAGTTGCAAAACAGCTAGTGTCAAATTCAGCTTTTAGAAACAGAATTTTGTACAAAGATGAACACAAACAAATCAGACAAGCAAGTGAGATGTGCAGCAATATTTCTTTTTGAAGTGAATTGTTGATAACACTGCTCATTTACCTACAAGAAAAAAAAAATTAGCCAGAAAATGCAGCCTGTGCACGGTACAAATATTCACAAACATAAATGCATAAATATAAAATAATTTTGCTACATGTGCGATAGGTGAGGCAATTTCTGTTTTCATTCAGTCAAGCATTACAAAAAATCAAAAAGGGTATTTCCTAATTGAAATTCTGTCAGCCTCAATGAAGCACAGTTAAAACAAAGCAGCGGATACTTGTGGCCAGCATAATTTTGCTTGGTTCTTTTGAATGCAGAAAGAGATACCGGCACACAGTTTAAGTCATGATGCCTGAAAGTTACAAATACTCTAAAACGACTGTGCCATAAATTTTGAAAACAAAAGAACTGTAGCTTGCATACCAGAATTTTTGTGGAGACGTGTGGTCATAAAACTTTTAGATGAACGCTACTATTTGCATGCTGCAGAATCGTTAGGAAAAAACTCACCCCAGCATATGACTTCAGAGGTCAAGTCAATCTTAGAGAGAGAGATAGAGCAGAAGTATTGCTAAATGACTGTAAACCAATTTTTCAAAGGATCCCTTCTTTTTTGGCAGACTTTGCAGAGGGGCACTGTAAGTTCAGTCAGACACCAAGCATCTTCTTATCAATATCAAATCACGTTAGACCTTAAAGTATTTCAATTGTAAGTTTAAATTAAATAACCACAACTGTAGCAGTGCCCCTGGTTATGAATAAGAATGGCTAACAGTTCTGCAGGAAAGGGATTTTAATATTGCAAAGCATGGCACGAAACTGGCCATGTTTCTGCCTCTCTACACTGTCTTCAGATTCTTCAGTTTGGGGTTGTCACTCTGAATGTTACAAACTTCTCTTTTTACAGGCGCTAAGGCTTTGTATTAAATACCAAAAGGTAGATCTGGCAGGGCTTGACTCCAACCTCCTTTCCATTCCCAATTCTCTATGACTGCAAGCACCCCCCGCGACCCAGCCGGCAGGAGCCCGCTTGGGGGCGATGTTAACCAGGAAGAGCTCTGCTTTCCCTGAGGCTTTCGAACCTATTCCTTACACATTGCAAGAGGCAAGACTAGTTTTAAACAAATGCTGAAGATATCTGACACTCCAGTAAAGCAAGGAACCCAAAGTATACCAAAAGGTAATTGTTTCTAGGCCAGTGAAATTCAAAGCCTAATTTAAAACTAATGTACTTCAGGTTTGCCTCTAAGAATAAGCTATAAAAATCTGTAATGAAAGAATAATAGGAAAATCTTCTGTGGGATGCCCCTTTCTGACTAGATTGTGTCTCTGTTTTAATGGGCTGCTGCAGAGGGCAAGCAGTGATGGAGGAAAGATCTGTAATAGCAGAGAGGAGCTGCATATGTGAAGTTATGCTGGGAATTTAAACTGAAGTGTAAATTGCAGATTAAATGCATTACTGTGACCCTGTGTCACAGATGGGTTCCCTTAACAAAATACAATAGAAAAGAAATGGAAATAGTGAGATGTGCGATGTCATCAATGACAGACTTCTGCTGATGAGCTACTTAAATGAAAATCTGAAAATGCATTTTCCATGGTATTGGCATCTATAGGAAGCCATTTCACAGTGAGGGATTTTATAAGAACACAGGAATAAGCCACACCATATAGTCTTGTTAGAAATTTCTTTAGAGATGCCTTGATGCATGGAAATCAATACTGATTATCACTTCTGCATTATTAAGTGGATTCTACTGCAGACTCTACATACCTGCTCAGACAGAGAGCTGCTGTATTTTTTAGACATCCTTTTCTTCATGGTTTCTTTTACAGACTTCACCTTTTTGCCCAGAGATATACGGGAAGCAGAGGGTGATTTGATCACTTCTTTATAAACAAAGTCTCCTTCTTTGCCCTGCAAAATAAAACATGGCTTAAACCTATAAAACAGAAGAGACACTTTTTTCCTCAGTCACAGTTATTGCAGAGGTATCCTGGCAGACACAGGACGCCAGCATGGTGTCCTGTCAGCTGTTGAGACCTTGTGCAAACCACTGTAGCAGTCCACTGTAACTTACTCTTAAGGCCTGATTTGTAACCTTTTCGTGAAAGTACTGTGTGTAGATGTGTCAGGGTCTGTTAGGATGCCTTTATCCCTGAGTTTCAGGTAACTATTTGACCTGATAGAAAACCACACCGTCTCAGGCTAAGCCTGTCCTTACAGGACACACAACAGTAGTTGTGGCTCACGTTGATCAATACTTCAAAGGGTTTAACAAGACTAAAGGTACCTCTGAGATCCTAGCCAAATATATATCTGTATGTGTGTATATATATATATGGATACTTATATTTGGCTACCCAAATTTACTTTTTATTTTCAGATAGGCATTCCATTAACCTCTGTGGTTTTACTGCAGGCTGTTTATAAAAAAGCTAAACCAAAATACCACCACAAAAAAGCTACTAAATCCATCAACCATGGTAGGTTATACTTGCACAGCTATTCTTAAGGCACACAACAGGGTACTGAAGAACTAAATTAGCTGGTCCATATATAGTGGATGACCAGCTGCTTTGAATGCATTTAACCTTTTCGAAACCAGCTTAAGATATTGAGCATTTACTTATGGCACAAGCACACACCTAGCTTGGATCAGAAGACATTTTGCCAAACTTACTTGCATGATTCAGCCCTTATTCAGATTGTCCAGGCAGCATGTTAAAAATGATCTTTCATTCTACTCTGTTTCAGGAACCATAGCAAGGCAACTCTCTTAGAGCTATCCCTAGAACCCTCCATTGGCAAAGATGCATAAAAAATCAGAGCACAAAAAAGGAAAAAAATCCATCTGGCCAAAGAGATTTTCTACTGAATTTGGTCTCTGACTTGATTCAATTTAGATACATGAAGACAGAAAACCAGAAACCCCTAAAATAAATGGACATTATATTCCACATAACAGATTTCTCTCTTTTTCCCCCCCCCTTAAATTTATGTATGTTTTCTATCTTACTAATATTCTCACAAAAAGTTTCTTGGAAATTCAACTGATACTTCATTTCTGACAATGCAGTATTTTTCCCTTTACAAGTTGTTTGTGATTACAGCTTCTTTGGGAATTTTGTCTTTTACCAGAAATTAAGAACAGCTCTTTGCCTTATCGTTTTGGAAAAAATCTTCCACTTAATAGACTTAAATGTTTTCAAGGAAAAAACCTCTTTGATCTGCATATATTATTCTGATGCACTGCATCTCACCCACTACTGATGCTTATAGGGAAAAATGTAACATCTAGACTTCACACTTTCTTATGTTAAAAGCAATCTGAACAAAACAAGTATCTCTGTTTAAAGATAAATACAAAGATCAGAAGTTAACATTTTTACTGAGGTGAAAACTGATGAGTAAAATAACCACCCACAGATTTAGCCAAATTACGGTTATTTTTGATGTTAAAAAATTAATAAGAAAACAAAAAAACAAGCCCAAAAGACCCAGCTGACATAAAAAATAACATAATGCTGGCATACAAAATGTTTCACAATTTAATTTTGATTTAAGTGGACAGAGAAAAACTATCAGACCCAATGTTGAAACAGAAAAGAAAAACATATATGGGCAAAAGGAAAAAATATGTTGGCAATTTCATTTGAAATAATGTTCTGGCTCATTTCCGTTCTGTCACTTTTGGCTGCAGGCCGACCAACAGTAACACTGGGACCAACATGAGTAACATAAAATGGAATTAATTCTCAGGGGAGATGGTTTGGTTTTTTTTAAACACAAAAATGCTCTGAGATCAGTTGCGCTGCACCCAGCACAATGGGATCCTGGTCTACTGCAGAGCTCTTGGATACAATGAGAAAACAAATAATAAATCTCTTACATAATGACTTCCATGCAAATAACTTGCGGATCTTCAGTGAATGAAAGTTTGCCTCATCATCCCAAAGAGTAAATATTTTTACTGAGAAAGTATAGCAATCATATGTTTTGCCTTGGGTGATGCTCTGAGGAAGTCACACTTAAGAACAGCCCACAGATATGCCCCCAGATCTGCACTTTGGTCACTTGTTCCTGCCTCTTTACACATATGCTATATAAATACTTACATACACATGGATATGGGTGGGTATGTTATTCTCAAAGCTAAGGAAGTTTGAGGTTAACAAAGATACTCTGTTTTCTTGGATCCCCAAACTATTATTACAGACCTAAATTACACTTCAGTCTATAACTTGACTGTGCATTTCATTTTATGCTATTTCAAATCTGCACCTTCTTAAACTCACCATTTGGTCAGAAGTGTTTCCAATATGAAGGGAACGATTTGTCAAGTCAAATCCTCCAAAGCTACAGGTTCTCTGCAAAAAAACCAAGTATAGATACAGTTTTATCACAATGACTAGCTCACTCAGAACATCTGTGATTTGGAGAACACCAATTAAAACACAAATGTCTGCAAAAATGGAAACAAACAAACAAACAAAGGGATGAGAGATTATAAATCAAGAAATCCATTGTAAAGCAGTTTGTGTTTTCCAGAGACAACTCCTTGGCCTAAGGTCTGCTGCTGTTGAGTCACCTATTGCCTACTCTTCAAAAAGAAAAAAAGACTTTAGTCTGAGGAAACTGTTGATTCAAGTTTTCCAAGGTGCTGGCAACTCCACTTCAGCACTCCCATCTGCCTTCATATGTATGCTCCACAGCAGCACTGAAACAGAGAACCACCAATCCTTTAAAGTGTTGAATAACCTACCTTCTGGGAATAGCTGCACAGTTTGCATCTGCACTGAAATATAGGGAATTGCTGGAAGCCTAGTGGGCCAAGCCCTTGGTAAGAGAAGAGAAAAACCAGCCCCACTAACCATAAGCATTGTGTCCCCAGAGACTCAGCACGTCCTGATTCCAGATTAGGTACTTCCAGCTTTTGCTTGACAATTCAAAAGATAACAAAACCTGAGTAATGAACAACTGGCTGCATAGTATTCAAGTAACTGGCCCTGTCAGAGGTCTCACAGAACAATCCAGGATGAAGGTATGGCGATCACAATTCACTTGCACAACTTCAACTCTAGGCTCTGAGAGTGGTTTTGAAGACAGGCAGACGTCTATTACAAGTATTCTCTTCAGAGTTAGAGTTGAGACAAACAGGAGGCAGAAGCTCAACACTTGTGAACTCTCTAAGTTCTTAGGGTCTGAACTGCCCAACACAATAACTTAACTTCAAAGGCACTTGAAGAATCAACTTAATATCAGATCAGAACTACGAAGGACGGTGAGTCAGTGAAGACCCATCACCTGAGAACTACCAGCTTCCTCTCTGAGGAAGAAGCAAGCTCTATAAACTGTGCTACTTAATGGACAATTATAACAATTAATTCTAATAAAGTAAACATTCTTTCTGCCCTGTTCACCCTTGATCAGTACACATATTAGTAGCTTTTAAAAAATTTTATTTTCTAGCTTCTATATTGGGTGCTGCTTACACCAAACATGCTTGGATGACAGTTTCTGCAACCACCACAACTCTATCACAACTCAAAGCCAGCTTTGTCTAGGCCTCCCACACATTAAAGACAGTGCTCAGAATTTTTCTAAGTGTTTTTTTCCAGAAGGCAATGTGACTATGGCACAGGTTTTAAAAATTGTTTTTGGAAAATATTTGAGACCAACCACAAGCAATATAATCAGTTTCTAAAGCACAGCATGTTTAGCTAGTAGCAATTTGGTTCTTCTGTGAAGGACCGTTATAACCAATCCTACAGCACATGGTAATCCCAGCAATGAAAAGAGGACATCTGGAACTGCTCTGAGCAAACTTGTCTGTCAAACCAGTCAGAGCTCCTACTAAAGAAGTCTTCTTGGAAAGCAAAATGACTGTTGGTTAAAAGCTTCTGAGTAAATGTACCATATTAAGGATGCTTATTGTTTCACTATGGACCTCCCCATACATTTAAAATTTAACTTCCGCTTTCAGATTCCAGTAGCGACCCTGGCAATACTGCACTAAACAAAAGGTCTGTGGATGAGGAGAGGGATATTCAATGGAATGGCCATGCAATCAAAAGTATTATCATTTTGGGAGAAAAGAAAAACTGATGCAATTTGAAAATTTCATGCATGTCCAGGTCACTGAAACAAATATAAATGACAAAAATGAATGGCAAGGAAAGACAGAGTGACCAATTCCACTGAATACATAGGCATTGCAATTTCCCTGAGGTTGCAGCAAACAAAAAATTAAGTGTTTTTAGGAAGGAGCATCATTAGTTGAAGTCTGCCAGCTATTTGAGGTTTCAGAAAGAAATGTATTTGAAAAAGTTAGTAAGAGTAGCATGTCTCCAATATTTATCTGATTCAAACAAGGCTGGAGAAGCAGTTGACTGAGGAGTTCCTCCACAACAACAAAATGCTATCCATTTCTTCTCCAACTGTATCTCCATGAATAAGTAAAAGTCACTCCAGTTGGTTTTCATAATGAAATTACTACAGCAAGATGAGACTAACTTATTAGAAGAACTGAAAAGCTTGTTTCTATCATCTGTATTTACAAAGGCAGTTTTAGAGGGTATTTTTATTTATGGGGCATCTCTAGAACATACAAGTATGCTCTTTTTTCCAAAATAACCCTATTATTCAATCCACAGAAGGACAAGTAAGGTTTCTCTTATCATCGTAATACCCTCATGGGAAAACAGTGTCTTCTGAGTACAATAAACAGCACCCTGTGAGGGGTCGGACAAGCAGTCATGCAGAAAAAATAGTTAAGCTGCCAAGAGAGAATGTTCATGGTATTGGGTAGAACAAACATCTATATATTTTGTGGCCAAAGAGTAAAAAGTGAACCATGAGGGGTTGCTCATCTCCCACAGGTTATTCAAAGAGACCAAAGCTGTGATTCTTGTACCTTATACCTGAAGAAATGATACAGAGGTCTCAAAAAAAAAAATCTGTTATTCTGCAGAAAAAGCTGTTTCTACTATATTGTTCACTGGAATATCTTGCTTAACATTACGGATGCAGTGGTGTTTCCACGCACTGAAGTAGGGATCATTATCAACTAGACAACAGACTAGCTGGCTTTGGAGATCTGGCTGGCACCAAAGGCAAGTTCCTAGGAAACTCAGAATCATGGTTAACGGAACAGTCAAAACTGGGTCATATAATCAGGAAGCAGCTTTGGGTCCCTCTGGAATGTTCAAATCACCTAATTTCCCATTTTAAGCACAATTTCCTACTTTGGCCACCCCTTGTTCCCTTTCCAAACGCTCTGAAGGAAGGTGCCACCTTCATCCCATGCTAGGAGCAGTAGCCACTGACAGAACAGAAGTGATACTTCTGGTGGTGGTGAACAGCAAGCAGGAAGGCAGTAACTACCTAATGTCAAACTCCCTGTCTTTCTGCAGCTGTTTGGTGTAAGGGAGAGTACGGAGTGGGTGGGTGGGTGAACTGATGAGATGCAATCTGAGCAGGGGAGGGTCAATATAAGACAATAACAGCAGAAGAGAAATAGAGCACAGCTGAATATCAATGCTCTAATACTCTGAACATTTTGTTCATCTCTCAGAATCCCATTGAGTACCAACTCCAAAAGCATCACAAAAAACATATTTATAGCACCTCAAACCTCCTCTGTTCACCAGTGATCTTTATTTCTGTGTTAGGTGAACCTAAAAAGCAGCATTTTGTCATATTTGCTCTCTCTCATCGAGTAATTCTGTACATGTAGAAACTGCAATTCAACAAAACTCTTCTCTGACTAGATGATATCAAGCTCTTCCCTTTCAGCTGCATTACAGTGCTTAAGGGTTTCTAATGGCAAGGAAAGCAGAAATACTACATTTTAGTTAAAAGTATAAAGCAGAAAATGTTCACTGCAACCTCACAGAAATTGAAAGACCACCTTCACGGCAACTCTTTGACTCACAGACTTTTGGTGGATTCTCAAGAGAACCCTTTTAGTACAGCGATCCACTGTGGCAGCCCACTTCCTCTTGGCCTCCTCATCCTCCTCCAGCAGGCATCTCCTCAGGTCCTGCTTGTCGGCCTTGCTCAGGGTCCTGTCAGTAACGGGACGCACCAGCTGTGAGAGGTTGAGGTGACTGTACAGGCTTCTCTCCACCACATAGGTAATATTGAACTCGCTGACAGAAGTGCGCCCTCGTAGCCTTCTGTTTGGGAAGCCACAACTTCCACCCCCTTTCGTTTTGTGCCGCAGTAATTGCAGGTCGCAAGTTGTGGGGGATGCTCCTTTCCTAGCAGGGCGCTGGCAAAGAAAAGCTCTGGAACAGGAATAGTTAGTATCCATTTTCTTCAATCGGATCTGCTTCCTTACACTCTGAATCTCCTCCAGGGACACCAGAAGATGGTGCTTGTGCCTGTTGCTGTCATAAAAGCAAATGCTTTCTGTACTTACCCCATGGCTCAGCGAGCCAAGGCTCTTCTTCATTTCTCCATCTGTCAAGGAGCGGCAAACTTTCTGGGACTTCTCCTCTTCTGGGTAAGAGAAAAATGTCCCAAGTTTCTTGGGAGGCTTGATAAGGCCACGGCTATCAGTTTTGCTGAAGGTCTTCACCAGCTTCCGGTTAGCTCCCCACATATCAAGACTGCTGGATGAGGGAGAAGTAGTAAGTGAGTCAGAGTCGTCCTCTGGCTGCTTTTCACAGGAGCCGTCAAAGTAGAATTGCTTCTTGTGAACTCCAGAGTAAAGTGCTGATCTGTCATCCAGTATAGGAGAGTTGTCAAGTGAGTGCTCTTCCACACCTACATGGCAAAAAAGCAGCACAATGCATGTCATTGTTTGCAATTCTCTAAGATGTTTCCCTGTAGAGTCTTACTGTATTTATTTAGGATATCACCCACTTAAATTGTAAGAAAACTATTCTTGATATAAGTTGCTCAGAAGTTATTTGTGAGTGGATAAACCTGAAGCAGTTCCTTCCATTTGTGAAGTGAGAGTTCTGGGATGAGTTAACACAAGACAGACAACAACATCCTGTAAGTACACTCATCATTATTTAAAGTTTCTCTCTTTTATCTGCAGCTAAGTAAGACCACTTAGATGTTCTCACTAAGAACCCCTTAAAAGCTGAACTGGGATCTGTTTCTCATGTTTTTCATCTGATATTTGCATATGATGCTCCTCTACAATAGGTTAAAGTATACCCAGGTATTAAGAACCAAACAAGTATCTCTCAGGTCCAGTTTTCCAATACCCAGCGCTGCTGTGGCTGCAGAAAGCAGTATTTTTTGCATGAAGTTATGGAGATGAGCTCCAGGATGAAATTAAAAATTCTGGGTTTTTGATGGGGTAAGAAGCACCAGTTTCAGTCACACAGAATTTATTTAACAGATGCAAAGACAAAGAAGTAGGTCAAATGGCAAGTGTGCCAATTTCAGCAGTGTCCTGGTAATGACAGAAACACTTGATGTTCACCAAATTTTTCCAGAAAATATTTAACAGGAATATTTTGCAACACAAATACTGGAGATGGGCAGATAGCCAGGTTTCCTTTTTGGAGTGGAAAGGGGAGAATAAAAGACTTGAAATTGCAATTCCTTTTCACATTTATCATATAGGAAACTTTTCTCTGGTGTTTTCTTTTGAGCAAATTATAGTCTCAGGTATTAGATGCAGTAAAAAGGTAAGAGTTAAAAAAAAGTACACATCCTCCTCTGTCTCCCTGACAAATTTCACAGCATTCATAGGTATATATCAGAAATGCACATAGAAATGTGATTGTATCTATTTCTTTCCAAAATAAATTTCTTGTTGGACCTAACTTTGGCTTCATCTTTGATTGCTTCTATAGTCTTACAGCAGAGTTAAATTTGAACAATTATCAAAATACTTATGATTTACTAAACTCACTCATTCAATAACAGGGGACACCTTTTACGATGAAAGATTAGTTGCCCTGTACAGGATTACTGTCTCATCTTCAGTTCACTCTGTTGCCAAACATATTTGACATACATTTGTTGAAATCTAAGATGCTATTTTATCAAGCTTAAGATCACTGTGACATTGAAGGGATAGTGGATCACATCTGACATGTAACTTTCACTCTTGAGAAATGTATCGGGGTAGGTCTGTAGACTGAACTCTAGTTTTTACACCACTTTCTCTGGACTGTCCAGCTTGCTCTTTTCCCCCTCTAGTTCTCAATTTGAATGGAAAATAGACATTCTCCTGGGACCAAGTATGTGCTGATAAACAATTTTAGTCCACTAAGTAAATATGTTTTTAAACAGCTTGTAGAATATGCATTGTGTTTCAAAACTGTAACAGATGTTATTTGGAGTGAGTCCATGACACAAAGCCATAATGACACAGATGTAGATGTGATGTGTTTTTAAGTGCTACATAAGAATGGTGCCCAGGAATTAGGAAGCTTCAATTATTTAGCTCACTAGGAGCAGACTAAGATGAAATACACAGGATTCAGATATTGACAAATTCTAGTAAGTATCAGATCAGCCAGATGTACATTTAGTGTGATAACAGAGTCAATAATAGAAATGTAAGAGAAGGATTTGAGACTAGTGTGCTTTTCTTTAAAAACTACAGGAACAGATAAGGGAAATTTTGTAAAGTTGTTCTTTCTGAAGAAATCTTTGAGGAGGATTGTGAAGAATCTTTCTTCTAGGAAACTGTATGCCAGTTTTCAAAACAAGTCTTACATTTTGCTAAAGGTTGTTGAACATTAATGACTTTATTTAAATTTTACTGATATTACTCAGTCAAATATTATAGCCAACTCCCCAAAACCTAGTCATCTAGAATTTCACATTACATCAGAATCATAACACAGATTCAGAGAACAGCAGCAAACAGCTCAAGAACTGATCCAGTCAACTGCAGGTAAGTTGGAAGGCCAGACAGCAATACCCAAATCTGACCACTGTATTTTTTGTGGTCGTGCAGAGCCCTCTGACATATGCAAATGAGAATACAGACCTAAATTATGAGAGATTATGATGAACATTTATGAAGCACTATTAATATACTGTATGGAAACTTGGGTGTGGAATTTCCTGAAAAAAAAGTCATAGGTATCTACTGCTGATGTAGACTTGGCTACTTAAGGGGCCTTCTACTTACACAGAAGTTATTCAGAAGTAATCCATGTTGTTATTTAGCAATAACTGGTTATTCTACAGAGTTTCCCAAGAGCCATTCTACAAAGAAACTCCAGAGTGGGAGATAAAGTACAAACTCAGAGTTACAGATAATTTATTCAGAGAAGCCTAGAGTTAGAGAAGACAGGCAGGAGGTGGAGAAAGAAAGAAGAAGAGCAAACATTTTTTTGCATACAATTGTTAATTCAGTGATGTTTCTGCCGAAGGCAGGGGTGGAAAAACTCATTGGGAAAAATAAAAAAACAAGCCCTGAAGGGAACTGGGACACTTAAGTGAAAGACTGAGGAAGAAGAGGAAATAAAGAGGTGAGGCGTTGTAAAAGAGGGTTTGGAGAGCAAGACAGATAATATGCTGAAAAGAAAGTCTGGTCCAAGTGCAGGAAGGTGTCTGCATGCCCAGCTGCCTGTTTCTGCAGCTGCTGGTACCCCTGGAGCCTCCAGCTGATTGCTCCCTGCAGCTTTTCCCAGACTTCCAGAGAGAGAAGGAGGAGGTAAGACAGGCTTCTCTGGGGGCCTTCTTTACTCAGAGCAGGGGAAAAACAGTCCTGTTTTGTTTGTCCCATCTCAAACCCCATGTTTTCGCTTCCATGGTATCCCAGCTTTATGCTCACCCTATGAGGTGACAGAACCTTTTCAGATCACCACACCTGCCCATTCCAGAGCTCTAGACTGGCTGTGCCTTTCATGCCAGCCAGTAACTCCATCCATAATGTAGGAGAGATGCCGGCCAGATCATAAATCTGCCAGCAGCTTCCTGCCACATATGCAAGATGCACATGTTCTCCTTAAATGCACTAGGAAGGAATCATAATATGGCTCAGCTCACTGCTAAGATGAAGGGATTTGGCATATGATGCCATGCCAAGAAGGCCACCAGCATGGAAAGGTGCCCACAAGTCCAGTGAGGACTCAAGCAGGGCTGTGCAGAGAGGCTCCTCAGGATCAGGCTCCATTAATCTGAGTGCTCACACACAGGTCATCCAGAGTTAATTCTACAGCATGGTGTTCCCAGGGGCTGAACTCCACTTCCCTTTTCCCACTCTTCTCCTCTTCCTCCCTTCTCTCCCCCTCTCTGTTGGGAGCAGGTCTCATTCAAAAGCCAAATTGCAGGCAGGCTCCCCCAGAAGTAGAATTTTGTATTGCACTAGGCAGTTGCTATCCCACAAGAATGTCTGATAGAATTTCTGTATTTTTGCCATAGGATGATGCCATGTGGTGCAACTGCTGCTACCCTCCCAAAACGAGCAAGGGCTTCACCTGTGTGCCATCCCAGGCCTCAGAGGAGGGAGCAGTGTGGTGGTGGCTCCACTTATGTCCTTGCTGAGCCTGTGGGGCAGCTGGCTGGCATTGCTCCTAGCATGGGGATTCCCTCCCCAGCATGCGGCATAAAACATAAACCAAGTTCTAATCGCTTAATGAGGGACTCTCAAGTGCTACTCTAAGAATACCAGATCAGCAGTAACCACACTCTAGGTTATCGCTTTCCTCCTTCCACAGTCTAAAAATTCAATTACTTAGGACATGCACAAGAGACAAGGCAGTCATTCCTACCATCCCTCCACTTGAGGAGAGATAAACACTCCACCCCTCCCTCCCCCAGCCCTCCACTTTCTGTCCCCTCTCAAAAGAAACATGCATTCACACATGCAGTTTTAACCATATGCACATTGCTTTTTACCTTCTGTGCTGGGTTTTTTCATTTCTTCAACTCTTATAAGTTTCTTCCTGACTCTGCGAGTAGAATTCACCAGCTTGTGCAACCTCTTAAACTTCACCGATTCCTCTGTTTCATCATCGGACTGTTCTCTTGACTGGCAAAGAAACAAAGGGAATATTAATAAAGTAGTAGTTCCACGGCTTGCTCCTTCAAGTTAGCTCATCTGCTGCGTTTGTCAAGGCAGCTCTGTAACTGATGTTATATTTTCAGCCCCAGTCAGACAGAAATATTTAAATTACTGAGGGTTTTCTTGTTTTCTTTTCTTTTTTTTTTCTTTTTCTGAAAGCATGACATACCATTTTGATTTCTAAATCTGTGCAACGTAAGATCCTAGGCATTGAAATGCATTCCTGCCCTTGTCTTTCTTCACATGCATTGTGTAATAACTACTTCCACGTCCTCTCTGAGTGCGTTTCAGGCAGGGCTCTTTCCCAGGGCTCTTCTTACCATACCAGTTATGCTCCTGTGGTTTAGGTCAGTCCCTGGTCTGTCTGGCACCTCAGAACTTGCTGTTTAAACCTGGTTATAAACAGCTTCTCCAAACCGAAGCTCTGTCATTGACGACTTCTCTTTTTTTCCCTCCAGTCTTCCCAGAAAATCAAAAACAGCAGCACAAGAAAGGGATGGGAAGGAAAGGAAGGAGGAGACCTCATCTGCCTCACTCACAAACTGCCACAACTACAAAATATTCCCTTCCTCCTCCCTGCTCCCTACACTCCTCCTGAAGACTCTTGAGGCTGGAATTAAGATGGACAGAGCATTCCTCAAGCACTGACCAAGGGAAAACTCTGACCTTTTCAGATATACAGTGCAGTCCATATTCCCCAGCATCCCGTTTCGTTTTGCATCTGATCCAGTATACTCAGTTCCAGCTGTTTTCCCTCAAGTATCAAACATTACAGAGACAAAAAAAAATTCCCTTCTCTCCAGCAGCAGTGACACAACAAGCTGAAACAATCCATTCCTTGTGAACGAGAAGACGACTTCGATTTTCGAGCCAGATCCAACGTTCAACGTGCTACTTCCTCTGTTTTAATCAGTTCAGAATGTGGAAAGTGATGGGGGGAAGGGCAGGGAAGGGGAGAGGAGGCCAACAGGGCTCTCCGACTTGGCCAGGACGACCCTGGCACCATGCGCTGCTGCACATTCCTGCACACAGCACAAGCTCCAGCTGGAGTGCAGTATGGATTGTATACCTAACTCTGTTTTAACCCACGGTCCCAGCCAATTTGCTGCATTCCTAATGGTCAGCTTTAAAAACCCTCATGCAACTTCCTGTCAGTGCAGCTATCTGGGTTTCCACAGTGCACTCATCCTTTTTTTCGCCTTCTCCTTGATTAAACTTTAAAAAAAAAAAAAAATTCCCAACAGATGCAAGCCAAGAAAAAAAGAAAAAAAAAGCCACTCTCTTCCCAGCAAAAATGCTGTCTGCTTATCTGGAGGATGAATAAAACAGGCCAAATATAAAAATGCTTTCTACTTTTCTAGTGCACTGAAATATCAGGATGTGGTAAGAATGGTAGATGCCATGGGGCAAGACACCAATTAGCAGTTGCACAGGTACACTTTCAAAGCACAAACAGTGCCTAATGGAGCCAGGGCAGTTCTAAAAGTCTACCTCCCAGGCATGCACTGCACAAGGGCCCCAGAACCACACCACAGCAAACTTCAACAACTTTCTGCAAGGGCACTACCAATTACTGATTTCCCACAAACCTTGTGTTACTCCAAAAGAAGGAGGGATACCGAATGGGTCACATATGGCACTAGAAATAGCCATTCTGTCATCCAAGAATTGCATGAATGCATTTATTATGGGTACGAACTGGTTAGGTAATTAATAATCCTCCTTTGGGAAAAATAGGGCTGTAAAGAACCAGGCTTGCTAATATCAAAGTAAATTAAGCAACAAGATGAGCATTAATTCAAGAATTATGCCTGGGACAACGTGGTGACACATCAAACAAGACAGACATATTTAGATAAGATGATGAATGGATTATTGACTGTAATCAAGAAGTTCGGTCAAGACTTCTTGGGCTATTAAGTGCATCCTGGCAAGCGACCATCATGCATATTCTGCACTCAAGATATGTTTATTTTAAATGCAATTACTCTAAAGCATTGCTTTCCATCATTATTTTTTGTACACCCTTGGTTTGCAGACTACTGCAAGTTCGTGAAACCGTGAGATCTGTAAGACTTAGAGAATGGCTCATACCTGGTCCTCCCACCAAGGGCTTCGTTGAAGAATAAACATCTAGTCCTACTTTTGCACCACTGATATCTGATAAAGAACTCAGGATTATGAAAACTCAACAACAACAACAAAAACTTTTGCAATGTCTGACATTTGCATTCACAACTACTGCAGCAAAAGCAAGCGTCAAAATAGCCTCAGTGCAAGGTACTGACATCAGACCCCAGCAGGTAGTACAGAGTGCCCACCATACTTCAAAAGACATAAAGTCCCATCATAATTAAGTGGCAGTTGGTTTTCCCTGATGCTTCTGGACTCCTGGTGTCCTTTACGCTGGGGTCCTCCACCGGCAGCAACAGATCCTGCCTATCACCGGTGCTTGGCCCAGATAGGCGAGAACAGCTCATGTTTTATGGGTAGATGAAAATACAAGATCACTCTCTCTCTAGCAGACTATTTCCTATCATATCAGGTAGTATGTGACAGACAAATTTTCTACAAACAAAAAGGATGGCCAGTAAGTTTATGCAAAAAGGCCTAAAAATGTCAGTGACTACACCGGTGGTGCTGCTCAGGAAACTTTCTTGTCAAATAATGCTGACTCCTTGAAGATAAAAGCATTTTCAAAAAGGGTTACTTTTTACTTGCTTCCTGTTTATGAAACATTTTTTTAAGAAAGGCTTTGAAATTATCAAAAGTTTCCACTTTGGCACATGGGAAACAGAGCTTAATTTTCCAGCTCAAGTAATGCTTTCTTTTATGGCTAATGTAAAGCATTCTGGCCATAACTGACATATTTGGAAATCATTGAACTTCGACGCTTTGACTTCCCTGACCCACACCACCCTCCCCTCTTTCATGGGACCGAATTGCTTTTTTTGGTAGCTGTCCCTGACTTTAGATGGGAAAATCACCCCAACGTCCCCAAAGCGTGGCAGACTGGGCAAATGGCTTCCTGGACAGCTTTAGCAGCCAGGCCTTGGCACAGAGCTTAGATGTAGCCAGCTGCCAGACCCCTCTTGCCCTCTTCTCCCTTCATGAGCACTTCGGTGTGCTGCAGCACTGCAGAAGGGTAGACATGGTCTGTTAAAGAGGGGATGATGCGTCTGCAAAAGGCTCAGCCAGAGGCTCTCGGCACTGGAGGAGTCCATGCTGCACCCCCTCTGCCAGTGCCTCCCAGCCTCTGGCACAGAGCTGTCCCATCAGGCCAAGCCTTGGCATCATTAACGCACTGGTAAAGCAGCTAGAGCCCCTCCATCTCCCCGTCCCCCTGCACACAGCCCAGACAGGTCTCTCCCCATGCCCTCAAGGGGAAAACAAACGAATTTGCAGTACTGCAAGCAGGAGCAACTTAACTTCCATCTCCTCTGCTCCAAATTTTTCCATCTGAAAGCCCATATGGCTCAACTTTTAATTACTTTGGCTAATGCTGTATGTAGTAATTCTGTGGTGAATGCTAACGTGTTTCATTTCTGGTTTCCAGGGCAACATTACATCAGATTGCAGACAGCTGGCTTCCCAGCCTTAAACCATGACAAACTGGCCAAAACTGATGCACAAAAACCTCGCTGGTTGAAAGAGCGTGCAGGGCTCGGCTGGGCTGCTGGGGACCCGGCAAAGCCTGCAGGGCCCCCTTGGCGGGGCTGGCTGGGCGGAGCCGCCTTTCCTCGCGCTGCTTGGAGCAAGTGCATCCCTGCATCTGCAATGCTCTCACGGTGCGGAAACCCGCCAGCTTGGAGAGCTCGGCGGCACAAATGTGCGAAGGACTGCAGGGAAACAGGGACTAAATTAACAGCATCTGGAAATACCGAGAACTGCATGCAGAGGACTGTAGCCACCACATACCACATGGCTGGAAAACTACAGAGAGGCCAAGGCCCATCCCCACCGCCCAGCTCTTCGTTGTTAACTAATGCAGCCACAAACCTATGAAGATGCTCTCAAATCCAAGAGAAATCAATCCCCTCTGCTACCTCTAGCATCTCTTCACCTTGGAAAACTCCCTACTTGCGCACTTCCAAAGGCCACGCTTTGCATCATCTCATGTAAAAAGCCTTACGTTTAGGAATAAATAGGAAACTAGCACATGTACTTTGTCATTCAAGGAGCTCTCTACAGTTCTGCTCCTGGCTCCCTCTTTGCTTTTTCTCCCACTTTTCTCATGCAGCTCTTTGCTGCTGCCTGCTCTGGAGGCAGGGCACATGCCTTGCTCTGCTGCTTTCTAACATCCATCCCATTTCACGCACCACTGAAATAACAATCCTGACCTCCCTCTTTGAATTAGTGCTTCACAAACACACACACACACACAGAGAAAACCAACATTTATTAGAGTACTTTGAATTAATTGGCAAAATGTAAACCAGAAGTAAGTAGCTAGCTTTCGGCAGGGCTATGTTTGGAAAGGCTTCAGGGTTATAGCAACAACCCTTAAAAAACACAAAATAGGCAAAGCTTTCTAGCCACGACCCAACAGAAATGTGAAAGAAATGCTAGGACAACATCCAGTTAAAGCTATTATAACTGATTAATTTGCTTCAGCTCCATAAAAAACCCCATACATGAGCTGTGGGAAGCCATTTGGAGAGATGTTAAAATTTTACAATTCACTTCATGCCCAGTAATATATTGTTCAGCCTCAAACTGAAATCTCTAGGAAACTTTCCATTTAAGAAACAAGGAAATCTCTTAGCATCTGATTAAGCTCAAACTGCAATTCTTTTTCATTATTAGACAATTCTTGTTCAGCAAAGTGGGGCAAAAGCCTCATTCAGACTCACGGGCTTAGCACATCACATTCCCCAGTCCTGGTTAGCTCACCTCAGAACTACAAACTATACAGCAAATGCAAAGAGACTTTACTGTTCCCTTCAGGAGACGTGGCTACACGTGTACTTTCTTTTTTCTAACAGGCTTTACATCTGCCAAAAAAACCAACTGTTCTAACCTATAATTTTTTTTTTATTTAAGATGCCTGGACAAAGTCAGAGACAGGAAAGTAGAACAGAAAAGAACTTAAAAACCCAAGGAAAGGAAAAAGAGAACTGAGAAAAGCTATGCATGCTGTGCTGTGCCTAAGAATAACCACAAAAGCCTTTTCTCTTTTTCCCTCTCTGAAACAGGAGACACATCCTCTCCACATCATGCCACATGCTCAGTGACTTACCAGCTTCGGCATTTACAGGCCTAAAGCTCAGTTTCGAGTATTTTCCCCTGAGTCCTCAACTGCTGTCAGCTTCGTAACCCTAAAATTTAGTAGCAGACACTTCTTCTTAAGTATTGTATTCGCTCTGAATCCTGCACACAAAATGCCTCTTCTCTGGAGTTACATTATCAGACACCAAACTGGCTCTGATTCCAGAGCTGAATATGTAAGGAAGAAAAAAGCGTGATGCTGGACTCAATTAACTGTTTTCTGCTCACTGATTGATTCCCCCAGTTACTCGCTAGCTGCATAACTTGCAAGAAAGGCATAAGTCATCAGCTCTAAGCAAATCTTCTATTCACCACAAGGAAAAAAGGGAGTGTTGTACATGGCAAACAATCCCTGTTTTCACTGACGAAGGCTTGCTGACCTCTTGCTGGCCTCCAGTTCCTTAATTACTGTCTATGGAATTTCAGTGAAAGAAAAAAATACAGAGAATCTCTGCAAAGCCAGGATGAAGACTGACCCTCAAACACTACCACTAGAGTGGAGGCTGTGTCTATAGGAAATATAACTTAAGCCCTTTACCAGGTTTTTTTTATTTTCACTTTTTAATTATTTTGACAAAAAGTCCCCCTGAGAATTTCCCTTTATAAAGGGCTAATTTGACAGAAAAATAAACCTTACTTAAATGTTTTTTAACTTAGTGAACTTCGATACATTTTTTTGTCCTTTCCCCTTGGTTTCAATGCTATAAAAAAGAACATCACTAAGAACTGGAAAGGCAAACACTGTTTAATTCAGAAACCCCAGCCTCATCTAGAATTAGCCACATTGTGGCTTTATGAAGCACTGTAGCATGACTTTCAACTTCTCTGCCTAAGCTGGGTTCAAATCTTCCTTCCTAAGAAACAGACTCTGAGATGCTCTAGTCTTCTCTTATAGTCAACCATATCTAACCCCAAACCTACAGACAAATCCAAAATTTGGACATTTATTCTCAGAGCACAAGAAAACATGGATCAAAACCACCACTAATTAGAAACACTGCTATCCAGTGGTGAAAAGCAGTAGCAAAGGCATATCACAACAGCACCCTCTTTAAGCCAAGAAAAGATTCTCCTTTCTCACGACCATGCTATCGATAGCCAGTTAATCTGAATTCACTCCAAATCAGTCATATCATGAGACCATAGTGCGACTAAACATCTATTTCTTTTGGTGACTGGTTGATTTTAATGAGTCATCCAGTCAAATATCCTTTTTCAATTTCTCCACCTTTGTACTAGTGACCATACACAGCTTTTATACTCCCTAGGGGTCATGTAAGCTAGATTTACTAGTGTGTTGTAGCTGGGTTCTTATCCTTGAATTACTTCAGCCCCAAAACTCTGATGTAAAGCTCTGTGGAAAATTCTAAGCTTCAGATAAAACCAGCTAGTGTTCTCCAGTTTCAATAACATACCAGCCAACATCAAGTGAAACATGACAGCAACTTCCTTGAAATGTGTCCCAGATTCCCTTAAAAGTTCATGGCCATGAGAGAAACTGATCTAAGTTTGGGGCTTTGCAACTTGAGTGTGTAGGTTTTGGGTTTCATTAAGAAAGTTTCACAGACCTCTAATCCTTGCAGAGGTTGCTTATAGAAAACTGTGTGAAGCTCAGATGTGATAATCTGCATCATATCGTGATGTTACAGATAATGCCCTTCAAATATTTTAAGAAAATTAACAGAGGTTATGAGTATTCTTTTGCAAGAGCATGAATTGCAAGGGCTGTGCAAGTCTAAAATGTGCAGTGTCAGCCCCTCCCAGGTAACCATGCCTGGGTTCAGTCTGTGATTACTTACAAGAAAATCAAAGGAACATCCAACAGCTACTTTGGTGAGAGATATATTACACATTAGCTGGTGACGACACTGCTTGCTGAAATTAGTGGGAAATATTTGTCATAAGTAACGAGAGCATGAAAGTTGAATTCTCCCAGGAGGTCTGTCTTGATACTAGAATAGCTGCTTAGGCAAATTCCTCTCTGTTAACTGTTTCCAGGTTTTAGTTTAATTTTGAGAAGTACATTGCTGATGTTTGTATCTGCAAGCCAAACACATTTCCACATGGTGAAACGCTTCTCTCACTAATTAATTTTAATGACATTACAACCATACTCATGTACCACTTGTCATAGGTATATGTGGCAGAATGAAGCTCTGGATTACATTATTTCATATCAGTTACAATATAGCATTCTTTTCTAATTCTCCTGCAGACTCCTCTACACATGGAAACAAAAGTCTTTAACAAGGCTCTTTCAACTGAATCTTGTGTTTTGGCAAGGCTAAGAAGGTCCAGGGAGAATCCCTATTCTTTGGCACAGGCTGTACTATTAATGAATGGAGTACACCACCGGTGCTGGAAACCCACCTCTGGACATCTTGGAAAACCAAGGGTGAAAGAGCAATACATGAAATACAGCAAAACTCATATGAGAGAAAAAAAGGAAAAGAATGAGAGCCCTTTAGTACAGGGTGTAGTAACTTAAATTACATTCTTACAGTATTTTCAAACAAAGTATTAATGTTACCCTCCTAAGTGTGAGGAAGGAAACTTCAGCATCAGGGAAGGGGAACAACTGGTAAACGACAGGAGCGCAATTAAAATTTTCTATTGTACCACAAGTAAAGATTATTCAGCCTGGGTCTGCCAAATAGGGCAGTGAAACACACAACTTTTGAGATTCCTAATTCTTGAACTGAGCAAGGCTTTGTTCCAACTTAATAGGTCTGGTGTCAGAAAAGATGGGGGCAGGGATACCACATTATGGATTATAGCATCTCCTGCTGGTTGATGTATGGAGAACAGGAAAAAGCTGGTACCACCACTCCCCACCCTCTAGGTAATAAGCAGAAAAATTAGGCAGCTCCCAAAAGGCAAAAATGGTATAAAAAAAGGTGAACTAGTATGTTGGAATGAATATTAAATTAATTTGCCTCCCCCACCTCCCATCCTCCTCAAATACATGGTCAAACATTTTGCAGCAAAGTAAGTCAATAGGGCTTGTCTGAATGCAATCAAAACAGAAGTGGTTATGAACATGCTTAATTACAGCCATTGCCTGAGTGTTACCATAAGCTCTCTGAGTCATGACAGAAGGAAGATTTTTTTCTCAGAGACCTTATGACAGACTAACCACAGAAGCAACTCCTGCTGGCAGCAAGCAGGAGGTTTACTTGGGCTCCATTAATGCCAACTCCTCAGTACAGTCCTGTGGTGACAGTGTTTAGTCCCACTAGGGAAGCACACTTAGCTAAGTTGTACCTGTCAACAACACGGGCAGATGTTGAATGGTAAATAATACTTAAAGAAGTGATACAGTTTTATTCCTAAATAATTTGCAGCAGTTTCTTCTGCAAATTCTAAAGCGTTTTGGAAAATTTCAGACTAAATAGGTAAAAACACTTCTTGTGTTCTACAAAACCAAATATAAACACATTGCTGGCCCCTTGCTTTGCTATCATTGCTCCAGAGCACTGACCTTACTTTTTGTTGTGTCCTGGGATCTGTAATGACAATTTGAATTTCTCTCATGGAGGTTTTTAGGTTACTACACCTATGGGAAATCCCTTTCTTATGCATGGATAGAAAGAGGGGAAAGACTGTAAAAAATATGTTGTAATTCTTCTGCTACCAGCTTTCATTAAGAGATGCTGGACACCATCCCTGTGATCAGTGGAGAAGGAGGCCAGCCAACGCGTCCCAGGACAGGTTCCCATGGTAGGCACACAGTGTGGGAATTTAGCACTAGCATTCTGAAGCCATGTCTTACTATAGGCTCTTTCTTCATCACAACTGTTACTAAGCACTGACAGTATTATAGGAATTTGTGCAGTAATAATAAATACACCATCCAATAAAATGAGGCACATCAGTGCCTTTCAGGAAGTCTTAACAGAAAGTGGGTCACTAGATTCTTTGGAGCAAAGATGAAAGCTCTGCATTCATTCACAGCCATGCTCAGCAGCAACTCCCCTCTGTTACTTGAAAGAATATGCAGGGCCTGGAGGCGGGCAACAAGCTCTCCAAGAAGAACGAAAACAGAAAACTATCCTCTTCCACTATTTAGCCTTTCATGGAAAAGAAGGTCTACGAAAAATGGTAAGTCCTGGGATAACAGCAAAAACAGGGGTAACACTAGACTTTCAAAATGCCCAAAATATCCACATTGCTTCAAACTAAACACTACTGTTTCATGTAAAACAAACCTCATCATAGCCCAGTCTCCATTGATACCCAATGCTGATTCCCAATATGCATCAACTTTGAACTTAGTTCTAACAAATTTAACTGAGTATACCAAAAGAAGGGGTTTTTCCTGTTTACATTAACAGTCCTGAATTATGAGCAGTAATAATGTTAACAAATGAACCACTAAACCACTGAAATACAGTATAAGCCTGAATAAAGTGGATTTGCTGTAATTACACTTAGATTTACTCCTGAGCTAATGCATGCTATGGAAGTTATACTGCAATTATTTCTTTTCTTCTTATTCTTCACGTAAAACAGAACAGTAATGACTACTGTGAGTCAGAGATAATTCTATCAGACTTAGTATTTTGTCAGTCAGGATTGTACCACGGCTACAATCCTGGTTCAACAGCTTCAGTATCTCTTGGATTGAAAAGACTACAACTCAAAGTCCATTATCATCTGTTACTCTGTCTTTGACACTTGAGGCAGACATAAACCCAATTCTGCACACCCTTTCAACTTTTAGCCCCATTTAACCACTTGGTAAAAAAAAAAGTCTTCAGGAAATAATAGCAAGAACAGGAGCAACAAATGATCATCTCAGTCCAGCTAGAGGTGTTGCTGTGTGGACTTGCTGCACCATCATCTGTTAAAAAATGGATCAATAGAAGATGGAAAAGAGAGGTAACATAAGGGGGAATTTTCCCCAGCATCGGCCTCGCGGCAGATAACAGATGTGCACAGTTCGCTTCCAGGTCTGCAGCACTGCTGCCACTCTGCTCAGAGAAAACAAATGAGGTGCCAGTTTCCTACTGGTAGTATAACAGTCCTGGGAAAAGAGGTGTTGGGACACTAAAATAGCACTGCGGGCTGTATTGTTGGAGGGAGATGCTGGTTTTGTTCTCTGCACTCATAAATTTTATGGCCTCTCTCCTGAGGCTGCTCGTGGCACATCCAGTAGGTGAGGTGGTGTCAGACAAGCACAGCACAGCTCACTGTGGCACCTTTCAGGTGAAGGCCAGCTATGCTACATGGAAGCTCGCCTTAATGAGCTCTGGATAGCTGAGCATTATCTGCTGATCAAAACCAAAAACCAGAAGCCAGATGAGACCAACTAACCAGTTTAGTCCAGAGATAATTACAACTTCATTCAACTTGCTTCTACAGAAACTGTCAGTGAAGTTAATTAGTGGTTTGTGTCAGTGGCAGCACATGTATGATACACACTTCTATCACAACCTCCCTCCTGCTTCTCTCCTTTCCCCCACTCCCACATGAAATATAGCAATGGGTACAATTAGTCTTTTAGCAGAGGGCACAGGAAAGGATTTATACTGACTTCTCCTAATGCTGGTCCTTCAAGCTGGGCTGGAGCCATACCAGCAGGGTTCTGGGGATGAAGCAGTCCTATTTTAGATGAACTGAGAATTTCAGCCCCCAAAAGTCATCAAATGTGCTTCTATCTTTAAGAAGCATAAAAGGCACCTCAGTGTAAAGAAAGAATGCGATACAATTTTGAAATCCTCTTTCCCTGGACTTTCTGACTCCTGAGGACAAATAGGGCCTTATCTAAAATCCAGAAAGGGATCCATTTGTAATCTGCACCTGCTTTACATCCCAATGCTTGGCACGAGGCAATGAAAGCCTGTCTAGTTTTACTGTGAACAGCCTTCATTCCAACAGAGATGAAACATAAATATTCAGAAATAATTTTTAAGAAAATGATGAGGCATTTTAGACCTTTGATACTTCTGACTAAAAAGAAAAACAGTTTCAACTGCATTCCCACATTAGCAAATAAATAACACACATACTTTGTTGCGAAACAAGGGGACCGCAGTCGTGAGACTGAAAGCTACAAACTGCTCTAAAGTGGCAAAGAACCAAGTCACCTACTGACTTGGCAAGACCTTTATTTGTTTGTTTGTTTCTTAAGAACAAACAAACACGACACACAATTAACAGCACAGCAATGACATGGGGCTGCCTCCCTTGGGATACTGAGATGATGACCCTTTTACTTCTGAACCCTTTGTGTTTCATCATTAGGGTTCAGTGTTGTTAAGGATATGAAACACAAGTTTCCATCTCCTGATACAGTAATTTAAAAGAGGAGAACCTGGAAAAGAGAATCCTCAAATCAATCTTTAAAATGAAAATCTTCAAATCAATATGAGTTATGTTAGTTATAAACACATAATAGCTACAAAAGTTTTCTTTTAAAAGTGTTTTTTCCTAAAAAGGAAAACTAATGATATATACCCTTCAGATACTATTTTGTAGGGGGCTGTTCTTATGCTGTGGGCAGAGCTGACTTGAAAGCAAAGGAATACTTAAAACCTTGAAACACTCCAGACAATCTGCTTTCATTTTTTGATTCTCTCATTGCTTAGATTCTAACTTGTTTTTGTTTTGTTTACAAAATTATCAACTATGATCACATTGTTCCATTAAAAACTGCCTAGTAACAATTTGGCCATGCGACAGAAAAGAAATTTAAAAAAAAAAAAGGCAAACAGAACCAGAAGACCCATTGCCCAAGAACTTTGAATTCAAACAAGAAATGTTCATTTCAGTGACTTGTATTTCCAATTGCCTTTTGAGGTTATAAGGCAGCAGGCTACCTAACAGTATGCTTTTAATATATGGAAAACCATCTTTGCTTCATGGCCTATATAAAACGAGTGGGATAATTCTGAGATTCTGAATTCATGGAGTACAAATCACAAAAATGGCACTGAAACTCAAACCATTTGGCAAAGAAAGGGCTTGAAAACAGAATCATCTTTGCTTGTCTCAAAAGCTGGTAATTTCAGATTAATAGAGATGTCATTAGGCAAAAAAGTCTGCATGAACACACACCCTATTTCTAGACATATCTGACACTTTCGTTTGTTTTTCCCTCTTGTGTGTAAATTACAGCCCAAAGTCTTTCACTCCAGTTAACCCTACTTTCACTCTTGTCCACAAAAAAAGAAGTCAGGCTGAATTTTGCTCTAACATGAAGTCTCATTTCTGCAGATGATCTGCTTTTCTCTTGAAGGCAAGCAGTTTCACAGCTTCTGTTAAGGGCAACCATGACAAAAATCAGGAGCAAGGGCAAAAATCTTGAAAGGTATCTACAAAGACTGAATAGAGATTCCCCATTGAAGTTAACAGGAAGATGGTAAGATGGTTCAAATCCTACCAGAAGAGCAGAGAGAGGCAAAAGGCTTGGTTCAAAGCGCAAAGATTCTCATTCCATTAAGGAGGACATACTGAATCACGTTTGGTCCTCAGAGATATACACAGCTTTCAGTAACTTCAACACAAGTATAAACCACTATCAGAAGATTTAAGAGGGAAATTCAGTATCCTTCTGAGATTTGACCATGGTAAATTAAAGTTTGAGGATTTTATGCTATAAGTACCTTGGGCAAGGGTCTCAAGAAGGGAAAGTTCAGGCTATAAATACTAATGAGGAAAAGATCAAGACATCTTTCAGCTGGCTAAACAATCAGTCCAGAAGAGCCAGGATCCTTCCTTCTCCACTCTTTGCATATTTTTGATATATCAGAACATAGTATAAGGCAACATCGATTCCCCTCTGCTCCAATCTAACTAGAGATGGGTGCACTTTCTTGAATATAAACAAGAAAATCTTTCTCTACCACCAAATATGTTAAACATCTCATAAAATGATATAGCATTCCTTTTTTCTTTTAGGAAGGAGAAGCCAACAGTCGGCTGCAGTAAGCAGGAAATTCCATTGACGATAAAATAAATAAATCAATCAATGGTCTCAAAAGCTTATGATTCAATTATATGGGTTACATGGAGCTTGAATTTGACAGCTGAATGTGTTCTTCTCTAAGATTTATCTGTGAACTTTCAATTAGAGAAATGAAGTGGAATAAACTACTCAGTGACAATGAAGATATCTGGAAGGAAAAATTAATTAATTCAGTATGGCATGACACAGAGACTGCCTGGTGCCCATAGAGAAGCTACACAGCTCAGAAGTAAAAAGAAAAGGGAGGAAAGCTGCCTTACTTCTTATGGGTCTGGCAAAAGCTGCAAATTCTGGGCTGTGACTTTCCAAATGCAGAGATAGAAGTGCTTGAAGGCAGCAGGCAGCTAGGACTTAGTCAGACCCTCATACAGAACGTATCAACAACGGCAAGAAAAGCCTGGAAAATTCTACTTGTGAATCAGCAAAGTGAAACTTTGCTCTAAACAACCTAAATCCCCTTCTCTGTGCATTTTGTAACAAGGGGATTTTTGTCTTGTGCTTCAAAAGCTCAGTGACAAAGAGCCAGATTAAAAAAAAAAAAAAAGAAAAGAAAAGAGAGAGATTATACAATAAGACTGATAAGACTGTTGAAGTCCATGACAACAGAGTTTGAAGATTTAAAATGCATGTTGAAGATTTTCTGCAGACAGAACATAGCATCATTAGGTCAGTGATACATTTGCTATTAAGGAAATCACCAGGTAAATCAGGATATTTCTGTGCTTCAGTGAAAGAATTTAAATATTAAATGATACTGGGGAGCTATATCAGAATGACAGGTACTTACATTACAATTGGAAGAGCCATCAAATGTTGAGTAAGAACCATCAGGCCATTCTGTAGGATCTACATTACTTGATTGCCTGTGCTGGGCTTCATACTCCTTCAGCTGAAATTTGAAAAGACAGAGAGATATCAATGAAGATATCAATCTTCATTAAATAGCAAGAGTTAATGTAATTTTATTTTTACCCCTGCACCACTGTGCAACTGGGAAAATCTGAACTTTTGCACTGCTGGTCTCACTTATTCAAAATAAATTGTCCTAGAATCAGAAGTTTTAAAAATCAGTGTGTTTTTTTTTTTCTTAGAAGGAAAAGATCTGTGAATACTGAAATTTGATTAACTGTCATTAGTAAAACATAAATTACACATCCCCATCTCAGAGGCACAGTTTACAGTGAACAGACTAAATCACAATGATCTGCCAATTTCCTTCATAAAGAAAATGATCTGCAGTAAAGACTAGGAACTATCCTTTATAATTTAAAAAAACCCCAGCCAACCAACCAAAAAATCCCCCCATCTTCCCTGTTTCCCAATAAAAGACTTCAAACAAAACACCAATCCTACTGGAGTTAAAGTGTTGAAATGACCCTCAAGAACTGGTATTAAAAAAAAAAAAAGTTGTTGTTAGTAGCTCAGACCACTAGAGGGAAACAGTAACAGTCCACATACAAACCATCAGATTAAGTACAGCCCTCTCCCCCCAAAATTTTAAGAGCAGAGAAGTAAAAGAATTTCCAATAATGCCACCACTCGATAATTTAAAAATTTTGCATTTTTTCATTATATAATTTCCAGCAAAGCAATAGTTTCTTCAGCCAATAACATAATTTTATATTCTAGGCTAATCTATTTCAAGATGTAGTATGTCAGTAAAAATATTTATCTGACTGCCAACCGATCTAAATCACATTTTCTCTAATGGAAACCATAAGGAATACCCTGTGTTCTATCACAGTGTTTTACACAAGGGTACAAATTCAAAAGTTGCACTGAAACTCAGCAAAACCTGAAGCATTCCTATTAGTACTTACACAAACCTATGAATGTACTTGATAAAGAAAGACTTCAAGTGAGATACCTCTCCCTTACTTTAGACAGCTGCAATGAAAATGTCTACACTTGAGCTTTTCTCTGATTAGCACCCTTTATTGTCAATGGAGAAAATCAAATGCTTTTAGGACTCTATTAATATATCATACATTGGATATCTATTTTTTCCCAACAAACAAAGGAATTGCTATCTAATTTATGTTACCTAGTACAATGGGGCAAATAGGCAACCTTTCTTCACCTTCTATGTTTTCTGAACAAAGTAAAACTACAAATTGATATATCCTACATCCTAAAGTAAGTTTTTCAAGGAGATTCAAGTCTGTACATATCATACCCTAGCAAGTGCTTCCTCGATGGTGATCATCTTCTCTTTGACCATCATCATCAGCTGGATCCGTTCCTCATCACTCATTGTGATCTCACTGGCCACATACCCTACATCCTCTCCTGCAGGAAAAAGCACAAATATATTGAGCACGTGTAGGAGTTCATGCACAGAGCAGGGTACATTGAAACTGGATTTTACCCAGTGCTCTGAAATCTGGCTGCCATGTGGATCTGGCTGGCCAGAAACAGACCCTCATCAGAGCAGGCTCCTAGTATGATTTCAAAGAAGGAATGATTTTGATGTAACTGAGCAATAAAAGGAAGTAATTTGGGACAAAAAAAACTATGTCTACTTTGACACTGAAAGCAAGCGAGCATGACAAAGAGAAATAAAATGTGACCGTCATCATACGGTTATTGACCCTGAAAGACAAGAATCAAAAGAGAAAGTGCTAATGTCAGAAAAGTCCTGCACTCAGCCCTGAGGAATACTGTAGTCAGCTGCCAGAGCAGATGGGAAGTCTTTTCAGGAATGGCATACTGGGCCCTTGCAGCTCTCTGCTGTGGACTGGCCATGTCTTCTGATCTATCCAGATTATCTAATTGGCCACTAAGCTGGTACATGGTGTGGGATGTACTGGGGTTCCCAACTACAGGACCTCTCCTTTTGGCGTGTGCATGGCATGTCAGCACAGACAATTAGAACTTGCTTTCAGAGCCAGGACCCACTTTTAACTGAAAGTGTATCTCTTTTGGGCCTTTGCCATCTTTCACAATCCATCTGAACACAGACACAGAGATGTGGAGAAGCGCCTGTTTGCAACATAAGAATCTCACAGATAGACATTTTCTATGTGAACAGAAATACTTAATGCAATGCACAGCTGCACCTTTTGGAGAGGAACTAGAGAAAGACACCTGACAGTTTAAGTAGAATCCTGTATCTGCACTAGTCACCAGAGGCGCTTTTACTACTCCTTCTTATAAGCGTCTTCTCCAACAATGGCAGGCCAGATTCAAGCCTAAAACAAACAGCTCAAATACCAAAGAAAGAAGAAATACCTTTCTAATTAAAAAAGATCAGTATTTCTCTTATCAAGCCAGGACCAGAAAAGAAAAAAAAAAAAAAAGAACATCTTGTTTATTTACAAATATGACTTATAAATAGATACTAACTGCATCACTTTGTGTGTGTGCCATCACTGACAGTCAAGGCTAAAGGCATCCCAGCCTCATGTCTACAGTCTCAAGAATATGACTTGTTATTCTGAACACTGTCATGATGAACCAAATCTGTGACACTTCCAGAGCCACAGACCCCCAACCGCCACAATATTACAAATGCATTTTACTCCTTTGTGATGCTGGCTCTTTTTATTTTATATGGATAGGATGTGCACCCTTGAAAAAGCTTTACCTTTTGAAGTCTGCCTCATTAGTCCTTTCTGGTTCTTTCGGAAATTCTGCCAAAAAAACTTATTTTTCTTTTTCCAGTCTGCTTTCCCTAAAAGGAAAGTGGGGAGGGAGGTTGAGGGGAAAGGGAAAAAGAATTTTAGAAAGAAACATTAATTAGTAAAGGCTAGAGAAGCTTTCAAGCATTAAGTTGTATTTTTAAAACAGAAACGAGAATAAAAAAATCTCAGATTTTCTGGTTTTCTTGATTTATTCTGTGCTAGAACTATGCTGATATAGCCATTTCAGGGAAATACACATTCTTTTATAATTGACAATGCTACAGAGGACTGAGATAAGCAAGTAACGTACATATTTAGAATTATAAACAGAAAATATTTAACATTCATTTTGATGTCTTCGGAGGTACTAATGTTAAGTCTGGAAGTGTTTTTGAAGTATTTTGTTGGTCTATTCTCTTTAACTGAATCACAGTTATGCAGCCTAAGCCAGAACTTAAGATAAGCAGTTTTCTAGTATGTGTGTGCATATCTGTAGAGAAAAGAAATACTTTACTTATATATAAATGTACACACACATGCACACACATATGCACACACACACACACACACACATTCTGTTACTTGGCATGAGAAATTTTATGAGACTATCAGCTTCTCTGTATGCCTGGACTGTACAGGGCTGGGTCTCCATGTCCACTAATATCAGATCTGCATATGGATTGATGACCCAGAAATAATCATTTGCTCTAAAAAGAAAAATGGCATCTTGCCCAAGGTAGGGCATATATAACTGTGTTCCATTGAATTAACCAGGGTGCGCACTATAAAGTTTATGCCACTTGCAAGTGAACATAGTGTGCCTGATCTGGCAGAAATGCTACTGATAAAGAGCATTTGAAAATTCAAAGGAATGTATTTTGAAAAATTCAAAGGAATGCATTTTATACTGTGCCACTCAGTTTCAGCATGTGACTATTGTATTTAAGATTTCACCCTAGATGATCTAGAGCTTGGTTTGCTGACTCTGAAATACTGGTTAAGTTTAGACTGTGTGGACATATCCCTAGAATATCATTAAAAAGAAACAAACAAGAAAAGCCTCCCAGTTTAATTTTTCCTCTCCAATGAGCAAAATATTTCAGAAATAAAGGAAGAGACTCTGGCATGACATGAACAAAAAGAACAAAAATCCCAGTTATTCACTGGTGGCGGTAGTTTCCAGAATACAAACAAACAGGCTAGCAGTGATCTAACAAGCAAACATTTGAAATTCAATATAACAAGTCAAAAGATGCATATTTATCACATGACAATGCTGGTTGGGCAATTTCAGTGATCACTGAGACACCCAGCATTTAACTTAAAGCTGCTGAGACTCGCTCTCCACACACACATACACACACACATGCTGCTGACTTCTGCCAGCATTGTGTTTACTCAGCTCTTCATATCCCAGCACAAGCAAAACTCAAAAGCTGTTTAAGAATTCCACAGGAGTATCAAATAAAATGAAATATACTGACCTACAGAGCCTTCTTCCGAGCTTGATTTATGAATGGAGAGCCTAGGACAAAAAAGAGAAATGGACTTATTGATGCAGGCTTCTCACATTTCATGGGAGCTGTCTGGTTACAGTAAATTATGGTTTCCAAACAATACATCATGAGCTGTTTTCTCTTCCCTTTTCTTCCCAGTGCAGCAAGTTGGAAACAAAACCTGAACGCACTGGTCTGACCACAGCAACTGAGTTCCCCTCTTAAACATGACTTTTGTGACCCGCATAGAAAAATATATACTGACAAAAATCTATGGTTAAGGCAAAAGAGTCCAGGGATCCCTAAGAAAAACAATTATTCACATAGCTTCCCCCCTTCCATTTGCAAAACAGCAATTTTGCTGCCTTAGAAACTGTAGAACTGTGATGCTGCATTTGTTTAGCTGTGTAACAGTTTTCAGCCCACTTGTTTTTTCTCTGATAAAGCTTTATAAATATGTGCTCATTACACTTTCAGAAGCCACTGTGTGGAAAAAGTAGTAGAGATTTCAAGACAAGCTTAAGAAAGCTTGTCCAGACCCTATGAAGTGCAACCACAGATGACTGAAGACTACAACTTCTTGCTCCTGAGTCCCTTCTGTGTGCTTTCCCATCAGTGTATGCTCCCTTCCTCAAAAGCTAGCTGGAGAGACTTATTTTAACAGAACATGGACTTTACAAACAACCCACTAAAATAGTAAATAAATCTTTTGTTCTAGGTCTTTATATTCATTGAACCAGTTTTCCATAATGGATTCCAACTCAGTGCCAACAATTCATTGTGGGATCTCTGATGAGACAGCATCACCCTGGTTCATTGGCTTTTTTTTCTGTCTGTATAAATGGAGCTAATAGAAATTACCCAACCTTGTGTTATTCTTTGAAGCCTTTCTATTTAACCATACAGCACCAAGCCAGTGAAATGACTCCTGCCCTGCCAGCACCAACGGCTTTGCTGGAGGCTCCAAGTGCAAAGCATTACTGCAGTGTTTTTGCTGAGAGCTCGGCCCCGCGATGTGACAATGCTCTACTGTGCGGTGGCTCTACTGTGGCCATGCAGAATGGAAAAATGCATACCCCAGCGTACCAAGCAGACCTCAAGCCAAATTGTTCTTTGAACGAGCCATATAATAATACACACATGCCATGCGCTTGTTGCTGTCCACACACTCTGTCTGCACGGGCTCCTTTAGCTCTCTCAGATCCCCAGCAGAGGGCAATGAAGAGTTTCTGATCAATTCACTAAACCACTAAAAGGAAAATTTTAGTTTAAGCCAGTTCAGGGTTTAGAAGACGTAAGTAATTACTGGCCAACGTCTTATAAGCATGAAAAACATACTCATCAATTCGCAAAGACATCATTAAAGGGGAAACAAGACAGTGCGAAGTTTCAGTTTGATTTAGTAATTCATCTAGACAAGGAGGGTCTGGCACGGTGAAGCTCTGAAATGCAATCTCTTTCGAACTCAGACTGATCAGAAATCTAATCCAGCACAAACTGCAAACTAATTGAGTCAAACAAACTTCAAATTTTTTATGTACCAGGAGGAGGGAGACATTCAGTGTTCTCCTTGTTAATGAAGTTTACCCTTGAAGGAGAAAAGTTAATAATATGCCATCAAATGGCTAGATTTTAAGAGGCCTGAACAAAAAATGCAGGAGAAAAATACAAACCCCATACTTTCTGGGTACAAATTTCCAGAAAAGCCTCTGAACAGGGCCAGGAATTCATCCAGACACTTCAAAGTAAAGTTGTTAGCAAGTATTTTTCTACATAAAGGTAAATCAGATAAAAAGTATGTGGAATTGTATACAGAGACTTTTGTTTTTATGAAAGCAAAGTTCTGTTGGAACTGATAGAATTAATCCCCTACATGTTTTGCACATGAGCATAGACCTCACCTATTTATCTTAAATGAACTTAGTATCCATGAAATATACCAAGTCTTCATCCTTAGAAAATGAAATCTGTTAATGATCGGAACTCTGCCTCACTAGTGAAAACAGCCTCAAAGTGGAGAGGCAGTCTCTTGTGCTCTGTGGCCTACAAATCCATTTTAATCCTTTTCTTCTTTTGCACAGTTGCCAACAATGATTCAAGTAAGTAGCAGGTGTAGCGGCACTGTTTGTGATGTGGACATCTGTTCGCTGGGAATTGGCCTGAGACCACCAACTCATCACACACTGGCCTCCAAAGAACGGGAAAGGCAGTAGGAGCAAAGTTCTAACACGCCTGAACTAGAGTGGGTCAGGAGAAGAGTAGGATCCACAGAAAGTAGGATCCACCTTCTCATTTATAGTTGATTTGAGAACTATGCTGAACTATGCAAATTCCAATTATCATTTCATGCATTCTTTAAAGAGGAAATCTTCTGTGCTTGGGCTGACCTTGAAAATGCTAACAGCTGGTCTGAAGAGATGGAAATGCCAACAAAACTTACCACATAGTGTCTGATAGGGCACTGGCTTTAGTTCCACTAGACAGCTCTGATGCTTAAAAATCCTCAGTGAAATCAATCAAGCGTTTTACTTCCTAGATGTCTGGTGAAAATTTCAGAGTACCTAGGAGTTGCTATATGTTTGATTTGCAAATTACACTCCCTTACTCTGTTAAATCTGCAGCGCTTCCTTGAACGTGCACTGAAAGAGATTTGTGTTCTTCCATTCATAGACTGATAACTTGTACTGAAAGTTAATGATGCAGTGACACTTGGCAGAAGTTTCAGCACTGTGTGTCTGAAAAGGAGCCAAATGCCATCACTCCACCATGGAGGCCTTCATTTTTGTTGTGGTCTGATGTACAACTTCATTAGCAAGCTTTCACATGAAATGTACTCTGTCACAGCATACAACAGAAGAAATGTATGGGTATACGTTCACACAACAAGGAAGAAAAAAAGATTTATGGCCAGAGGGAAAGAAAATGTTGATTTTCTTATCAACACATAATCTCTGAATGTGGCCAGCAGAAGGGGTCAAAATTTTAATCCATTAAGTTCACAAATTCAAAACCATCTCTATACTGATACTTGGTGCCTCTTGGAGCCAAAATGCTGAAACAAATATATGTGAGAAAAAAAAACCCCAAACCAAAAAAGCCCCTCCCAAACCACCACAAAACAGAAGGCACAATATATAATCTAAAAATGGAGCTACTTTTGAGAGTAAGCAAATATTACTGCCCTAGAGAGTTGATGAGTTTGAGCAGAGTTTAGTAAATTACATCAGGCCACTCAGAGGTCAGTGACACAAAATTAGTAGCAACAGCTGGAGTGGAGAACCTGGACCAGGAACTTCTTGATTAGAAAGTATGGCTTAACAGAAATGAGTTTACATTCAACACTGAAATGTGCAAGTGCACAAAATAGAATGGACACAAAAGTCAGTCTTTCAAATGCTTGAGGTCTGCAAATGACAGAGTACCGGGGGATACCAGTGGGAAAAGGATGATTGAGAAAAAACCTACACATTAATCCTAAAAGGTATAAGGATGGGAAATTCCAATGGCAGTACAAAGAATGAATATATATGAGAATGACCATACAACCACCATTATTTATGCTCAAGAAAGATGAATTCAAACCAGAAGTTGTAAAGAGAAAACCTGTTAGAATGGCCAGGGAACTGGACAGTTTTTCTTATAAGAGAAAGAAAAGTTTTGCCTGTCAAATTGGAAAGCTGTAAGAAGATTAACTTACTGCCTATTAATAAATTAGGTACAGGAACAAACAGACATAAGCTGGAAAAAAATAGAAAAGAGGAGCTAGCATTTCCTAACTATTTGGACAAACTTCCAACAGCAGGCAGAGAAAGGGAGGACAACTTTAAAAACTTAATTAACTGCTTTTATAAGAGGCTGCTTGAAAGATAAGAGGCCTGACCAGACATCCTAGATACAAAGATATCAGCCTGAGGATTGCCTCTGGAGGACACTTCTCGTTGTTCTTTTGAAGCCTGTGAGCTTTGTATGAACAACGTCAAAGCCCGGCATCCAAAAGATCTTTGAATCTGTCTTTCCATAAAAGTGCTGCAGTGGTGATGACGCTGTTGTACTTAAGGAATCCCCTTGAAACCTGAAGGTGGTCTCCAAAATTTGGAGTGAAAGGAAGAACGAATGCACACGTTTGCATCACAAGCCAACTGAGCCTATCTGATTATTAAGACAGGTTTTAACTAGGCTGCATTGAGCTGCTAGGCTAGAGCAGGGAAAGCTCTAGAATTAGTCCAGGGAAAGGACTAATTCTAGTCTCAGACAGAATAACACCAGGGCTTATTTTGCATAGAGAGCAGTTGATTTTACAAGAGACACAGCCACACGTACCCCAAGAATGTGCTGGTACTCCACAGAACTAGAAAGAGAAACAAATGACACCATGTGTTGCTTTCATGAATGTGCCTGTTGATTTTTAAAAGCTCATCATTCTTGAAACAGAACAAACACGGGAACTGAGAATGATGGGGGTTTGTTTCAACACTAAGTATTTTAAATGTATATGTTCTTTAACAAATGGCCACGTCTCATTTATGGACTTTAAAATCCACAGATGCACAGCACCATATGATAATGAAACCACTACTGTTATGATCTTCAATAAACTGATAGTGCCCCTCTCATTCCTTCCCAAGGACTATTTATAGCCCACTGAGGAAAATGGTTTAGATGGGATTTTCAGTATACAAATATTATGCACATTCATAGTGGTGAATAAACCAGTGCAAAAGCCCATGCTGGCTCTGCTGCAAAGCCATTTGGTTATCCGCGTGCATTAGAAATGGCCCAGTTACATAATTAGTATGAAAAACTGACACACTTGTAACTGCTCCTGACTGAATACAAGATAATTTATCTAACTGGAGCTGGCACAGGGAAGAAAATGGGCCTTTGGTATTTTTATCAAATTTGCATGAACCTGAAGAGAAAGGAGGCCTGCAAGGTTCTGACCTTGCTGGCATCAGTGTGAGAAAGGGATGGAAAGCAAAGACGTTTCATTCAATTATCTTCTCATTAGGTTTCCATAGCAATGGCACTTTAAGCAGGTCAAAACTTTCTCAGTGGAAACAAACACTGAGCTGCTTGTGGGCCCTGCCTGTGTATGTGTATTTCACAGCATCACCAGCATGGAAGTCACCACGTTGGTCCCACAGGCTTGGTCCGGGGACTGGCAGCAGGCAGGTGGGGGTATGTCACGTATGTAATAACTGACTGGTTGGTCCCAGCCAGGAGGCAGATAATTGCCAGCTAAAAACTCTTTGACAGCAAAGAGCAGGGCCTGATGTACTGCAGGCAACGCATCCCTGTTCTCCGCGCATTGCTCATTGTGTGCCATCTCAACTAGCTGTGACAAGTCTGACTTTGGTGTGAAAGGCACCCTTCATACCTCCCCATACAAAATTAACAGGATTGAAATCTTCTTCCAGTTGCTCAAAGGCACACTGGTTTCCCTCCTCACGTGTCCCAGGCATCATTTGGCTGGCCTCTTGCTCCTATTGTGTGGGTTATTGTGGGAGTTTCCTGCCCTACTTCTCTTGAGGAGGCTGTTTAAAGGCAGCATGAATAATTTGGCTTTGACTAAATCAGGCCTCAAACAAGTGAAAACAGGGCCATACACATTCACTGATTTTTTTCAATTCCTGCAAGCAAAGGGTATATAAAAAAATGTATCTTAAATGCAAACATCTCAAGTACAGAAAGATCTTACTTCTTTTCCTTCCAATATTCTTTTCCATTTTTAAACTGTTTGAGAGGAACAATTTATTCTGTTAGCAATTAAGTGCAGCCTTTAGCATTTTCTCTTTGGGGGATTTGTTTGTTTTCTGCTTTGTTCTTCTCTGTTTCCACCCTCTCTGCCTCACATCCTCTGTCAGACTTGCACTCCTCTTTCTTTGCAGATGAGCTTACAAATACCTGCCAAAGGTAATCTGGGCACCTTGAGAAGTTGTCAGAATCTAAGTGATAGAACTTAAGCCCCCCCCAGCCATAGGATGATTTAATAACCTCCTGCATTCAAATCTTGACCTGCAGCTTGGATGCTGCAGGGAAAGAGGATTAGGGAATCAAGTGTTAAAAACTGATGGCAAAGGCCAGTAAATTAGTGTACCAAAGGGGGCACAATTGAGACTTGCATGAACCTTTTTGCAGCTTTCACTAAAAATCATTGTGGAAGATGGGAACACTGAAATGCAAGCACTCTCCCAGCCTTAGACTAATACAGAGTTCCAGTTTATACCACGGGACACTGAATGGCTGTACTATGGCACATTCTTTGCAGAAAATCTGTAAAAACAGATTCAGTCAATCATCTCTCCTGCAGATAGCAGTCACTTGTGTTGTGGCCTTACTGTTTGCCTGCTCACAACCTCTGAGAAAGTCACAATGCCCGAGGAGCCTACTGTGTGACTCCTGCTGTGACATTCCCAACAAGCCATCAGAGATCTGGTCAGACTGTACAAATTCCATGGTGAGTGGTTCAATACATCCTGTACACATAGAGAGGATGACAAAGACATTCGCTCTCGGGAGCAGCTGAAGCAGAGAGTTAAGGACACAGCTGCCAGAGGCACAGCAGCTCCCACACACTGGGGGAATGCAAAGACCCTGAGTAATGTTGCCCTGTACTGCCTGTACCCCACATGTGCTTGCTTTTCTTCTTTTCCCCGACAAGTCTGTTTCTGGCCAGTTTCCTACTCTGGCAGAGTCTTGGATTTAGGTCCTGAGTATCACAGGGTCAAGAACAATTGAACTGTACTGAGCCACAGGCTGAGGAGTACAGCAGGATGAATTGTGGCACTTGATGTGAAGTGTGACCATTTCTCTTACTTGGTCAGGAGTGTGCTTGAGTGGTACAGTTCAAGAAACAGGAGGTGATTCACATAGGAGGCAACAATTCATAACACCCACTGTCATGCAAAGGTAGTGGGAATGACTGTGAAACATCAGATACATCATACAGCTGTTACCTCATTCATTGTTTTCATCTTTCCTTTTTCTAGCAATTGCAAAGAAAAAAAATAGTATACAGGAGTGTCAGTACCTCATCCTATCTCTATGCAGTGCTGTTGGGTCTCTCACCACTTCTTTCTCTTTTCTGGCAGTTCTCTGATACATTACATCTGAAACTGGCCCAGAGGCTGATGGAGCAAACAGTGATAGCAAACAGATCTATTTCCCAAGAGGGAAAACACACAACTTCCCCTCTGAAACATCCCCCCAGTTCTTCTAAAAACAGGATGAGAGTCAGGATGCAGAAGCCTGAGTTCAGGGGACTGGGTTTAACCTGGATTTCCTGGCAAACATGCAGAGCTCATCAGTCTGTCATGTACACTTGAATACTCAAAAATGGGAACAGGCTAAAAGTTGGGTTACATTGTTTAAAAGCTCTGTTTACAATTATGAGAAAACCTTGCTCAGTCCCCTATCTGAGTAAACATCCTTGGGGTGTTGCCATCACTTGGAAATAATAGGGATTGTATATACAATACATCCCCAGATCAACATGGTATGGGGTCAGAGAAGTAATAGTAACTGTTAAAGAACATATTTACTGCATATTTGCTACATTGATGATTCTTCTAGCAAAAGCAGAAGTCAATCTGTTTGTAGAGAAGCACCTGCAGTTCTGGGGAGATTTTTGTTTAAAATGAATAATATCGCTTAAAGATGCTGTTGCCAATTTACTGAAGGCATACTGAAAATCTGCAAAGTTACGCTAGCACCACAGCTTACAGCAAGGCTGCAGTTTAAAAGATGGAAATCTTGGAAAGGGCAAAGGGAAGTGAAAATTATTATTCAGAGAAGAGAGCTACAACACCTCATTCCCTGCTTTGCATTATTTGCTGAATATGGCATGACTTAGAAACCTGACGAACTGTTTCAATTTATAGAAGGAACTCCAGTAAGGTCAAAAAAACAGAGCAATTGTGAGGCAAAGCTTGAACAAATATGACTTTGCTTTCTATTGCTTATGGATAGCTTTTCAGGCCATATCAGTATCCTTGCTGTTATTCACATAAATCTCAGAGGTTTTTGCTACAGTGAAGATTTTTCTCTCTGTGTCAGAACCAATCAAACAAAAGCCATATATGGTAGGGCATATATAATGCTCAGAGCAGGTTCACATGTGCAGTCTTTTTTGTAGCTTTGTCCAATTAACAGGAACAGTGTTGTCAGCAACAGAGGAAGGTAGTATTGGCCCAAATACCTTCTGGAGGGACAATGACTCACAGTGACACACAATTCCGCCTCCAGGCCCATTTAATCCCTTCTGCCTCCCTCCAGGTCCTATGGCTGCTCATCTGTGTTACAGCACATCACCCACTAGACAAATATGTGTTAAACAACTTGCTGGACTGAGGGCAGTGACTAATTTTGCACTGACTTTGACCAGACTGGGCAGCAGGGTTAGTAAGACTCAAGGCAAGACTGAACATACATTGCTTGTCCACACAAACAGGATTCTTTCCTACCACAGACCACCAAGGTTAATCTGTTTTCAGTGTGGTGTACAGTGGAGCCTGCTGGGCTCTCTCTTCCAATTGGGTACCACAGAAAAGGGAAACCAAACCAGGTTAAAGCAAACATCGCTTCTCCCAGTCTGTCTGGAATCTCTAAACTCTGGCAAATTAAACAACCATCCAGATGTGTTATTTTTAAAACTTTAGACCCCGGTAGTGTTAAGCTGCAGGGTGTGTAGGCAGCAGTGCTGGGTGAGGGAGCTACTGAGAGTGACCATGATCCAGCCAGCTCCTGAAAGTCTGGATGGCTAGTTTTGAACAAATCTTTCCTTTTGTTCCCCAAATCTCTTTGTGAATATGAGAAACCAATGCACATCTGTATCAAGTTTCGTGTTTGGCAAACTACTCTCACAATAAAAGAAGTTTTGTAAAAGGTTTACCCCACATCTTCCACACAGCATGAGATGTACACAAAAACAGTGTCCCCAAAGGGATAAGCTTTCCTGTCTCATAGCATGCCCACACAGAAAATTCAGATCAAAGCCATATACTAAACACTGAACACCCCCCAAAAAACCCTAGGGCCAACATGACATCCTCCTCTGACAAACATCAAATTCAACATGTTAGTAGCAAGTACAGATGTGTCAAATGGGCTTGATGTGGTCATCTTCCTGTACATCAATTTTATAACATCTGCCTCCCAGGAAGAGGCAATTCATGTGAAAATTCAGCTCTCCAAGCTGAGGGAAATGAAGTCACTACTGATGTGGGCAGGCTGTCACTAATCAGCACAGGTCTTTATTATTTCAGGTTTGAATAATTTGTATGGTATTGAGGAGATATAATTTATTATTTTCAACACCTTGTCCAATTAGAATGCATCACATGGCCTGGTGTCTTATTGTGCAAGTATCTGGCACAACCTGTCCTGCACAGGTTTCATATGTATGATCAGGTTAATCACATACACCCCTCTACAAATACTCAAATGGGACACTTCCATTCTTGAAAGGTCCACAAAAATCACACGTCCCTTTCATCTGAACTGAGATAAGGTGGTTAAATCCCTTTCAGTGAGGTAAATGGGCTATCTCAGAAGATGTTTGTGTAGCTACTGTCTTCTCACTCAGTTGTTTGTGGTACAACACCTACACAGAGACACAACCTAGAAAGCTGGCTAGAACTTGTAAGTGGAGTTTCCCCAGTTGTGTGCTGTCCTCCTGTGAGATCCTTATCTCATTATTATCTGAGGTGAGACGATGATATTTACCCATGGATAAAGTGCTTTGAGGTTGAGAGAAAAGCATTAGGATTACAGGATAACCTTGGAGGTTTACTTCCCAGATTAGAGTTCTCATTATGTTTCCATCCACATGACACTTCTGGTTTCATTATAGTGTTAGACAGGCAGGTATCCTTCAAGAACACTTTTTCATGTTTCAATATCTGAAGTATGACTATTAAACTATAAGACTTCTAGGTCTTCTCTTTTACCAGCATATAATATGGGGGCAGTGACAGTACCCAAGGTAAAATTCACCTCATCTGTCTTATACTGTTTTGAAAAAGAGCATCTGCCTCAAGCAAACCATCTTTGCTTTCTCTTTGGGTGATGAAGTGAGATAAGGCACCTCTAAAAGACAATTTACTGCACTCTGAGACCTTTAACATGAACTAGCTTTCAGACAATCACAAAGAAAGCCCCTAAGCAGCTGTTCACTGCCATACAACTGACTTCTACATAGTCAGTGTGAGTCCCATACCCCATACCCACTACAGATCCCTCTAGGACTGACAGTCCTTCTATGGAACTAGCAAAAACAAGGGCAGAAATCTTCCTATTACTGTCCAGTGTTGAATCACTGGAAGATATTCAAATGTGGGACTGTAAAACCATACAAAAGCATGTCACATCACAACTGTATTCTACATACTCCCTCTGAACCAGTCCAGCTGGCACTACTCCAGGAAGTGCAGGCAATTGGAAATACAGTGGCAGTTGTCTTCATGCACCACTGCACGTTACCCGCAGCAGTACGGATCCAAGATCTTGGGATCAAAGGAAGGAGGCACAGAAAACAAGCACACACATTGCAGCAGGAGGTGACAGTAAACAGAAACTCTCTCAGTCCTCACAGAGAGGTTTTTATCAAGGACTTCTAAAATTAAAGCTCCTTTTAACTTGGTTTTAAATACTTCATTCCCTTGGCACCTTCTTCAAAAGCACAGTTACAAGCTCAGGAGTGCACAGGAAAAGGAACGTGATTTAAGTTTGTAACTCTCCCTTCCCCTCACCTGTCTTTTTGGCTGCATTTAGGCCTAGTCACAGAAAGTAATTTTTAAAGGAAGTTTACTTTGCAGAGAATGTGAAATCACCAGTGTTCCTCAAAAATGACTACCAGTTGTATGCACATCCCAAGAGGGGAGAAACAACAACCCTCTTTTGATATAATAAACCCAAAATAATAAAAGGTCAAAAGAGAACAAGAGAAGGAGCAGGTTCCAACACAGGTTTCATTAATAATGGCTGGATTTGAAATCTAGAAATATCAATGTGATCTAAAGTGAATTTACTCCAAGGAAAAAGAAAACGCACAAAATTCCCTCTCCCTTATTTCTTTCCTGTGTCTTCACTTACTTTCTTTCAGTGTCGGGTGTTGATGCAGTGCTGCTGAGACCAAGTGACTCCTGCAAGAGAAGACACGTAGCAGTGAGAGCAGACACAAGAGAAGCCTTTACCCAATTTATGCAGAATATCAAATTAAAGAACAAACAAACAAAAGTAGGTGATCAAAATCTACGTGCTTACCTCAATCTGGGATCGCAGCTGTAGAGATGTAGGACTCACATCAGGTTTCTCCTAAAACACAACAAATGTCAGGTTAATGAAATTATTCTAAAGACCAGACAGAATAAATCTGAAGGGGAGAAAAAGGGAAGAAGAAACAGGGTAACATAAATTAGGACTACCTCAAAACAATTCTAATAGTAAACATTAACCTCTCCAGAGGGAATTACTTTCAGGATAAACTCTGAAATAATACAGAAAAACAGCTAATTCTATAAATCACTGAAGAATATAGAAGAAGGTAAAACTGCTAGACAGAAGTGATGCAAAACAAAATACAAAGAGGAATTATTTATTTATTTTCACTAGATCATCACACAATTTGCTAGCTAAGTTCAAGTGCAATTTCCAAAAATTCACCTTCAGAGAAAATATACAGGGAAAATCTGGGATTATAACAGCATGTCTGAGCTAAAAATACCAGGAGGATTCAGAGACATTTCAGAAAGGCCAGTTTCTCACACAGAAACTTGTCAACAGTATGGAGTTCAAATCACCTTTCTTCAAACATCTAGGGTATAACCATCTACTCCAGAACTCTGCCATTCAGGCTCCCTTTGCAGTCAATAGAGACACACAGAAGCTCTTACAGAACAACTCACCCAACAGGTTTCAGCTCTAAGTTAGATGAGGGAGTCCCAGTGGTGGTGTCTAATTTAAGATTGTAAGCCAACTGCCTGAAAGGCACATACTATTAACATGTCTAGCTGAAATCAGTGGGAAAAGTCCAGTTAAAATAGAGGAAGATATTACAGCTTTCAGTATTGAGAAATACACTTTGCGTATGAAATCATAGGGGAACCCACTTATACCTACTTTATTCTCAACCAGTCCTAGCCCTCGTGAAGTTATAGCAAAGTAAGTACTGTAACTTACTCATCGTAACTGGGTAAGCAACCACAGTAATATGCATGCTTAAAAAAAATAAAAATGGGTTTGTTTCTCAATACTGGAGGGACTTCATGTTCACGCATTCCTCAGCCTACATGTAAAACTCTTATCTCCGTGAAATTGTACTTCCTATGCCCTTTGTTTACAGAAAGGGTGACAAAATGTTCTTGGGATTTAATTAAAAAAAAAGAAAACCAGACACAATTTTCTGGAAAGGTAGTCTTTTAATAATTAACAGGAAATTACCACTGACTGCCATGAAGTGGTTTTAGATTAACCCACCCAGAAAGTCTACAAGATCTAGATTAGAGAGGATCCTACTCTGCCATCATACAACTGAATCAGTTTGCACTGTTGGCCATGGCAGCCAGGAGGGCACGGGATACCTCACAGCCCTGTGCTTGCCAGGACACAAGGCTGACACTGGGTCACTGTCCTACTGGAGGATTTTGCCTGGCCATATGTGGTCACTGTATCTGCTTTTCTAATTTTATAACATGAAAAGGGAAATGAAGTTCTTAAGTGGAAGTGGACACGGAAAGGCAATCACATTCATGTACTGACAGGTCCAAAGGACTCCTCTAGTCAAGCAGAAGCTGGACCAAGCCCAGGGAAATTCCACTGATGTTCACAGATCAGAAAAGTGAAATTAGCTATTTGGCACCCTCTCTTTTGCCATTAGCTCTGTCAAAACGGAATCCGATTAAGTTTTGCATCTGGAAAAGACTGTAAATCCTCCTCAGGCACTCTCCAACTCTTGCCTAGCAGTTTGCAAAGAGGTAGGGAAAGACAAGCCCCACAGTCCAAACACTTCACATTCATGAGCACCTTGTTAGTCCACACACTGCTGCACTTTCGGAAAAGGAGCATTTTATCGCTTTATGTTACAATTTCAGTATGCCAGTTAGGAGAATCCACCATGTCCCCCATGTGCTTTTAGATCCCTTGCTGCAAGTTTTTTTTGTTTGGTTGTTTTTTGTTTTTTTTTAATATACTAGGTTTTTTGTAAACTATCATTTATAAGATGTTGCCTGGCCTCCCAAGACTACAGAGTCTTTTGCTTGAGCAGCTGCTTGTGAAGTTGAAGCCTGAGACTGCAATTAGATGAAAAGTTACTATTTTCAGCCTAAAACTATTCAGATGAGCGGTCAGCTGCACCCCATGTAACAAAATCCTAAGAAAATGTGACTGTATTTGCTTTCTTTTTTCTCATTTGCTGTCAAGCCCACCCTGTTAGAACAGGAGCAGTTTTGTAGGATCAAGATGACTGTGGAAGGCAGAAGCAAGGACAACTCTCCTCTCCCTCCTCTAGAGCTCCTCTTTGCAACGCTGGGATGCAAAACACCTGATAGTACTGCACTGTTGTGATTAATATTCCTACCTGCCTTTCCAGCAGAATGGTATTTCTTCCTATTGCTATTTACACAAGAAACCAAAGAAAATACTTAGGGAAATAGTACTCTCAACTGAACGTCTGTCTTAGATCTGTATCAGAGATCACAGAACTTTCATCAGCCTCAAGCAATTCTATTTATTTTGGTTAAAATCCATTAAACCTCATGTTAAACCTCACTTTAAAATCCACATGTTGTTTTGACTTTTATTCATCAGGATCAGGGCCCTTTTTTACCAAAGGCTAATTCTAGAAAGTTGAGCAAATGTTGTACTGTTGGCATGCTCTCAAGCAGGTTATAGAATCTTTTCAGAAAATATTTTTAAAAGTTGGTTTCATGAAAGTACATCTTTCACCCTTCTGAACCAAATCTTAAAAATTAAACAGAGGACAGCTTGCATGTATAGAAACAGTGGCTGTAGTAAGAGACATTTCTAGCCTGCATTGCAAGGGCTCTGGTCTAGACAAAGCAGGTGTCAGAGTGATAGGTATTTTCTGTCCTAGCAGCCTGCTGCCCCTGCTGCCCTCCACATATGCCTGTAAAGCTTGTCAGACGTGTATCAGACATTCACACCACTTACACACTATGCAGTGTTGGTGAACAAACCCCAATAATCTGAGAAAGTACCTGATCAAGTGCAGGCTCCTTAAGCTATGTAATTAAATCCAGTACTTCCCGAAAGTGACTGATTTACTTGCATTGTTTCTGGATTTAAGGGGCCCTAGGCAAGACCCCTATCCTGTGTTGAGACACTGTCAATGCATATTCAACTAGTCCAATACACTATTAAATCACAGCAACTGAGATCTGAAGATTCTGGAGAAACTGAAATATTCACCAATTGTATCCAATCCCCAGAGAACATATTAGAGGAAGGACAAACTGGCTTAGCACCAGCCTGTCCAGCTACCCTTGAGGTCCAAGGTCAGCACAGCACAGAATCTCAAATACCAATAATAAAGCCAGGGGGAGCTCTTAAAAATTAGTAATGCTAATATATTGCAGAGTGAAGTCCACCGAATTTAAACTAAGAATTCCTCCATCATCACCTACAGCTGATCTAAATCAATCTCAGCTTGCAGAAGAATTTTATTCTCCCATCTTTAAAGCCATTTCTTAGCAGTCCTATTTCCTTCCTGTCTCCTCCTTCATCCAAAGCCAATGCCATCAAGAGGATGGGTGCAGGACAAGTCCCTGAGGTCCTGGCTGAAGCTGTGATCCAGCAGCTAGAAGAAGGGATGGATGGCAGGCACTGAACTGCCCAGGTACTGCCTGGTATTGCCAACCCTTCTCCACTGCTGGCACTGAGGAAAGTGCCCGTGGTGCCAGACTGGTAAGCTTGGGAGCTCTGGTGCAGAAGTGCAAATTGGTGAAATGCTTTTTACAAATCACTCCTTTTGGAAGAAAACATGTGTAGTAATCTTAACAAACAGGATTTGTGGCTTATGCTTCAAGCCTTTAGTTGTTTGCCTCAGGGCTCAAGAAAGAAGCTTACTTCACAGGTAGCTTTTTTTTGGTCTACTTTGTACACTGTGATTTATGTGATCATTTGCATACATTTTCTTTTCAAATTATTTCAGGCTTCTAAATATTGTGATTTTGGTTTTATACACTACCTTCCTTGTAAAAATCTTCAAAACAGTTTTGTGACGATTTATGAGCTAAGCCTGAAAAACACAATCAGGTAGAAAATATAAAGCAAAAAATACATGGGAAAAAAGCTGAAAACTTTTTTCCTGACTGGAATGGCAGGTTTTGAACTCATGAGGGACTTTTCCTCCCATGACAACTTCAGTTCAGTTGTTCTGTATGTAATGTAACAGATAAGAGACAGACCATGGCCTATCAGAAGGTATTGCTGTTCTGCTCCTGAAATACACAAGCATAGTAGAGAAGAGCATCTGAAAGGAAAACTGGTCACCCAGGGTATGCCTCACAAATTCTAGGGGGACTGTGTGTATTTTAATCACCTAAATATTATGCTTCATCTGTGCTCCACACCACAACTTAGTTTAGGAAATTATATTCATTGAATGAATCCCTTCTAATTAGAAATTCATGAACCTCTTCACAGTTTCTGCCACAGGAGCTGTGTCCATTTGAATCATAAATTTAAACACTCCTCTGCAGATCCCGAGACAGGATTAATCTCACTGTGCAGACAAGAACTATGCAAAAGGAGACCCAGATGAATGCTGGGAAAATTCAGTGACATAGCCAGTAATTTATAAATAATTTTATGAAACCATTTCAGCAGGTGTAATTAAAGCACCTACAGCTGAAAATTTCTGAGACAATTCTGCCAGCCTTTTTCCAAATGTTTTCTCTCTTTGCTCTGAACACGCATTACACGTTCTAGTGTAGCTTCTGAAATGATCAAACAAGGCCGTATCTGAAAGACAGAGCACTGAAGGCCTGTAAGTGTTTTGCTTTAAAAGCGATCGTTCTGCCCTGGCGTCCTCCACCGCACACTGTATTTCAGCTTCTGTGGAAGTCCTGGAGAAGACAAATGGAAGCCACTGTGCAGAGACAGTGTAGGTATGCAGGTGTGTAATGGAAATCACCTACACGTCACTAACTATGGGCTACAGGTCAGAATAAAGAAATAAAAAAGACCTATTCCTATGTCAACCACATCAGCAAGTGTTTGAGAGAACTAAACAATTCAGTGAGCTTCCAGTAGTACAGATTAATAAAGTCCCATTTTCAGTCTCAAACCATAACCTTTGGACCACCCCCTTAGCTGTTACACTGAACAGAGGTTTTCTGCTCCATTACTCTCGCATGTTAGAGCCAGAGCTGACACATGCAAAATGATAACATCCTGCAGCAGAAGCAAAACTCTGATCAAGGAAATGAGCTATGCAGGAGGGACGGTATATAAAAAAAAAAAAGGTATCTAAAAAAATAAATTCTTCTACACATGAAACAACAGTCCAAGTGTCTTAGTGCCACATAGAGAAGTGCAGACATAGGTAAACACTTAGCTTAACTACTGATGAAATGCAGCTTCAGAGAGAACACACTGTTACAGCACTCACATATCTGCTTCTAGTGTTAGGGAGGGAAGAAAAATCATGCCTCTCAGCTTGACGCAAATGTTGGAATCTATTGAACTTAACACATCACTGGGGGAAGTGTTTGACGCTCTCCCCTTTGCCAACAGTGAAAACAGAAGGGTATTTTTTCATCCATCTCAAATACACTCCATTCAACACTAAGGCTAGGAGCCACAGGGGCTGAAAAACATTCTACAATGATTTTGAAAAACATAATTCATTAGCAATTACAGAGAAACTGCAGCTTTTGTAAAGCCTGTAACAATAACAAGTGAGGCAGTGCTAACTCATAAATCCACTTGTAACAAACAGAAGCAGAATCCAGCGAAATTACAGCACAAACACACAAAAAACCCCAACAGCAATGGGCTTCAGAGAAAGAAAAGTCAATACGGAAACACAGCATTCTGCAGTAGGGAAATCAAATACCTTCTGATCAATTTTCCAAACAAGATGAAGCAAGCTCCGAACTATGGTAGCTGCCTTTGTACTAAAAACATATTAATATAAAGGCACATGAATGCAACTAGGACACAGCAGGTCTTCGATTGATGCATTTTACACCCGCTACTCAAATGGTAAAAGACCTCTTGTGCCTCTGTACTAGAACTCTTGCTGGTATTAACAGGATGAGCAAGACCTGCCATCTTTGCCTAAAAATCCTTACATCTGTAAACATTGGCCAAAAAGAGCCAAAAAGAACTTTTGTGAAATAATGATGGAAGATACGGGTTTCCAGAGAGGACTTTAGGATAGCAAGGATGTTTTTGCATCAAGAAGAGCTGGAATGTTTCAGAGGAATGAAAAAAACCCTAAACAAACCATATCAAGAAGGGTTATATGCGAAGACAAAGAGGGCTCAGGATGTGACACAGACAAGGGAGGCACGAGATAAAGCCCAACTAGACATTGTCCAAGTGGAGCCCTTCTTGTGCAGGAGCTGACAACGGACCTGGGGAAGAGTCACCACTTCCCCCAGAGAGATGGTTTTGTTCTATGTGAAAAGGACACAAGGAAGAGAGAAAATAAATGAATAAACAAACAAGCAAACAACAGTTTGTTTCAGGGTACTTTGCGGTAGGAACAGCCTGGCCAGCCAAGTACAGATTCCTTGCCCAGGTGCCGGCCCTTTGGCAAGGATGGCTATGGCAGCATGCTGATACCTTGGCCTCAGCTACTCCCAAACCAATACCCTTAAACAGTGAGGAAAGCAGCACCTCTGAGAGCCACATGGCCCCACCACCATCCTGCACCCTGCTTTTCTGTAATTGCAGGGCCAGGAATTTAGAGTGGGTTTGAAGTTTTGAAGCACTCAGTGATGCAGCTCCTTGCCTTGAAAGCCATGACAGAATATGTCAAACCTCCTTCTGAATATCAGTGGTCCTGATTTGTTCCTATGTGCTCTTCAAGACACTTTTCAGATCTTACCAATTCTTCATTTTCATGTACACAAAGCTGTATTATATTTTTATTATTTGTCATTTTCTCAGTTTCTCTTCAGCATTTTGAAGAACAACAAGAGATGTATTCTGTTTTTGAAAAGTGGCAAGGAAAGAGAAGGGGAAGCTCAGGTTAAGACCAATGCCTCCAAGAGAACATCTACAGGTGTGCTATAAATTCTTTCAGATGTACCATGGAAGTGTAGGTTAACACAGATCTGCTGTCATATTTGTATACATACTATACCTGTGCACCTACACACCGATATTTATGTCTCCAACACATGGAATTTCAGATGATCTATACTGCAAATGAATGGAGGCTTTTGTGCTGACTTAAATCAATACACTCAATGCTCAGGGATTCTTGTGAAATGAGTTGTTATTGTAATACTGATGACTTTTTCTGCAAGTACACCCCCTTTCACATCATCATTTACTGTGATAGCTAACAATTTAAAAACTATATGTTTTTTTCACTTTATGTTGTACCAAACAATAAGTTACCAATGAATTATTCAGAAGACCTGTAGCAGAAAACAGAAACTACAGTTGACTTTGAGATACTAAGGCCTTAAAACCCCTGGCAAAATTAAGGAGGAGGTAAATGAAAAGAAAGCTCTACCCATTAAGAAATCCACAAAGGTTTTTTTGTATTCCACAGACGCATGGAGTACCAGCAATGAAGTCCCTCATTTCAGGGGGAAAAAAAAAGACAAAATTTTGCATTAATTTCATTCTGGGAAAGCAAGTGATTTGCTTGACTTCACTAAAAAGGAGACAGATCTAACAAAATTATAAAGGTTATCTAATGGGAAGCAATGGGTATTTTAGTTTAAAACTTCCCCCCGCTTTTTAATTTTTTTTTTCTAATTTATGTTGAACGATAAGCTGAAGGGCATTTTGTGTCAGAAACTTCCATCATAGAGTCACTGTAATGCACAGTAAATTGGATAGTTCTTTTGCTTGAGACACTTCAAAGCAAAACTCAAAAACATATGAAAGAGATCCGACTCTTTCTGTTAGATTCTTTAGTTGTAGTGGGCGAAACCAAAATTCAGATCTCAAGAGCATCATAGGCAGTGGAAGAAACACAGCAATTCATGAGAAATCTGGCACCGCCCTTTGTTTCTACAACTGTTACTCTCTAGGCTGCCTGTGGCTGCTGTCAGGCCATGCTCTACAGAGCTCCTGACTTCCTCTTGGCTTCACATGCCTCTGGGAAAACTTGCACCTACATCCAAGTTCCCAATTTTAAAAAGTCTGTATGTATAAAGGTTCATATACCTGCTCTGTGGGTTTTTTAAACATGAAATCAAACCTTTCAGAACAGAACTAAATCTCTTATTTAATTCCAGAAAATGGAATTAAGACTTTCTCACATTCAGCACAGAATTTCTGAAAGTTTTAGTGCTACTGCTCAGAAAATGGATGTAATTTTCAACCTTTTAGGGAAGTGAAAGAATCCAGTAAAAAAAACCCAACAAACAAACAAAACTAAAAACCTAAACAACACAAATAAAACCACATGAACCCCACCAGGAAAAAGAGGCAACAGAATCATGTAACAGAGAACTGAGCTGAGCCATGACCTGAGCCACATTATCCCACATCCCTGGCAAGCAGTCTTATCATGAGGCTCTGCCCACACACAAGTTTACTGGTTTTCTCATCTTTCCATGAAGAAATTCAAACAGCCTACTGTTACATCCTTTTGTGCAATAATAATTATGTCAAAACTTTAAACATTTGGGCAAAATGGATTCTTGCTTTCCAATTCACAGTAACTGTACCTCTTTTTTCCCCTTTCAGAGGTTAAAAACATCAACAGCTGCCAGCTCAAAAAAAGCAGACATCCTGAACACAGGCCTTTGTTGGCAGTAAGCCTTACAGCCCAAGCCTTCAAGCCATCCATTCTCTGAGGTTTAGACTGGGTAGGCTCCTTCTGCTGATTTGCCCTGTCAGTTTACTGTTTTTAATTCAGCTTAGTTCCTGCTTAGTGACTTCTGTGTTCATTATTTCATGAGAATACTGCAGTCAAAAAGTTGTAACAACATTAGATATACTGTATATTTCACAAGTTATAAATATGGAGGGCTGGTGCGGTCTGACCCCCATTTCAGCCACTCTGACACAGCAGGAATACAAACAAGGAAAGGTTTTGAAAAAAAAATTTCTATCAGACAAACTTGTGTCAGCATACTGGGAACTGACTCTCTGATAACATTTTTTTATTACAATAAACTCATTCTGAAGAAACAGTTTATATCAGGATTCCTTTTAAGAAGGCTCTTGAAGCAGGAAAAAAACTGCTCATACTGGAGGAAGTTTTCATATAGATATATATTTCTAGAATATGACTTTTATAACAATTCAAAAAGCAGAATAAATGTTTAACTTGAAATCAAACTGGTTCTGTTTACTATGTAGATATGTGAAACTGAACACCTGAAAATTAAGACTGATACGATGAATTCATTTCCTAGAGCTGGACACTGAACTGGTCACTCTGAACCTGCATAAATGCACTCCAGGAATGTGAAGGGGTGAGGGGAAAGACGCAAGGTTCATAGTCGGATGCTACTTTCAAAGTCTCCTAGAAAGTGAGAAATTAATTTCTTGAACAAGAGTACTGAAAACAAATTAATGCAAAAAAGGATTAGCCCACAAATTGCTAGTCTGTACTTACATATCCTTCCTGCTTTAAAAACTGCCTTTGGCAAAAAAACCCCAAATTTGAAATTAGCCGTTCTCGCTTTACCTTTGAAATTGAAGCCTACATTTGATGGATACTTTGGGCCAGAACATTACTTAAGTCATCACTGGTCACCACATGATGATTATCATCAAACTGAATTTCAAATCAACTCCGATGCATTCTTTAGCCTCAAAGTCAACATGGAAGATTATTCCCATCATAGGGAGAAATTATTATTGAATGCCATTATACTATCTGGCACTGTTCTGTGTATTTACACAGATGATACACAGCACCCCTGTTTGAGAATATCAAAAAGTAATTATTGCCTACTACAGATTCATGATAAAAATCTTTACCTACGCAAGTACTGATAGAAATATTCTTCATTTTCTATTTACATTAAAGTAAGACTGGGCTAGAAGCTCATATGCCATAGATGGAGTAGTTAACAGGAACAGCCCCAATGGGTGGTGCAGCAAATGGAAGCCTTGCTCTATGGGATTACTGCTGCAACCAGTTTTGCTTTGAAGGATAATGGTGCAGCAGTGACATCTGACAGCTCCAATCAGCACAACTGCTGGTAAGGGGTTAAATTAAAGGCTTCAATCATGCCATTTAGAGCTCCTGCTGTTGCGCCAGGCTCCAGCCCAGCTTTGGAGTTCCAGCCAATTTTTGCAAAGCTCAGCTGTTCTCCTGAAAAAGCACAAGTGGACTCCTGCCACATGACCAGCACTTGGGGTAGAAGGTAGATTTTGCCCTGGCACACAGGCCAGACAGAAGAAAAGTGCTTAATACAGGTTTCAGCAATTCTTAAATTTAAAGGGCAACAAATCCGAATTCTGAGGATGTGTCAAGCAGCTCTAAGATGCTCATCCTTTTCTTCTTTTCAAAGCAGAAGGCTTCTCCATAAGAGAAGCAGTACAAATAAGAACGCTCTCCCCAAGAGCCACAGCAGCCTCCTGGTGAGATCAGGCTTGTGCAGTCCCTGGGGGTGATTGCTGCTCTCTCCAGCCCAGGGGCATCACAGGATCGCACAGGAAGGAGATGCACAGTTTTGCTTTGCCCGGTTTTTATGCAACATGCGGTTATTCCATCACAGACCGAGCGAGGGTCTTTTCCAAACAAAAGACCAGTTGTTGAATGATGAACAAACTTAGTACCAAGAATGTCTGCAGAGAAAAAAATAATCATGATACTGTTATGTCCTGCTTACAGACAAAGCATTTGAACCTCAGCAAACATCTGTCCTTCAGTAATCACAGATAACTCAGACCCAAAAAATCTGCAAAGAAAGCTGCCATCACTACTCCAAGCAAATCATCTGCAATCATTATCCACAGCTGTTCACTGGAGAACTAAGAGTGCTGCAGTAAAGTATTCTCTCGTGTAACATTTTCTCCTTACTTATTCCTGAAGCAGCAACTACAGGTTTCTCCCCAAGTTCCACTTGAAACTTCAGCCTTTTTCTCCAAGAGACTCTGGGTCACACTTGACTTTAAAACGGATACACAGAACTGGCCTTGCGAAAACGAAGCTCAAGTGCAGGGCAGACTTGCACTCCAGACTTGCACTCCACAGTTTTTCAGTGATGCAGTGTGTACAAGTAGCACATGCACTTCATTCCAGCAAAGTCTGTACAGCTTTGCACTCCCTCACGCACCTTCTTATTCCCCCTATCCACTAAGGGCCAAGTTTTACTATTAAAGGAGTATTGCAGTCAGAGGTAATCAAATTATGGCATTAAAAACACTGGCATACATTGCTTTGAATTTTTGTAACTTGTCTTTCAAACACACATGAAGTGAAACAGAGGCCTCAGCAATCAATAATAACTTTTGTTCGGTGGTCCATTCAAAACCCAGCCCCTTTGGTAACAGCACTAAACAGCTTATGCAGGCGATCTGGGAGCACAAGTTATGTTGGCCATAACTTACAGGGATGTCCTGATAAACTAGGTAAAACTAGCATGTTGAGTATACCTCATCTGTACAGCTTCTGATTCTGTCCACCATCCCACTGTGGGAAAGTGAGCTAATGGCTATGTGAGGTCTAATTGTCAGCTGGGATTAAACCATGGCAGTACTTTTTGGTGCCCAGCGTGGATCTTGCAGGGTTCAAGATAACAACAGATTTGACTGGAACGTGCTAGATTGAATTTATAGCTGTAATTGCTGATTAGCTATTAATTGGCAGGTGCTTGTAATGAGCCTTGCTTGCCTGACTGTATATTACTCTACGCTCGTTAGTGGCTGGTTTTTGCTTCCTGTGCATGATGTGCTGCTTATCACCTTACTGTGCTGTGCCTGGGCACATTCTGATAACAGCAGCGGCGATGCGCCTGGGCTGACGTGTCTGTGCTGATGGACTGGACTGGCTGCAACTCCAGTGTGAACTCAAAGGGACTGTGACCTGTGGATGAGTCCATGTGGGAGCAGCTAAATCTTGAAGCATCTGTAGCCATGGTTACGTCTGTGCCTCAGTAGGAATACTTCTGAAGGGGTGGTGGCCCAAGGATAAGTCCCTGACAGAGCAGATAGATCTTATAGCATTAGTGGGTGTGGCTAAATCCATGCTGGAGCATCTGAAAGTGTGTGGCCATGGATAAGCCCACAACAGAGCAGGTATTCCCCCGGAGGGACTCCAGCCATGGGTAAGATCATGATAGAGCAGGTTTATTTCTGAAGGGACTGTGGCTGTGGGTAAGGCCACACTGGAGCAGGGACACCTCAAAGCAGCTGTGGTTGTGGGTAAGACTGTGCCACAGCAGCAATACCCCTAAAGTGACTGTGGCTCATAGATAAAGATTCCACTTTGAGAAGGTATAGGTGTAAGGGACTGCAGTCTGTGAATAAGTAGGAGTAAGGGAAGGAGTTCACTGCAATGTTCAATGCTATAGTCTGGCTCAAAGGGACAAGGGGTAGAGATTGTAATGGATATAGCTTTAAATCACTGTAAGCCATTATTTGAGTTGCATGTTAAAATTTTAACGACTATAGCAGGAACCACATAAAGCAGTGGAGGACAAGTCTTACAAAAAGCAGTTCAAATGCAGCAGCAAACTGATCTGAACTGGCTTTGGTGCCCAGTAAATCCACACAACACACCACCTCTCCTGTCCTGAGCAAACTCAGTAAGACATTTATGGACACTGTACAGGGGAGGTTCCATAGGCTGGGAGAATAATATCTGTGTATTGCATCGAAGGATAGAAAGGGGGGTGGCAGTTAATGAGGAAGTGTTGGATAGCGTGGCACTGAGTATGGCGTAGATGATATGGAATAAGGAGTGAAGAATGTGCTAGTTTGGGCTGGAGTAGAGTTGATTTTCTTCACAGCGGCTAGTATGAGGCTCTCTTTTCAATTTGTTCTTGAGACAGTGTTGATAATTAGGGATAGTTTTGGTATTGCTGAGAAGTGCTTACATAGAGTCAAGGTCTTTTCTGCCTCTCAGCCAACTCCTCCAGCAAGTAGACTTGGAATGCAGAAGAAACTGGAAGGGAACACAACAGGGACAGCTGACCCCAACTGATCCAAGGGATAGTCCATACCATGTGGCATCATGCTGAACACATACAGATGGGAGAAGGAGAAGGAAGGAAGGGAGGACACCTGGAATGATGGCATTTGTCTTCCCAAGTCACGGTTACATATGATGGAGTCTTGCCTTCCTGGGCCACAGGAAGCAGTGAATGAATTCCTTGTTTTACTTTGCTTGTGCACACAGCTTATGCTCTACTCATTAAACTGTCTTTATCTCAACCAATGAGTTTTTTTACTTTTAGTTTTCTGATTGTCTCCCCCATCTTACCAGGGGTAGGAGAGTGAGTGAGGAGATGTGTTCGGCTTAGTTGCCAGCAGGGGTTAAACCATACCTTGAAGGCCAGCCAGAGCAAGCAAGCTCCACATTAAGCCCAGATGATTTATGGACAATATAAAGGCCATCTCTTACTGTCATGTTACAGAAACTTTGGGCTTCTTCAGGACTCCTACCTCATATAACTAATTCTTCCTAATAATCTTCTAAAAAGCTGTGTACATTGAACAGAAACAGACCAAAACCGACCTACCAGAAAGGTAAATGAAATATTACAGACAATGACATAGCAAGCACAAGACTAGAAGTGACAAAGAAAATGTTGGCAGTTGGGAAACATGTAGTAAGAGAAACAGAGCAGTAGATGGTACTCAGTAATCCTCAAGATAAGAAGTGTTGAGCCAGACCTCATCTTGGAGAGAGATAAAATACCTGGAATAAAGTACTATCAGCAAAACCATTAAAAAGCCCAAACAATTGCACAAAACCCTCAAAGAGAAAGGCATTAGCAAAGGTACAAAGAAACATAAAACTCATAAACATCTACTAAATTAGACCCACAAGTCCAGAAACCTCGATGCCTCTTAACATCGCCATATTGCTACAAGCGATAACAACTCTCAATTACAATCTAAACCAAATGGTAGTCAAAGCTTTAGACAGGAAAAAGCTATTGAAGTCAAACCATTTCTGTTAATAATTTGCTGCTAAGAACTTTCAGCTCTGCTTTGTCATTGCTGGCACTCCCATGGAGTAAGCACACTGTGAGCTGCCTGCCTGCCTGCAACAAGCATAGTTTGCTGCAGGAAGAGAGCATGCTCAGTCTTGTCTCCTCTTCCCTCCAACGTATGTAAATTACTCATGCAAAACTCGATGAACAAATGACCAAACGCCCCGTCTTTGCAAATGTCTTTGTGTAAGCATTATGACTCAGCTTGCTGGTAGGTACTCCAACTAAATTAATTTACCATAGTAAGGAAAATCTGAGTGAAGTAAAACTTAAGCTGTACGAACATCTGCAAGAGTTTCTAAATGCCTGGGTTTTTGCAGCCAAGACGTGCTTGTTTGGGCAGGTGCTGCCACTGTTATGGGAGTGTCCACGGTACAAATTCCTCCACTCAACTGTCTTCAGCAGGGAAAGCTGCCCAGGCTTCTTGGAAACAAATCTGCTCTAATCATGACAGCAACTAAATGTCTTGACTAGAAGTTTCATTTCTTTTTCTTCTCACACTCCCCTTGGTACCTTAGGGACTTTTTTCTAGGTTATGGCCCTAACAGGTTTTAGTTACAAAAAGGCTGATGTAGGCTCTCAACAGTCCATAAACCATATAATTTAAAGTTTTTATGGTTTCAGATCCAGTTCTAACACAAACTTCTCCTCAACAATATTGTCTCTTATTCAAGGTTATGTGCAGTCTGTGGATAAGTGCATGCCAATGCGTTTTCAATTACACAAGATTTTGTAAAAAACAAGTGAAATAATACATTAGTAAACATAGCTGAAACTACAGAACAATACTTTCACATACATGAGCACATCCCTTTAAATCTAACAGGTATTAGATCAAGTGTATTGCAACATGCAATGTCTATAAATGTCTACATATGTCTATAAAGAAAAGAGGGATTTATGCACTTCCACTGATTTTCAAATCAGAGACACACTGCAGTTCATCAGCATCAACTTTTATTCCCTGTCTTTCTCATCTGCTCTTCATTTAGCTTAATCTACAATCATTCTTATACATATTTTTAATATAATATTTCAGAGAAATTGAGGGGTTAGGATAGCAAAGTATTTAAGCACATGCCTGGCAACAGTACTAGTATTTTTAGGCTTTGGTGTGTTTTTGCATGCTTTACTGGATGGAGTCCTGATCACACAGGACAGAGTACAAGCTGTAAGAGAAGTTAGTAAATAATACAGGTACCTTCATTTTTCATTGTATGGGATTGCAGTTCACATTTCATAGTGTGTAAGCCGCAGTTTCCATACAACTACCCAAGCCTTTAGAGGACAGAAATATCTTTTAAATTTGGAAAAAGAGTAAATCACTTGCTGTCCAAGCATATCCAGAGGCCACTCTTCATCAGTGCAACAGATCACAGAAGTAAAGAAGACAAGAGGGTGGAAACTGGTCAGTGAGGGCTCCAGCAATGATAGGGAGATTACCTGAAGCCCACTTCATTATTCAACGTTCCTTATAAATGCCTGCAAATCCTCACACCCAGGTATACTCCTTACACATTGAAATTCTGTGAGGGTTCCTATGACTACAGAATTGCTTAGATGTCAAAGATCTACTGGTACTTCGCACTTCTGAAATCAAGCTCCAAATCTTAACGAAATTGTAATGCCAAAGTCTGATTAATTTCTGATTTGAAACAATGCTTCTGCCTTGTGTTTTCCTGTCCTTGACATGTACACAATTCTAGATTCATGAAAACAACACATGGCAAACATACATGCTATCACAGAGCCTGTTTTCATATCACATGTAGCTCACTATAACTTTTAAAATTCCAAAATTTAAGCTTAAGTAAGGTGACAGCATTGATTTGATGTGATCTTTATACTGTTTAAAGAGTAACTAAACTGCCTTCCAGATGTCATCTTGAATTAGACACTATTAATTACATAAACTCAATTATTGGTCTTTTATATTAACAGTTTTGTTTCCTCACACCTTCACTACACTTAAGATCTAATTAAGAACCAACTTTCAACAGCACAATATTTCACACTGAATGGATTCTCACAACTCTTCTGCAGCTGTTCCCCCTTGACAAGGCCTTGAAATGCCTGCAAGGATTCAAAATGCTGCTGCTGTTGTTTAGGTATTAAAATGTGAGGTTATCTCAGTAGATCACTCCCGCTCCAGTCCCTTTGCTGGCTATGCAAGATATCTGCTGCAAAAACTGTTCGTGGCCTCTAACTGCTTGCCACTAAATTAATCTGTTTTCTTTGCACGTCCTTGGCTTCTCTAGCGCTGGCAAATGTTCATCTTTTACACCATTCCTTTCTATCACTTCAAGTCTCAGTGTTAGAGGACAAAACCACATTTTGAAATTTACTGAAAAAAGAGACAGATCAAAATGAAAAAATGAATGAACTGTTTGCTTTAATATCTTGAAAATCGGTTTCTTGGTATCTATAAATATGATTGTAATCATTATTTTAAAAATAATGGAACTGTTTTGGCTAGTACTCCATGTAAAATAGGAAGAGTTACAAAAAGACCACTGCAGTTTTAGAGGCTGGCATGCAAGGCTAATTTGAGCCCATTTCCCTTTCCAGCAATATCTCCCATCTCTCTAATTCCAGGTACACTACAAGGCCATAAATTTTGATGTTCTGCATACCACAAAAAGGGAAAGTAAAAGCCTTCAAAGAGGAAAAAAGTTTCCTCCAGAGTTTTCTTTTGCATATTTTGCATCTTGTATTGCCTCAAGTGAAATACTTGCTTTTTAGAGCTGTTTTTAATATACACTGTCCTAGTCTCTGTGGGACCTGCTCCCAAAGGATTTTTCCACAGCTACACACTTAAGAGACGTGATTTATGTGGTGACCATGAAACACACAATGCACTGCTATTCCCAGGAAGAGAAAAACTAACCCAAACCTACTCAGTCTTGAGACTATACCTCTCACCAATACAGCCACCGGGTTCAAATATAGCCACTGCTTTGAATTCTCTCAATAGTACTGCTGAAGATCAGATCAGCACCTCAACTGGCAAAACTGGAAAAAATCATGGTGTGATGGTCAGAAGAGAATGCAGCACAAAGCCCAAACACATAGGAAACTGCTTCAGAGGATGGTGTTTCTTGGGAGGAAAATCAGCGCAGTGCTGATGTGTCTAAATTAGACTTGACATTACTCAGACTCCTGTGATCTCCCAGTGGGCAGCAAGGCTTTTGCCACTTCCGGCAATAAACTAGATCAATGCAGTGCTACGTGATTCTGAGTTCATCCAGTAAACCTATAATGAAAAAAAATTATTCTTTGTTACTTTCCTATGCTCTGGCTGCGAACATTCTGAACAAGGCTCTCCAGGACTTAGAAGCCTGAATGACCCAGGATATCGCATCACAAAAAGTGAAAAGCAACTATTACTAATGCCTGTTCTGCCCTGAATTGCCAAAAACATTCATAACATGCTTCCTACAATGCCCAAGACAAGAAGGAGAATTGTCTGCTACGAAGATAAAAACAGTGTGGAGAACCCAAACGAAAAACCCAAAACCATCACAAACACAGTATAGAAACTAAAGTGTTTCCCCTCTCATCTTCTATGAATGGCATTCCCAAAACAGCAAGAAGGAGTGAGGTGATCCTCTGAGAAAGTAACACAAAACACTTTGTGATTGTCTCCCATTCAGTATTAGACAAACCTCTCTCCATATTCTTAGAGGGATGTGTATCCAGTGTTTCTGACTGCGTATTTTTATTAGACAGACTAGATAAAGATTAGACTTGATCACTAAAGGCAGGGGCAGCCATCTCTAGGGGTCCAAGAAAGAGACAACACAGACAGAAAGGAGCTATTTTACAAATAGTCTTTGTGAAAGCAAATTTGGCAAAGGCCCCAGCAAACAGATAAAGTCTAGTTGAGTAGGTTAAATAGTTCATGTTGCCGTATGTAATTGCATGGCTACTGTTAGGTGCTTAATTTTTAGAGTAAATAACCATTTTTAAAAAATAAATGGAGGAAAGATGAGGAACAGAAGAGTATAACTGCTTTTTTAATGACAATCCATTTCCCTCAAAACTCATTTTTCTCAATTTGCCTTGCTTTATTAAAAGTGTGTTTGTGCCAAGTTGAGATAACATCTCTTACTGTTATAATTTTTAATCTATGCAGCAATTCATGTTTGCTCTTTGTGAACTCTAGCTCTGATTCTGGATACACACTCAGGAGCAGCCCTGCAGACTTCATGAACTGTGACTATACTTCAAACACATAAAAAAGCCCAACTGCATTATCTAACTTAATTTTCATCCTTAAGCTTCCTTTGTTTTGAAAGAAACATTTAGTAATTTTGCTCTGAAAGCAGACTTTGAGGAGAACGTGTCAGCAGTTAGCACTGTGCCCCTAATTAAACCAACGTATTTACGGTCTCCATAAATTCCCTCTGTAGCCATAATGTAACACTTCTATATGCCAATTTCCCAGTATACGCAAATGTTTTCATATTATCACCATTGCCTTGCTGACTGCTTAAGATAAGGTCCTCATCTAGCATTGCAAAGGAGACTTAGGCTCTGTCATGCATTAATGAGAAATGGGAAATATCCACAGAGAGCCTTCAGCTCATCCAGAAAATCTCTCCTGACTGCACAAAAATATTACCTTTTGTAGATTAATTAAAGGGACAGCATCATGAATATACTTTTTTTTTCCTTAGGACCCAGCATCTCTTAAACAAACATCCTTAATTTTTGCTGCAACTCATTCAAATGCGAATTTATATTTCTTTGGTGATTGCTGCTTTCTACACTTGGAGAGCCTTTCACATGTATCTGAATGAATGTCCTGAAATTTTCATCAAGTTCAGGGAATGAATGTTGCTATATTCAAACTTAATTTATTTTCTTGCAATTTTGAGAAAATTTATCTTGGCAAATGAAAATCTAGAAATGGTCCACAGCCAACTGTCAAGAAAATGGGGAAACCGCAAGCAGCAGAACATCCTGCATGCCAAACACCAGGAAAAACCCACTTGCTGTGTTTTTTTCTTAGTGTCGCTAAGTCACTTTTGTTGTTAGTCACAGGCTTGATCCACACACAGTTAAAAAAATGAACTCTGTCAATAGATGCCAGATCAAACTTAAAAATTTCCAACAAATTAATGTCTGTATACTTCTGTTTAACCATCTGTAGAATGTATGTTTTAGCATACACCTTTGTGGAACACACAGATGCAAATCATATATAACAGTAATCTGTCTCCCTACACAGCAATACCATGGCACAAGGAAAGCGACTCCTATACAGTCTGTCTTCTTCAGAGCAGTCATAATCCACTACCTTAAAATGTGTTTTCAGAAAGAGATGTCATGATGATGATGAAGAACAGAATGTAAGTTACACGACATGTCCTTACACTTCTAAAATGATTTTTTACAGGCAAATCAAACGAGCACCACAGAAGTCTCCCTTCCTGCATGGGTTTTAAACTTCTTCTGATGAAGAGTGGTATTTTCCATAGAAAAGGAAGGGGGGCGTTGGTGGGGAAACATGAAAGTAATTTCAGCAGGACTTTGTGAACAGGGTACTATTTCATATTAATAAAAAACAGATCATAAAATAGTCTTTGAACTAAGAAAGTGGCAGACAATATAAAAAAACCTATATTAAATATATAAATATATATAAACATATATATAATTTATATTCATATATAGAGATATATAAAACCATATTGAAACAATAGAGTCTTTCTCATCAGAAGAGATGTTCAGGATATTGGTTTTGAAACAATAAAAAATAAATCAGGATTTTAAAATGCAGTTCTGTAGAATAACAGAATGTGTGACAATGGGAAACAAGTTACACAAATAATTTTGTTTCACAAAGCAATTACATAAACGTAAATCTGTGCAATGTAGTTTGTAATTTGATTTCAAAGTCATCAGGCACAGGAAGAATGCAACTGTGTTTAGTTTGCAAGCAGTTCAGGAAAATTTCAAAGTATATACAAAATAGCAGGTATTAATATTACATAAAATTGAGAAAAAACAATAAACACTTAATTTTACAGCTCGGTTCTATGGAAAAGAAGGTTGGATAGCAGTTGTGTTACAGCCTGAGTTGACTGCTTGATTTTCTTTACTGTACCAAGCAATAAATAAGGCCTTCTGGGTTCAAGATCAAGTAATTTGTTATTAAATTTATGGAAGGCACCACTACAGAAATCAATAAACAGTAACTAAAGAAGGCATTCCGAATAAAACAACTTCATAATACTGGTCACTCTTCTTGAGAGGATGGCAAAATTTTCTACATAGTAAGTAAATACCAAATCAATCCATGGAATATAATTTCTATTGAATAAACTATTTAATATTTTGCACATGACCTCTGTGTTGAGACAGGCTAAGTTCTCTCCCATTTTTTTGCAAGGTCACATGTAAATACAGGGGGTTCTCTGAACCCTCCACTGTCACTCTTACTTACAGACTGACCCTGTTCTGCAAATATCTACAGTGGCATGTGCTTTTCAGGAGCTGAACAAAAAATATCTACATCAATTAAGACATAATGGGATTGCTCAATTAAAAAGACACCCTAGAACCTTGCCTAATTTATGCCAAATTTAGCGCAGTCTATATAAATATGTATGTATTGGCTCACATATACATATTAGATCAATAAATATATGCTTGATCTCTCCTGAAAGAGCAAAAAGGTGCAAAGACGAGACCGTTGTCTGCTTCTATTACCAAGCAGCACAGGGCTGGAAGGTGCTGTCATTACTCATTACAGAGACAAAGCTTGTTTTCATACAAGGCTCCACTTCAGAGGAACAAACATGTCAATTCACCTCCACTGCTAGGGAAATAACTGATGAAAAAGCAGGTTATTCTGGCCTAATGTTTGGAAATCAGATGCTATGCAACATGGAGATCTGAAAGGTACTGCATTTAAGCAGAATTACCCAAACAAACGGATCCAGGGTGGGGAACATCTGGAGAGCTAACAGGTTGATAGAAAAGGACGTAGGGATTACTGTGAATCATAAACTAAGCATGAGCCTTAGTGCCATGCTGTTGTGTAAAGAACCACCACTGTATTACAAATACTATGAACACTAAAATAGTTTGCCTAGGGAGACAGTGGAATTAACATGCTGGGACAGTTTTAAAGACAGGTCTGATCAACACCTGTCAAGCATGATAAGAACAGCTGAATCTGTCTTGGGGCAAAGGATGCACCAGGTGATTTCTCAAAATTACAAAATGAAGCCAAGGTAAATTCCATGAAACACAGTAGTATTTAAAAATAAAATAGGTTTGGTAACCCACCTTCAACCACAACAAAAAACCCCAGATATTGCTATAATTGTGTTTCACTTCTGGTTTATACATTTCACACACAACTACAAAAAGAATTTCCACTCCTCCTTTTGCAATAACTGGCAACTTTATCCCAGAGCAGGTGTTGCAACCCTTATCTGGTGTGGTTAAAATGCAGACTGCTTATGTCTAATGGCAATGTCTAATCCAAATCCGCAAGTAGAGAAGTTAAATACACAGTTTAACTTTTCCTTTATTTTGTATTTCAAGGGACATTTTACACGTGCATCACCCTCAACTCATGAGTCTTTAAGGGAATGTTTTTGCACAGATTTCTTATCTTTTATATTGTTCCACTGCTATTCTGCAGAAGTAGCAAAGCTGGTTTCACAAAATCACTCCTCTCCACAAAGTAACAACACCCAACTCAGGGAGGCAAGTATAAGAAAGAATAAGGAATATGGAAGGGTGGAAAAAAGGTAGGGTGTAGGAGGCAGTCAAGGAAGAGAGAAAATGAAGCATGTGGGACAAAATGAATAGAGAAAGAGTCCTGCAAGGACTCTTCTACTCTGAGTACTGAAGAGAGAAAAAGTAATGAAGCTTTGAAAAGATGCATGGCTGGAGTGAAATGAGGAAGGCAGGACGGTATAGGGTGAGTTGCTAAGGGACAGGATGGAAGAGGAACATGGTAATGACTAGTAAGAAGAACAGCCTAGAAAATAAACATAGTGTCATGGGAGGAAAACTATTACAGAAAAAAAAGGTGGAGGCTCCTCCTCTAAATCTACTGTAACAAGGCAGCACAGAGGCACTATATGAACTATCACTGAGGGCTAGACATGATTATTAGAGAACAATGCAGCTTCCCCAGGCATTTTATCCTTCATCTGCTCTGGGAAAGAGGGTGACAAATCCAGCATTGGTAATCAAAACCTTTCATCTGGCACTTAGCTGTTCTGTAACAGAGGTGGAAATAAAAGTCTTATGTTCTAACAGAGATATAAACCCCATTAGAACAGTATAGATGCCTTACATGTGATAATAATCCATAACATTCTCCATTTTGAACATATCTTGCCACTCAACATAACTGCAGCTGAGTTGATTTGAAGCTGCTGAAGAGGGGATACCAAGATTGATATGCTTATGTTTCAAGAAACTTTTTTTCTCTCCTTTGGTGAGATTTGGTGTTAGGTGTTAAGTGAAAAAAACTGGAGTGTCATCTCTCTCCCATTAAAGAGATGAGACAAAACATAGTTTGCTTGTATAGTTCCATTTTGGTTGGGTTTGGGCTACGAATAATGATGGATTCTATGTGCTATGGGGTCAGCATTTCTGAGTTATAAATGTTACATTTGTTAAAGCACTGCCATTGCAGAAGATGTGTTCATTTAGAAAAGGAATTAGATTAACACTGCCATCAAGTTTTTAGGATTTACTAATTGACAAAATATCTCTCCCTGCAAGTAAATGAAGTTGACAACTTTCAGGGTGTTGCTCAGGTAAGAGAGATCAACTACAGGGAATTGCATTAGCAGTAGAAACCAGAATGGCCTTCTCTAATGTAAAAGATTAAATTCGGATAATTTTTTTTTTTAAGAAGGAAATTTTTAGGCCTTAGGTCATGGCAAACTGTTGTGATCTCTTACAGAAAATATTCCTGTTTTCAAGTCTGACAGAGGGTGAAAAAGGACTGTGTTCATAAAATGATAAAGGAAAATGGGTGTAAAAAAAATACAAGCAAACACATCCCAGAAATCACACACACACAAAAAAAATAAATTCAAGAATTCTAGCTTTTTAAGAGAGGCCATAACTTTATAAGTAGAGATTTAAAAAGCGCTGTAATAGTCTCTAATGAAAGCTTTCATACTTGAAGAGCCGGTACTGTGCAACTAGAAATATCCTTGCAAAGGAATCACGTCAAAATATCTCAATGATAATGATAAAACATGCTTCAGTGCTACGAAGACCCCAAGATTCAATAGAGAAGAATTAAAGAAGCCATTTATGTCAAAGGCTGAAAGGAAACACAACAGGTAATCTGCTATAAGCCCAATGGTGATGTCTTGCCCTAACTATTCCTCTTTTACTGTCAACAAAAGCTACTATTGAATATTGCTTGTTTTAGAAATTTAAATAGTTTCAATCAGAAGAATTTCAATGCATCACTACTAAGAAGAGAAGATCAATTGTGTCTGCACTATTTAGAGAAAACAATAATATTTCCTGTTCCATGTAGCATGGACATAGAAGCTAACACAGAGTGTTTCCCACCATACTTTGCTATGTTTCCCATGAAAGTGACTTTTGGCAAAATGCCCATCTCCTTCAACTTCATTACAGACCTTAGATGTTTGAAATCACTCACTCAGATAAAACATCTTCCTGCTTTCTTCTGCGTTTGCTTCCTGATCTATGGTCAGGAAGGTATTTCTATTTTTGTAATTTTTAAGAGTAAAAGAAATGCATTAAGGATGCAAATTCAAGGGATACTCATGTCCTTCCACTGTTCCAAATGAAGCTATATTACAAGAAATACCTTCTGTATTCTTAGGTTTTCACTAACTTCTGCAGTTTATTTTTTTAAGTTAATAGTTCTAATTCCTACTGTCATTTTGTGAAGCTGGACACTAAGATATGGCTAACTTCAATTTTATTCTTTTGCCCAGAGGTGTTTTCAGGCATACAAAACACTCTATGAAGAAAATGTTCAACCTGTCCATGACTTTCTTTTTCTATTCTTTCATTTCTCTTTTCCCATTAGTTTCATCCTGGAGCTTGCAAATTTTCAGAGCAACCTTTTGTAGTGGCAATCAGAGCCTTTACTGTGGCTTACCATTTCTCCTGCAATACCTATAACAAAAAGGTCAAAACTGCTATTCAAAATCTTCTCCTTTGAGAGGAGATTTTGAATCTCCTTGTGCCTCATCAAATCGAGCCTGGCCAGTGACCATAACAGATCCACAGAAAAAGAGTATGTCAATGAGTGATGGTGTTTCTGGCAAGCTGGGGCAACCATTCTAGCTCTAAATCTTTACAGAATTGAAATATTTTTTGTGCCTTAAAGTGACCAATTGTGCTACATTAATGGTTTTAGTCATTACTTATTATCACAAAATATGTTACACTGTCACAGTATCCTGGCCAATGCAGACAGTTCAGGACTCGCATAAGCACAAATAGCTTGCTGCCTTGGGGCATTTTTCCCACTTTGCAGCCATCAGAGTGTATCACCTGCTTCTCTTCAGCTTGGTTTTCTACTGACCCTACTCACTGAACTTTCCACCATTTCACTCCTCACCCTGGCAAGCAAGCAATGACTAAATTTCCTTCTTTCCTCTTCTTTCACCTGGCAAACGCGGTGAGAGGTCCCAGCTCCCGGGGCACCTGGTCCAGACAGTCTTGGATTCCTTACCCCATCCTCCCTGCCCCAAAGTTTAGGCTCCTTCCTTCAGCACACCTCACCTCCTGCGACTTAATAGTCTAAATATCCCAACAAATCCCACAAGAGTGAAAAGTTGAGCAGGAAGCTCCAAAAAGCAAGTCCAACTACCAAAATTTACACTCACCTTTCTTTCCTCCTAACCTCCTTTACTCCTTTCAGACTAAAAATTCAGGGAAAAAAATTCATGGTTACTTAGTTTCTATAAAAACTGCTTACCTTAGCCAAACTGTACACTGAAAAGAATGTATTTAATTTGTTTTTCTACATGTTTTTAACAACATGTGTTCCATGTCTAATTGCGCCTTGTCATTCAGTCATGGAAAGCTTTATGAGATACTTCATATTTCCATGTTACCAAATAAAAGTGTAAAGTTGATGCAATTCATGCCAGTTTTTTCCATTTCCACTGTTTAAAGAAATTCTGAAGAACATTACCATTTCTTAACAAATTAGGATGATTGCTACTAGACATCTGTATGTTTCAAGAGCAAAAGTGTAAGTTTATGGGTACCACCTGCAATTCAATAGCCAGAACAAAACTAACCCACTAAGGCTAAACACAACTCATTCAAAGGAGGAAAAACAAATAAAGCTTCCAAGTCCCCCAAAATGCTCATCCAGCCTAGTATTAAGCTAAGTTCTAGTCTTGCTGTTAACTTGGGAGACTACTCATAAACAAAGAGATCAAGGGAGATAATTCATCTGCTATTGTCTATCCTACAAACAAAATGTTATCCAAACTAGTTATGGAGTCAAAAATAGTAATCAAGAAAAATAAACTTAAATTTTGCTAGAGGGTCAGCAGCTTAGTTCTCTTTTAGAGTATCATTCCACTGTGAAGTAACCCAAACAGGAAAAAAAATTATAAATAAATATAATTATATTTTTATTTATTTTATACATAAATGTATAATATAAAAATTTAAAAAAAGGAATCAGAAAGACATTGGGCTGAGATTCATATTCCTACTGCACTCCTGTTGAATCATGTTTAAAATATTTAAATTTTTGAACCTGCAAGTGAAGAAGAAAAGATTCACCAACTTTGTGAAGATATCTACCTGTAAGATAAGCTGCTGGTATTCCCATTGCTGCACCAGAAACTGTTTATATATGTTAACAGGGTTGATCAACAGATAAGGTTAAGACAGAATATTAAATCGCAAAGCATTTTGCTTCAAGATAGGAGATAAGAGTTCAAATTTCCTCAGGCAGACGGAAGAACCAAACTTGGGTTTTCTACACCACTGAATCAAACCACCACCTCCTACTACCTCGCACACCATGCTCTTCATTTCTCATGCTTTCCCACAGGTGTTCAAAATTAAATATTTAGTTTGGGGTTTAACAAAAGAGCAATTTTTTCAGCCTTCACGAACCTATATATTATGCCAGTGAAACTTATGCATTGTTGAAGAAATCAGTCTCCACCACAGTGCCTCTGCATTTATATTATCCCTGCTATACATCACAAAATCATTTAAAGTAGAGGCAGGATAGCAGGAAGAAGAGATGGTTGGCAACCAGTTACTGACCAGTAGTGCTACACTCTTCACCAGACATCCATAATCCAGAAGCAAACAGGACAGTTTTTTGCAAGATGCTAGATCAGGAACACTGTAATAGCCTGGCAGAGTTTTAAGATACATCTGAATTTTGGTTTTCAGAAGTGTGGTCTAGTGGACTGGACTTGAAGCTCAAACTGCAAGTCACCCAGAGTGTCCATCACTGTGTACTGCTTCACTGGCTCCTGCGGCCAGTATTTGTTTGCAGTGACACCGGGGTATACCAGGACTAATGCCATTGTCTGTTATTAAGTTGTTCTGAACTTACTATAAATTTCATGCTACTCTTTTGCAAATTTAGCTACAGAGAAGGAATTAGGGAATTACACAGGTGAATCTTCATCAGCAGCTGAACCTCAGGGAGGTGAGGCCTAAATAGGGATAATGGTACTAAAATTACCAAATCAAAGGACACAATAAAGGCTAATTAATGTTTTTAAAGGGCTTTGAGGGTGGAAAGTGCTACACAAAGGAGAAATAAAACTATTTTGTTAGCTTCTGTGTAGGCTAGCAACCAAAGGCTCAATTACGCAGCGTTCAATACTTAACCACATGAACAAAATACAGCTACTGTGATGACTGAGTTCCTTCTTACTTCTCATTTCTGTGACTTGCAGCACCTGTCATATGCTCCAAAACTTGAAAATCTCTCTCTTCTGTCAAAATGGACTTCAACTATGGCTTAATCTCCTCTGGGCTACCAGAACTGGTCTGTGGATGTATCAAGACAGAAAGCTGACAGGAGCATGAAACGTGCCCCTGCAAAGTGAACAGGCAATGGACTTCTTTCCAACACCGTTTATCAGCCTAATTAGTCTTAAAGGAAGCTTCCAAATTCTGATTTTTCTTTTGCTAGCTTTTTTTAATCTTCCTGATTTATCTGGATGGCTTGTCAACAAAGCCTTCTGTAATGAAAAGCGTGTCTATTTTTCCACATCTATAACCACTCATTTAATAAGACATTACTCCGGTCTTCTTTACATTCTTAAATGAGCCTCAGCACACAACCATACTGCCACTAGTTTCACATGAAGTGTAAACCACATGGTTGTATCTGTGGTCTTATCAGGAACTTCAATGGCAACAGACAAAATACACCAACAAACAAAAAATTACCTGTGTGTGTTTCGTAATGAACTTATGAATTCCAAATTTTGCTAATAATTTCAAGTCTTTCTTCTTTAATTAGTTTCTAATCCATGACTGATTTTATTCATCATGCCCACAAGCAACACAAGAAATTCATCCCTCTGATAAGAAACTGAAATTGAATTATTTTGAAAATATTACCCATCCACTTCATATGTATGTTTTCACAGGGTTATTGCCTTTCCCAAATCTATTTGCTTGAACAACCAAAGAAGCCTTAGAGTCAGGGAAAATCTGGATGTAATAATCCCAAACTACTTTGTTCCCTTATACAAGACACAGCTGCAGTCTAAAACATTGGGGAAAACCTACCAATATAAATCAAGAGGGATATAACATACAGGAGTCAGGAAGAGGGGTTTCCAGCTGACGGCCATTCCTTTTCATTATTTTGTGGAAAACAGATTGATCAATCACCAAAGAAATCACATCTCTTCAAACTGCTTGAGTTCTCCTTCAAACACAAAATTCACAGAACATCTTATTTGAAATGGAGCATTTCTCTGTGTGCTTCAGCCACTGCTGAAACAGGAAACCTACACAACACTGAGAGAAGATAAAGCATGGACAGATCAAAGGAGAGCAGCTGCATAGCACCAGAACCTACATCATGAGGAGCAGGGGCCAGGCCAGCAGAAAAAAAAAAAAAAAAGAAGAAACAAGCCCCTTTGAAATCACAGATGGAGGCCGGTCTTCCTCTGGGCATCTTTGTTGGAAGAGCGTCCTGCTTCAGAGAAAGAGACATTCCAAAGCACATACACATGTGCCCAAATACTCTCGATGTGTTTTTCATTCTCATCACACCATGTTCTTGATTTATTATTGATTAAGACCTGTTTGTTTTCCCTGATGACCTGCAAGGCTCTTAAGTTTCTTACGAGTAATGTTTTTCAACTAACTTCAAGACTTCTGCTTGAGCAATATCCTTACTATTCCTTGAGGACACATGGAGGTGTTTCTCTACTCAAGAACTTAGAAAAAGAATAAGCTAGTGCTGCAATAAGTTGATATCTGAAGTTGCTGCCAGCCATCTTCAGCACACACAGATGAACTGGTCAGCAGTGGCTGGGGAACCGTGGAAGGAGAGCACAGAAAGTCTGCCTGGAAAATCAAGCTGACACTTTACAAGGACAAAGAGGAGTAATCTAAATAGAAGACATTACACCTTCTGGGTTCATTCTTCTGTTGGTTTAGCTGCTATCACATTACAAAAGTCTGACACTTCCAACACAGCCAATACACATTGCTGTCCTTCCCAGAGTAATGCCACTCAGACGGATATTTTTGAAATCTCCTAGTAATATCTGAATGGCAAGCTGGGCTGCATATCACAGAAATAGTTCACCACAGAGTTGGGATGTTTTGAGTTTGATTTTGTTAGTTTTGTTTTTTCTGAGGGTTCTTTTTGTTGCTTTTTTTCCCCCTGCGAGAATACACCTTCTTAGATGACAATTTAATTTGCTTTCTTTTCTAATGATTCTATCCTTTGCACTGAAATTTACCTAATGTCCAGACAGCATAACGCTGTACATTTTCATTTTTTGCTGTCATTTTTAAATTCTGAAGGGAGAAAGGAAAAAAAATATACAAAGGGAGCTAAAGTTAGTCAACCAACTACCCTTCCCCCCCAACATCCTCAGGCTCCAATCAGATGAAATCACAGAATTAATACAAATGTAGTCTGTCAGTCACAGCAGATCTGCACTGTCTCTGGGATAAAAGAAGAACACAGTAAGAATATACTGAACTGATCTCAAGTTCAAAGCAAAATTCCTGCTGAATGTAAAGGGATGAGAAAATTACTACAAATGATGTTAGAAGATTAAGAATACCTAGAAAAACACTTATAAAGCTAAGGAGAATTTCTCCCTTTCACAATTACCAGACTACCAGGAATGAGTTGTCTTTTCTATTTATAACATAAATATGATTTTATTCAAAACATTATTATCAGCTCAAAAAAAAATAATTAACAAGTACCTTTAACAACCTGTTCTTCCTTGGCATTGGCAAAAAGATAAACATTTTCAAAAGACTAGAAGTGTGTTAAACAGAAGATCCTGCTCCAAAAACCAAGGACCCTCCAAAAGTATGAAAGAAAGATAAGGTCACCCAAACCATCGCAGCTGTGCAGTCTGCTGTGCCTCCAGCCTTTAAACTCTGTCTGTAAATGGACAGATTTTGCCTGAGGGATTACTCATAAATGGGCTTCCAACAAAAACAGTGGTGAGACTGCGGAAGATCATTAGCTTACAGAAAGCTGAGAGATTTTTACACAGACTGTTAGTACTAAGTGGACTAAGAACTGTTTAAGAATGGTATTCACTTTGCTGCATATGGAACAAGCCTTGCTTTATTTTCATATTTAATGCTAGCTCTATATATAAATGCCTTTGCAGTCTTGGTGTGTGATACATGGGACACTAAAAATAGCCCATCTGTTCCAGAATTTCCACTGTATCTACCTTTGAAAAGCTCCATTAATGATTAAAATGTCACTATGAATTTAACTTACAAAGATAAAGCCTAAAATACTGACTGAGACTGCACACACAATAAATCTTCATTAAATATTTTTTATGTAAATTTACCTTATGCATCTCATATTCAGGCAAAATCCCCTTTATTCCAAGCTATACTAGAGAAAAAAAATAATGATGCTTGAAAGTCCATGTCTTCTACTACTACTTTTTCTTTTGTCTGTCTGCCTCATAAGACTTGAAGACTCCAAAATGAAGGGAAATCTTATCTGTGTGTTCTCCAGCTCTTTTTTTTTTTTTTGTGCTGTAGATACCCTTCTAATCCAACTCAGATGTTGTTTATACTTTCGAGGGCCTCTTGCAGCCAGCAAGACAAAACAAAACAGTGGGATCCTGTTCCAGAAATATATAGAGGTGTCCTCTCAGGACAACAGTAACAGCAGCCACTACTGCATTTGCAAAGGAGAGGTAATCATTTCATAGCAAGGAATAAGCAGTCTATTTTAGGATCCTGAAATTTTACTGTAAGCAAGATGTAAAAAACAGTGGACATGGCTAAAGCCACCTGCAGAGCAGGCACAGGACTCCACCAAGTTCTTCAGGATCCCAGCTTTCAATTCTAGCTTTGGTGGCTAACTCCCTTGGAGATTTTTAAATACATATCAATCACTGACTGCAACCATTCAGGGTATTTTAGTCTCCTTCAGCAAGGGTTGTCTAGTTTCTCAAGCAGTTTGATGTTATTGCCAACTAGTAGTACTGTCTCAGACAAATACACCTCTAAATAGGATATAGGTTTATTATTCTATCACTCAAATTACTAATTACTCTACTTTTGCTACTTTTCCTCCACTCTGTCTTGCCGGACATACCATTTACATGTCATGACATTATCTAGATGGTCAACTCCATTTGTAATCAAACAAGTGGTTGCTGAGCATCTTTTAAAAACATGCACAGACAAGACTTAGGAGGACTACATACATGTTGGAAAGCAAGGCAAGAAACTTATGATGGTTTTATGTTAACTTCTATTTTCTGACTTTGCCTGTGTATGCATGCAGGTACTATAAAAACACATGGGATTAAGCAAGGTAATTTGTCAAAAACGTGCATTTTACTTTACCATTGTGTACACAGAGAGATTCTGAATACTTCCCTTTTTACATATTGAAATGAATCCCATGGATGTGGCAAAAAAAATTATACTTGTAGCATTAATTTTAAATTTATGCAATTTAAAAGCCAAAAGATGGGTGTAACTTCTCAGTGCCACAACCATAACTGTCAGAGTCCATCAGTAAACCTCAGTCTGTTCTTTGACTTCAAGATCAACTACAATACAGACCTTGGCAGCAGCAGTTAGGCTGGCTACTGTCAGTGATGGATGAGACAACAGAATGCAGTTTGCTCTTTCACAGCTAAATCAATGCTGTCCTTCCCTGGTGACGGGCAAGGTAAACCTGGTTTCATCATTGACACAGGCAGATATGACCCCAAAGACACAAAGGAAGCAGGCCATAGAATGGTTTGGGTTGGAACAGATCTTAAAGATCATCTAGTTCCCACCTCACTGCCAAGCCCCATTCAACTTAGCTTTGCACACTTCCAGGGATGGGGCATGCACAACTTCTCTGGACAACCTGTTCCAGTGCCTAACCACCCTCACAGTACGGAGTTGCTTACCAACATCTAATCTAAAGCTGCCCTCTGTCACTTTGAAGCCATTACCCCTTGTCCTATTACTATATGCCCTTGTGAAAAGTCCCTCTCCAGCTCTCCTGTAGCCCCCTCTAGGTACCGGAAGGCCACAATAAGGTGTTCCCAGCGCCTTCTCTTCTCCAAGCTGAACAAACCCATTTCTCTTAGCCTGTCTTCATAGGAGAGAAACTCCAGGCTTCTGCTCATTTTCATGGCCTTCCTCTGGACTCACTCCAATGGATTCATATCTTTCCTGCACTGGAGAACCCAAAGCTGGATGCAGTACTTCAGGTGGGGTCTCACTAGAATGGAGTAGCAAGGGAGAATCACCTCACTCAATCTGCTGGCCATGTTTTTTTTGATGCATCCCAGGATGTGGCTGGCTTTCTGGGCTGTGAGCACACATTGCTGGTCATGTCAAGTTGCTTCTCCTCAGGGCTGCTCTCAATCCATTCTCCCCCCAGCCTGTACTTGTGCTCAGGATTGCTCTGACCCAGGTGTAGGACCCTGCACTTGGCCTTGTTAAATTTCATGAGGTTCACACAGGCCCCCCTCTCAAGCCTGTCAAGGTCCCTCTAGATGCCATCCCTCCTCTCCAGCATGTTGACCATGCAGCTTGGTGTTGTCAGCAAACTTGCTGAGGATGCACTCGAACCCACTGTCTATGTCATCAAAGATTTTAAATAGCACCAGTCCAAATACCAACCCCTGAGGACACCACTCATCACTGGTCTGCAACTGGATATTGAGGTGTTGAGTGCAACCATCCAGTCAATTCCCTATATACCAGTAGTTCATCTGTCTAATCCATGCCTCTTAAATTTAAAGACAAGGATTTGTATGAACAGTTGCAAAGTACCATCCTCAGAGTCACTTCTCTGACCATAACTGCATTTTAGCAGATGTCCACCTCAATATTACCAGTGACAGATCCATCATGGCCCTGAAAATCCACTATATCTATTCCACCTTCAGTTTTACCCAGGCCAAAAACCCACATGGTGTACAGGAATAGGCAAAATGCTAGGAAATGTGGGCAACTCCCATGCTGTTCACAACCATTAATGTCCAAACCCAAGCACATTCTTCATTACAAAAACACAGGCAAAATTCCAAACACAAAAAGCAGTTATCTTTTTTAGGGACAACTAACAATCCTTGACAGCACTACCATTTGGAAAAATACTCTGTGTTCAGCTCCACCTACACCCATTGTTTTGTTACAAGATATGCTGCTCTCCCAAACAATTTTACCAAGTAATTTTTTAAAAAAATTCAACTTCAGAGCAGGGTATCTGCACTGATATTACCATGGTCTAATAGGAAAGGTTGGAGAACTGATTAGAAAGTACAATATACAATCAAGATATCAACACTTGCTCTCAAACAGCTTAAAACTATTTCAAAGTGTACAGAAGCAGCAATAAACAGTTCATATTTCTATCCTTCCAGTGAACGTACTACAAAGGGCAATCTGGGCGAGCCAGTGCTAAATACATGTTCCTGGCAAAGCTCTGCCAGCTCAGACATGTCTTTGTTATTACACTGCTCCTTCTGACGCAGCCTCTCTGTGCAGAGTTTAGAGGACGCTTCCACCCCTGGGGTGACCTGCTCTTTCTCTTTGTTCAGAGCATTCAGTAAAAGCAGCAATCTAACTTTTGCCTTTTATGCTTCTGCCATGTATTATTACGCACTCCTACTGCATTTTCATACTGATTCAGTAACCCTGACCCCAGTAAACCCCTGAAAATTTGCACTAACACTCAATGCATATCAGCTCTGCTCTCTTCACTTTGCTAAAGAGAGTAAGAAGACCATTGAGGAGGGGAGGAAGAGCTGATACACTGCCCACCTCCAGCTCTAGCACAATCCCACTGCTGCTCCTCACCCTTTGTAGAAGAGCAATGTATGGCCGAGCAAAGTCAGGCTAGACCAACAGCCCAATAATACTGGTGCAAAATAATTTTGGGGCTGCACATATTTGCTATCTGGTGCATATTTTTTTGCTATCATAGCACATCTGGGATATGCTGTGAAGCTGGCATTTCCCCCAGCATTCACTATCCCAAAACCTCTGCCAATACACTATCTTTTGTCAAGAAGAAAGATAAAAACATATTAACAAACATATTAACAAATGTAAAGAAAGGAAAAACATCACAGCAAGAGTCGCTCTTCTGTTCTGTCTTTTCACGTTAGTACTTCTGCAGTCACTTCAGCAGCTCTGCTGTTAGACCAGCTCCTGTTTCTACAGCAGATTATAAACAGGCATACTACTCTATCACAGTGCAAATGCATTCTAGTCTACGTGGCCATTTTCCCCTCCTTGTGCAACTAAGTCAAGCCTGCCTACTTATTTATGAGAGCAAGTTTCAGCTGCAGTCAGTGCTGTTTGGATGCTATTGTTGTGCAAGTGAGCTAACATCTATAGTCTCACGTTATCAGCAGAATGTCTATCTTATGTCCAGAAACTGCATTATAGGAGTGACAGATGCAGCAAAAATTGAGCAATAATTTAATTTTCAATTGCAATATCTTCTCTCTGACCCGACAGTTCAAGAAGTCATCACTGGACAACTAGAGTGAGGAAACTCAATATCAGAGACCCAGAAAAGGAATCCCCAGGATGTCTTTTCACACGGCCATTTTCTCTGACTACAGCTTCTCTTGAGTAGAATGAATCACTTGCTGGTCTGTCTTGGGTTAGCTCACATCTATTTAAACCAGCGTGAAGATCCACACCTTTGATGTGAGTTAATTAAACTCACATGACTTTCTCCAGCCTGGCTTCTGCAGCTTCAGAAGTGAAGGGAGCCAAATTAGGCCCATCTGTCTAAATGGAAGGGAGTCCTCTCCTGCCATAAGGCACACTTCATTACTCAGCACAGGAGCTGCCTTCCAAGAGCACCAGGAAAGGGGTGCTACCCAGAACATCAGGCCTGCTAAGCATGGGGGTTTTCATAAGAACCATAGTTCTGTGCCATGAGCTTCTCTGCACAGAAGCCTCAAGGGTCTGTCTACAAAAGGATTTCCTGCAATAACCTTTTTTAACCCTTGGAACTTTTTGGCACCAACAGATCTGAAAAATACATTTTGTTTTTTTTTTTTCATTTAAAACTAAAGAAGGAACTAAGTGCAGTGGAGCAGAGGAGATGACTCTCTCTGCCTTGATCCCACAGCTATTCCTTGTGTAACTGATTTTTGTAGTCTATACAAGCTCTAGAGCTTCTCAGTTGTTATACTGGAATCCCAAGAAGAAAGCAAGTAGCCTTACGTAATTCACACCGTCAGGTACAGCTGCTAGAAAAAGGAATCAAACCACTCCCTGGTGCAACTCAGTTCTGTCATCTGGGGAAGCAAAGGCAGAAGATACAATCACACAACCTCAGTTCTCAAATTTGTTTTAAAGGATTTGACCTGGTAAAGGAACTGCAGAATTGTTATCAGATCCCATTCTGTCTCTGCCACAGTGCTGCCGTGCCTCAGTAGAGATACAAACTAAACTTTGGTTATGAGTTTCTGTCTGTGTTATACAAGTCACCATCACAGCAAAACCATAAGTAAAAAAAACCCAACCAACCAAAAAAAAACAACCCTTCAGTGACCTGTTCTTTGTGAGACAAGATTTGAAGGAAGTATTTAAGTTTGTATGTAAAGACATACTATTCTGTTGGGAAACAAACTTAACAGTGAAAACCTGACAAAACAGACCAGAAAACTTTTCTCCTCTGCCACAGATGATCTTTAGGAATGGTACAAAAACTAACAAAGAAATTCACAATGAAAAAAGCACAGCAATCAGCAATACATACCTAAGTACATACCATAAATAGTGACAAACATTTACTGATGTTACAGTAAAGTAAGGAAATTGTCCAAAAAGCGAAAACTTGTGATATATTTGTGATATGTCCTAAGAGGTTCCTTCTTAAACCTAACAAAAATGAGGTATGAGATGACCTACATATGGATTAGTTTCAGCTGAAGTGAGAGTCCCCAGAGACTGAATGGGTGAAAAACCGACTAGTTGGGTCAGGAGAATAGTGCTGTACTTGGAGGCCAGTTACAAGCATAGTAGTGCAGGGACCTATTCTGTTAGATACCCAAGGAGAAAACAGAGGGTACACCCATCAAGGTAACGGATGATGAAGCCTCCCTCAGGTGCAGTCACAGAGTCACAGAATGGGTTAGGTTGGAAGGGACCACTGGGGGTCATCTCGTCCAACCTCCCAGCTCAAGCAGGGTCATCCTAGAACAAGTTACTTAGGATTGTATCCAAGATGGCTTTTGAGTATCTCCAGAGAAGGAGACACCACAACCTCTCGGGGCAGCCTGCTCCGGTGCTCAGTAACTCCCACAGTAAAAAAGTTCTTCCTCGCATCAATATGGTTACCATTCAGAAGGGTTTGGCAGGAACCTCACAAAATTCAACTTGGACAAATGCCAAGTCCTGCTCCTGAGGAGGAGCAAGCCCCTGCACCGGCACAGGCTTGCAACCGACTGGCTCAGTCAGCCCGCTCTGCAGAAAAGACCGTGGGACAGTAGGCTTAACACAAGCCAGCAGTATGTCCAGGCAGCAATAACAGCCAGCAGCACTCCATACTGTGTCAATAGTAGCACAGCCAGGAGATCATAGGAAGCAATTCTTCCCTGGCACATGGCAGGCCATTCTCATATCATCAACTCTGACACTGCAGTCCTGCATGCTAGGTGGGCATTAATAAACTTGAACAAGTCCAGGAAATGGTTACAAAGGTGCTATCAAGGACTTGAGCCCTTGCACTCCAAGAAGAGCTGGAAGATTCAGCTGTCAGAAAAGACAGTTTGAAGACTTACTGTCAGCCTGCTAGTACCTATGGGGAGGTTATCAAAAAGGTGCATGACACAAGAACAGGAGACAACAGGCATAAACTGGCATAGGGAGTACCTCATGGAACATCAGGAAGAAATAAAAGTTCACTATGAAGACAGCAAACCAGTATAACAGGCTGCTCAGAGAGGCTGCAAAGCCTCCATCATTGGAGGTCTTCAAACTCAATCAGATAAAACCCTGACCAACCCGGTTTGAATTCAATGTTGACACTGCTTTGAGCTGAAGGATGGATTATAGACCTCCTGATGTCCTTTCCATCCTGAAGGGCTCTGTGATTCAATGCCTCCTGCTACAGGTTCTATAACGCATAATAATGGAAAAGAGTTCACAGGATTGAGGCTGGTTACATTTGGGAGCCTGGAACCGGTATTTGCACCTTGGACTTCTGAGAGGTACTACTTTATGGTTTGTACAGTGCAACTGAAAAACAGCACACAGCTTCGTTGTGCTCACACTGGGGGCATCTTGGAGCAATGACACAATGTTTTCGTCAGACACTACGTTGCCTCTGAGAGTTGAGGTTTGCAAACAAATGTGCACAGGTAAGAAGTACTCTAATTAAAGAGGAAATAAGAAGTGCAGACTTCAAGGTTTAATGAATCATAAAAAATACCAAGAAAAAAACTAATCCAGCTAATTTCCAGGTGTTTAATTGACTTGGTTGAAACATTTGTGTTGATGAACATAAGCACATATAGTTATTTCCCTGTATAGAACTCAACAAGCTGAAATACTGATTCTTCATCTGGAGCATGAATGGTAATCATTTGCTAATAAAGTCATAACTTCTCTACATACCAAATCAAGGTCTTGGGAGACCCTCCGCTTGCGCAGCTCTTCCATCCTCTCACATACATCTGTGAAGCAGGTGTTATAGTAGTCTGCATACTGCTGTGCCAGATCATCAATATTTCCCAGTGATCCATCCTACGGTGGAGACAAAGAAAAAGAAAACAGGTTAATCAGTTTAAATTTAATTTAAAGGTGACAGCACAACTCTGAAGGAAACCCCCTCCCTGCAGCACATAGTGCTCAGGTCATCCTCTCCACCCCTAGTCCAGACCACACTAAGCAAAAAACCAGTTGGGAACTGCAGTACCACAGTAGCTCCTCACAAACAGGTGGGACCTTGTTAATTCCTACAGAGAGAGAAGGCAGGGACAGCAATGCAGAGCAGTGGAACAACATATCCTTAGGCACTATCTGCCTCAATTCCCTCCCACCAACATATACTCATATTTCACCTGGTTCTCCCAAGCAGCTGCCCACTCCTCCAGTAACCAGTCAGTACATATGTCTCACTGACCCTATTTATTTGGGAGTGGTCCTGCTTTCCTTGACAATAACTTACAGCAACTAAAAACATTAAACTTCTTGCTTATAAGCCAAATCAGCTAGACAGCAAACAGTGTCACTCACAAAGACACTCTGCCAGTTGGTCTTTTAAGATATGCTGGAGGTGGAAATACAGTTTGCTGAGTCTCAAATGTCTGCTTTGCAGGGCAGGATTGCTACACTGCTAATAAAATGGCTATAGCCAAAAATCTAATTGTAATTATCTGGTAATTACATCCAGATTCATACTTTTAAAGTGATGAATAAAGAAAATAAGAAGAAAACAAAAAACAGGCTGGGTTTTAAGTGACATGAGAAATTCTTCTAAGCTTCAGATATGTATGCCATATCTGTGAGGTGAGGGGCTTGGCAGGTACAATATGCACACACTTAAAACAGGTCTAAAAGATGGGATGGAGTAATTTTGTTTTCCTACATATCTAATTTATGAAAGCCTGTATGTTACTGTATACATTCTTTAAAAGGTAGCAGTCTACATTTTGTGCCTATTCTGAGAAGAACAAGAATACATTGCAGAATGTTATTTCATTGCTGCTGTTAATAGATGCACATGTATAAATATAAAATTATGTCTCAATTATTAAGAGAAAACTAAGCAATAGAGAAATAATTTAAAAATAATTATGCTAACAATATACATAAATTCCAGGTAGAGTTTTAGCATACGAGCTAGGAGGAACTTTTTATTAGTAACTACACCTTACTGAAGATGTTGCCATTTGGAAATAAGTATGTGGCCCCACCCTCAGGGTTTTGGAATATGTTGAAGAGGTAGATATGTTCTAATGAAGTATCACTTCCAGAGAATTGGAAAAAGCATGCCAATTTAAATCAAAGTGAAAGCCTATCAAATTTCAGAGTCTGTGAAACTCACTTTCTATTTTTTTAAAGTGCAATTGCACATGTGCAACAGCTATCTCCAATCCTCCAGAAAGTTTTGTAGAGCTCACATTGCCAAAATTCAGAACAGCTTGCATTTTCTCAAAACTACTGTGTTCAGTACAGGTGGAAAACAACCCGCATATCGCATGGAGCAGCAGAAGCAAAATAACTATATTAAATATATATCTACATTTCTCTCCCCCCCACATACCTATGTATTTTTTTACTGTCTTTCCCATCTGTCAACCTGCCAAAGATCTCACACAGGAGATGTTTCACACATTAAAAGACTGGGGTCCTTACATAAGCACACTTCTGAGATCTTCAGACTTTGGACAAACAACTTTCTATGCTTCTAAGCAAGTGTACAGTTTAAAAGAACAAAACAACAGCATCTTTGAGAATATGACAGCGCTACCCTGCCTTTCTACTGGAGCAGTAGTGCTACCTGCTCACAGCAGGCAGCAAGAATACGTCTTCCTCCAGCCGCTGCCTTGCTATCCATCACTTCCCAACAAGAGAGAAGAAACTTGAACTCTTTGTACCACAAGTTCCGTGCATGTCCCTGTGCAACTGTACACTCTTACAGTGGCTGGGGGCATGCTTACTCATCCCACGGGCACTTCGAGCTGCTTTCACAATGTTTGCACACTCAAAATGAATAACTAGGGCTGCACTGCTGGGGGAAAAAAATAAACACCAAATTGAAAAAGCAACCCCAAATCTTAACCTTCATTTGCTCACTTCTGTGGGCAGTAAGAAAACCTGTATGACTTCCGAAGAGATCATGTGACATCTGAATCCCAGCCACTCCATCATAACAAACATTCCTCTAAGGCTTACCAAAAATTCCCACTTTGGAGTATCTTCCCCAGCCAGAGTCTGTTTATTCCTTGATAAGCTTTATCAGTTAAGAGTACAGGAGGTGGAAACAGTAATGATAGAAGGGCACCACAGGAAAGCATAATTTTATTAGAACAATATGAAAGCTGCCTATTTACTAGTCCATTGCCTTTCTCAGTTCTGGAAACCCTTAAATTTCACAAAGGCTCCAAAATGGGTGTAACTTGCGAAGTAAATTTATGACTCTGAATTGAGTGAAATACTCCAAATCCAAACATATCAGGTGAACTTCTGCTTAAGTGAGAGCCAGGCAGAGCTAAGAATCACAGCACACTCCAGCGCTCCACCCCACACCTTCCCACAAATCCTCAGACACGTGGTCACAGACCATTTGCAGGATAGCAATGGCACTGCCAACAGATCAAACAAAGCTGAACAAGTGCTCATTTTTCACTTGTGTTGGTGTGCAGTTCACTGTGCTATTTTTAAAGGTAATCTCTAAAAGGCTTAAAGGCTTGCGACTGTCCCTAGAGCAAAATTAGCTCGATAGCAGCCCCCCAATTAAAGCCTGCAGAACGCGGGTGGCCCCACTGCCAGCGAGCACGTGGCTGCAAAGAAAGGCCTATTCACAAGTGACCCAGTCTGCCAGTGCTCCAGTGTCCAGAGGAGCACAGCTTCAGGCAGCCTGACTGACAGGAGGGATTGTTGGCAGTGCTTGGGACTTCCATCAGGGTTTATGCTCCAAATACAGCCCAAGCCAGCTCTCTGGGGAAAGCTAGTCCTGTGGGAAAACTTAATGTCCAAAAAAGATGAAGGAACAGAACAAAATCCCAGGAGATCTTAGAGATGAGAACTAATAACTGAAACACATACTCATTGCAGCCCTGCCACGCACTTCTGCTGGGTCACCAGAGCAAGGGCAGCTACAGCTTTACATGGCTGTCACTCTACAAATGCAGCATGCAACCCTCTAACTAGATGTGAACAGCTTTGGGGTTTGAAGCCTCTAGCCTTGAAAAATTGGAACAAAAATACAAACATTTGCATTTGCACCTCAACTCACCAGAAAGTTGTAGTGTCAATTGAATGATCTTGTCTGTGGCCAAGAGCTACTGAATTTATGCATGTGGGCATACAGAAAGCATTGCTTTAGTCAAAAGAAATTGAGAAAGACAAATCAACCCAAGCCAAAGACACCAAGTATTTCACAACCCGCAGCATCCATTCCTGTTCCATGAAGTAAATAATATCATAACAAAGGATTTTATACCTGATTTATATGACCTCATATTTCATCCCTACATATAGTTATCTCCAGTCTCCACCTTTATTCTTCAAGTACTACTAAAAATATGGCAAAACTTAAAAAAAAAAGACATTTCATTTTTCTACTGCACTAGTAATGGCCAAGAGAACCTACTTTAGATATCATCAAACCACAAGTATAACTAATCAGGAGATGAATTTAGAGCTATGGCATTTTGTCTGTCTATTCATTAAGCTGACCCCCCAACTTCTCCAAATAATTCTAAACTGTCTCACACAAAATCACCAGCAGTGTGTTTTGTATTTCTATTTTGGTTTTGAGTATTAAAAAAATATTCATACACAAAACATTAGCTTCAACTTAATAAGTCATTCATTCCTTTACAAAGAGAGTCAAAGGAATTGTTCTGAAATGTTTTTTAAAAATCCCTAGAATTATTAATAAAACAGAAAAATAAAAGCATTCATAACTAATGGTATTTTAGAAATATTTCTCTCTGATGCATAAAGAATAAGAGCCAGTGCTAATTTTCATAGTTTTAGACAAATTTGGACTGCCATTTTAGTTTCACAAGTAAGAAAAAGCACACAGTTATTTGGTACCAAAAATAATAAGCCAATGCAATTTATAATGAGCCTTCAGTTACGTACCACTATGTCCCGTTTTGACATAGATGGGTCAGATATTTGAAACAGCTTCTGTGAGTAATGGAAAAGGACAGAGCTTTTAAATTTGTTCTTACTGATATATCTCTAATTCAGTAGCCTCTAAAATGCTCTTAACTGCCTTAGGTCAGTAACATTTTTAAAACCAAGACCTCATAGTAAACTCTCATTTTGTCACAAATCTAACAGCTAAACAAACTCCTAGCATGAAGAGTATTTACACAAGTTGTGTTTATTCCCATACAAACTGCAGTGTTCCAGCTACATAATCCCACAGATCTTCTCTGGTGGAAAAAAAAATTGTAAGCAACATAAATGTTGAGCAGAAATACCATTCCCCAAACACTTTATTTGTAAAAAGTTACAACATTTTTCTCCCAAGACTTCACTACTGCCTGAGACCTTTCCATAAAATAGTTTGATAGCCAGGAAAGTAAAGAACCCACTATTTATAAAGCATTAAACATAAAATGAAGATTCAATAAAACATTCTAATGAAAACAGAAGTTATCTCAGATTTCTATTTTCAGTTGTCAAGTATGTTCCTAAATTTCCATCTTATAATGTATGCAAGCAACATTTTTTGGCATCATAAAACACAGAGCAAAATGATGAATTGCCCTGAAATTCCCAGAGAATTAGTTCTGATATGCATGTGAATACCAAAGGAATCCATTGGGATTCCTGTTAATGGAGTGACTACAAAGAAAAGTTGGAACGATCTGCACTTATTATAAAGTTAGGATTTATCGGTCACTGCACATCAGTTAGTTTAACACCCCAGCAGAATCCTTTGTATTTGACATCTGAAAGTGTAAAAGGGGAAAATGTTTTGTCAGAGAGCTCTGCTGGTTGTAAAATTAAGTAAAAATACGTTCATATTTTAATAATAGTAATAAAATAAAACCACTACTAGCTAAGGAGGAATAATAGACTTTCCTAAGTAACATATTTGCTAATATTTAGATTTGGCACTAGGACCAGCTTATTTCTGGCAGTTGGATTTTAACAAGGACGCCTACCAAAAATTTGTGGAACATGACCTTGCATTTCAATAATACCTTTGGTTTGGAGAGCTCTAAGAAGTACATAAATGAAAGTCAGAATGTAGGCCAGAGCAAACAGGCTTGTTTGGGGAGGAGAGACGGGTAAGAGGGAGGAGGGACCAAAAGTGGTGAAATGAGAACATCTGCTGAAGGAAAACATGCTTGTGCCTAATAAACACGCCATTTTCAACAGGACTTCATCCATATAGCACACATACTTAAAGATGCTTAAAACTAAGCAGAACTAGTTTAGCTAGAAAGCAAGGGAGCTAGCAAGCTCAGATTTTCATGGGACAACTTTGACTAAGATACCAGCCCGTTTTGGATATTTTTATTTATGCAAGCTCATAAAAGCTTAAGGAACTTGTGCAGCCTTCCCTAAGCAACTTTGGACTGGCAGCAGAACTCTCTGCATTGCAAAATATACTAATACCTGAATTCAAGCTACAGTTGATTCATCTGAGAGAGAAACTGTATTCCAGGTTCCTCCACAGTTCTAAGGAGAGAGATTTAAATCAGATCCAAACCTTTTCAAAACAGAAGAGTTAGACCTGCACCCCCCTTTCTGGCTAGAGCTTGTGTCTCAATTTGCTACAGTAATACAGACTTGCATGGCAAGGACAGGCATCTGTAGGAAAACCTACGGAACTTCATGATAATTGTATCTTAACACATTTCTGACCCTCTTACCTGTCCCTTTCTAGCAATGTATTTCTTCTAGGAACAGTGCTGATGTTTTGCCTTCTGACACAGCTTCAAAATGGTTGCATTAAAAATGAACCCAAGAAGCTGCTAGAGAAACACTCTCTTCTTTTCCTAGGGCTTGGAAAGGACAATCATCCATTCAGCAGAACTAACAATTCCACCATCCATGAAATGACAGGTTCAAAGTCTGTCTTGACAGTCAGCAGGGTCAGAAATGTGAATGAGAGAGAAACACAAGGCCAGGCAGCCAGTGCTTGCCTTGATATTCAGGAGAAGGCATAAAATACTCAGTGTAGAAGTCATGACATTTTTATATTGAGAACAGCTATTTTGGAGGTTGCTGAAGGGTTGTCATGGTTCCCTTGACCTCTCTATAGCTGGACACTGTGAGAACAAAGAGAACATACAGATCAGACTGATTCAATAGAAGACTTTCCATTAATTTTTATGGCATCTGAGGGTTGAGTCATTAAACTATGAGGCTTACAGACAGAGTTACAAAAATAGATCTAATAATACTGTGTCAAGCTCTCTGCAGCATGGTTAAAATCTTAATAGATTCTGTACAATAAGCAGAATGCCCAATGATATACTTTGATAATAAAGATTTTGCAGCAGTTATCTGAAATAAATGACACAACCCACTGAGTTCAGAGCACAGTCACTCCAGACCCAGAAAATTTATATTAAACCACAGACTTAAGTTTTTTCTTAACATATATATATATATGAAACCTTGCCCTACCTTTACAACAAAACAAACTCTTATCCTTTTCAAAATTCTGCAAATAAAGTGGTTTTTTCACCATCAGCACCACAGTCTTTCTCCCCCTCGCTTTTCACAGTAAAGCCTCAAAATCTTTGTCAAGAAAGTGTAACAAAGCATCTCTGGATGTGATTTACGCTTTTCACTCTGCAAACTGAAATAAATTTGAAAGCACACTACTGGGACCTCTCTCTCTGGCATGCAACCAAGGAAGTCCTTTATGGAAAAAAACAAAAAACATATGCAAGCTAACAAAAAAGCTGCATCTATGCAAATGTACATTCCAACATACTTAAAAAGTAGGTATTTATCACAAGTAGAACCAGGTCTTGACAGACAAGAATACATGCAAATTTTATGAATAAAAGTTAGTTCAAAGCACCCTTAATGTCCAGCTTCCCCAATAACAGCATATTATCTTCTATCCTCCTTTCCCCGAGGTGATATGCACTAAGCTCATCAAAATGTAACTCAAAACTCTTGTCTGCTCTGATACCTCTAAGGCCACCACCACCCACTATGCTGGTCAGCAGTCAGGCACAAATTGTCATTGTCAGCTTGTAAAGCAGAATAAGTTAACAACGCCTTAAGCACCTGACATCACCTCTCATTAGTTTTGTCTCCCTTGCTTTCACTGCCTCCTCATTTTGCACACTGTTTGGTGAGACTTTTCTCAAATTTAGTGGAAAAGTGTCTCTTCAGGTGCACCAGCTGCAGTGGGCTTCTATCCTCAGACTTGGAGCAGAAACAAATGGTAAACAAAAAAATAGCAAGAATTAAGAAATGTACATATATCTGATTAAAGCACCATTAAGGAGATGGAGATGAATTTCTTGTTTCAAATTCAGGACGTTTAGCATATGTTACGGGTGTGGCTTCATGTTTGAGATAAGTTAGGGTCTAATGAAACAGATATGCAAATGCCAAACATCTCAAGCAGATGATGAAACAAATCTTTATTTCAGTGAGTTGGCCATATCAACTGCAACAGTGAAGAAGGTCTCACTAAAGTTCTTTCCATTATATTTAGTAGTAACACAGTACAACAAAAACAAATATTCTGTGACATTTGGGACTACATAACTGAGGTGTGAGCAATCATAAAAATAGTAGCCTGAAAAAAATCAAACAGAAAACATGTAAAGAAAAAAAATATTTGGGTATTTAGAGGCAAAACAGACTATGTAGTCAACAGTATCTCAGGACAACTGTGCAAGCTCAGCAAGTCTGGTTTACATTATTTCCCAAGGTGTTAAAGTTGCTCAGAGAAAGCAAACTTTGGTCATGTCCAAGTTTTACTGACAAAAGTATTTTTCCAAGTGTCCATGGTAGGATAGAATGTCCATCTTTAGCTTAAACTTTGCTATGCTTTTCACCTGGACAGTTTGGCACAATCAGGACATACCTTGCCCAGAAAAAGGGAAGTTCACTCAAAAAATCTTCTCATCCTTCTTTCTCTGTTCCCCCCACCCTTTCCCTTGCTTCTCCAATGTACTATTGTGTGTTCCTTTCCCCTTTATTTCTACTTCTCTGGGTTTGGGGTTTTTCCCCCTGTGGGAAATAAACAGGACAGTTTTACTACAAGCGGGGGTTTCCATGGCTGCCTCCTGTCGGGGTACTTGGGAACCATTTTGTTTGAAGAACTCTTTTGTGGTTGGGGACTGGTGGACTACTTGTGGTTCTGCTTGAAGTTGCTTATTGCTGCTGCCTATTTGCTGCTACATACAGTTCTGCTTGAGGTTACCTATTGCTCTGCTTATAGTTCTGCCTGCTTACTGCTACTTATTGTTACTTACTGTTCTGCTTGCTTACTGTTACAGTGCAAAGGGGAGCTGGGAAGAATGTAAGGTGGTGCGACCACCCTGGGCTCACTGCCAGGGAACCATGCGGCCGGGAGCAGGGAAACAACCTGACAGGTGGATGAGGACAACCAATGGGCTGCACCAGAAGACAAAGATCCCCTTCTAAGGAAGAAAAGAGCGAGGCCTGGCATGGGAGGAGCAAGGGAGTGGTTATGCTAATCGAAGGGTATTAAAAGGGCTCGTCCCTCCCATCCGGGTGTGCTCGAACTGGGTCGGAACTTCGGTGCGCCCAGTGCGCTGTTAATAAAGTTCTTTGTGTCACTTTATTTGGCCGTCTCAAAAATTTTAATGAGAAATATGTCTCACACCCCCACCCTTTTTTAAAGCAAGGCCCAAGGTCCTGAGCAAATCCCTATGAACAGCAGTTTCCCCCAGCCCCTCAAAACCCAGTGGTACTGGATTCAGGTATGCATCAGTGAAGGAGAGCCCTCCATGCCTTCCCCTATTTCTCACTATCTCAACAGCTGAATCCTGCATGGAACTTGCCCCCAGCTAAAATTACTGAAGAGCAGAGAAGAGAGCACAGCCTTCTCCCCCTCTGCAGGAAATCCAGCACTGGGAAAGCCCAGCAGGGCTGCAGTCACCTCAGATTTCTCATGGCTGGATGAGCCTATCACCTCATCTGCACTTACATGGCAAGAGCTACGGGGCAGTACCGCACCTTGCATCACCCAGCTCAGCAATAAGCATCCCAGCATTTGGAAATGCTACTACACTTCCTACACTGTTAGGAAGTTGGGTGTGACAGTAAACACAATTACTTACTCCCCTGTGTGCCATTTTAGAGGCTTACTTCCAAGAGACAGGCACTCTCCTGCTATACATGTGAAGGTTTCAGGAAGGGGAAAAGGGAATCTTGGACTATCTGCCTTCACTTCAAAATCTGTTTTTACAAAGCAAGAAAAAATATTGCTCTGTACACCAAGGCAAGACAGGATCTCTTCACTGTTTTGGGAGTAGATATGGAAATCGGCGATTCTGTTTGTGGTGCCCAGCAGCACAGGGTACTGTGCACCCCAGAGACACAGCCCTTGATTTACTGCTGAAAGCTGCCAGCTGTGTAAAGCCAGAACACTGATGTTTAAACTGCTTTCTGAAACTCTGCTATTTTTCTGTTTCTTCCTGTAGCAATTCAGCAGCTTGCAGCCTGGAGGATACACCCAACACTTCTGCATACTCAGGGACTAACCTCGCCTTCACTCCTACCGCTTCCTGACAAGACATCTTTTACCAGGAAAGGAAACAACTGTAATTGAGCATGGCAGCAATCCATGTTTCCCCACATAATCCTAGCAGCAGAAGAAATGGTTTCCTGTAGCTCCCGTAAGCAAGCTGTGCTGAGGCCCCCCCCTCACTGATACTGCCCATCCCACCTGCCTGTGCTATCCCTGCAAACCCTCACTTCTGCAGGGACCACGTGCCCTGCACTGGCAGAGAGGGGTGGCATCAATAAACTAGCTTAATTAGACACCCCACAGTCATACAAATAATCTAAAACCAGAAAGACTGACTGCCCTGAAGAACTTCAATGAAGCCTCAGCTTTTGACTCTTAACAGAGGTATGGTACTTAACACACTCTCAACCGCTGTAGGTACCATACTCGTGACCTAAATATAAAGCTGCTCATGCAAAACTTCATGGCGCCGGGCTCAGGTTTTTTATCGTCTTAACTAAGCTTCTTGAAGTCTCTTTAGAGAGTGTTTTATTTAGGAGCAGTAAAGCACAGTTATCAGGGGGTTTCAGTTCATTTAATTAAGCTGAATACAATTACACTCTAGTGGGTCTTAAAAATGCAAGAATCTATTTAAATATTATTTAGATGCATATCTTTTAACTACCACAGATTGCACAGGGCTTCATGTTTATATCAATTAGGGATATCAACCCAGCAATAAGAACTTTATCTCTTGCCAGCTTATAATCCTTTCCACTCTGGGATCTCGTATTTTATTTACTCATATCCCTTTATCTGTGTACAGTAAAGATGGGTTTTTTGCTTTCCTGTGTGCTCATACTGCTTCATCATTGCCAAAGCACTTCCTAAGTAGACTAAATAGGCCTCTTACACACAAAAAAGGGGAATATTTCTGCTTAGCAACAGAGCACATCCTACAGAGTCTCGGCTTAAATAATTTTGTGGTTGCCATACGACCCAGGTGTTTCAACCATGTATTTTTCTGAAGGGGCAACACACACTGTATTACTTACAGGAGATCCCCAATATACAGGATGCCATGTGCTTGTTTCAAGGAAGTGCTTAAGCCTGTGGCTGCTGTCAGTCCAGTGGCTCTGCCAGTTAATAAGAGACACGAGAACATTGGATGAAGCTGTATCAGAGGAAGTTCAGACTGAACATTAGGATAGGGTTCTTCCCTGAGAGGGTGGTCCATCACTGGAACAGACTGGAATTGGTCACAGCACAAGGTCTGTCAGAGTTCAATGAGCATCTGGGCAATGCTTTTAGTCTTATGGTTTAGTTTTTTGTAGTCTTGTGAAGAGCAGGGAATTGGACTCAAGTTGGGTCCCTTGCAACTTGAGAGATTCTATGACTCTACGTTGCTTTTACTGGAGACTGAATGCAGCACTCAAGTGATGCACATCATAGTGTGGCACCTGGAGCTGAGACACGAAACTGTTTGAAAAGCCCCATATGGCTAATGAGATCATAAAAAGCAGAAGCTGGCAGAATCCCAGTGTCAATGAACTTCAAAAAAAATTGTGTCTCTGCAAAACTCGGTAGCTGGTTCTCACTGACCCAAGGCCCTGAACCACAGGTTGAAAGAAAACAATTGTAGATAAAGACACTTGGACTTGGATAGCAAGCTAAGCCCACACTTAAGCAACTTCTCTACGCATAGCAACTTGAACATCAAAAGGAGAACAATCTGCTAACTAACCATTTGTCGGGACAGTTGTCATGCCAAAGAAAAACATCTCACCTAGTTGTAAAAGCAACAGTAACACAAGAAGAAAGTCTCAGATGGAAGGACTCACAGACTGCTCTCAGATGAAAGAAGAGACTGCAGTCTCAGGGAACACCACCCCATGAACCCAGCAAGAACAGCAGGACAACCTATGTACCAGGATATATCTGAAGCAACACAAAACCAGTAGCAAAAAAAGATGTTACCACTTTTCACAGTGTGCACCATTATTAGTTTCAAAACAAAGGATGTATAGTAAATATAGTTCCTTCATACACAAAGAATTAGAACTTTAAGGGTAACAGATTTTGCTGTATGATTCTCTCAAGGGGAAAGGAAAATCCCATATTTTCAGATGCAGTGATCTCTTCAAAGCTTGAGAAGTACAACCAAATACACAAAGGTTGGTTCAGAATGAATTACATGTGAACAGGGAATCAGGGCATTCTGGCTCTAGGAAAATAGTAAATTGCACTCTAATCCCCAGCCTCTTTTAGCTAACCAACCCTCTGCTACAAATTACCCGTTCAAAGCATCTGCTGGCAATACCCGGATGCCATAGTTTTACATGACTCACATGCACATCAGTGGTTACCCACCTACAATCTGCATTTATCTTTAAGTAAAAACAAAACAAGGTGCAATGAACTAGACATAGAGGCTTACTTTGCTCTCTGATATCCCTACTCAGCACCTGAAATAAGCCCTATCATTTCTGGACTAGGCTTAAATCTCCATTATTTATTTCCTGTGTGCTCCCTGCCATCCACACCATTCAGCCACCTCCTCTGGGCCTCCACAAAGCCAGCCTGCATGCTGACCCTCCCCTGCCAAGGTCCTGGTGCGTGCTTCAGCCATTTCCTGCCATGAAGGCGACAATTCTTCCTTTCACATGATCTTTCTAAATCCCTCTTCCGAGCAGTTGCAAGTTACCCTTCTCAGCTGGGACTCTTTTCACTTTTCTGGCCACAGAAATACAATTCTGGATACTGAGTCACTGCACCTCCATTCCCTGTCATCCTCTGTTTCCGTTTTATATGAGAGGTATTTTTCTAAGAGAGGCATGAGTCTGGAGAAAAAAACCCTAATTGTTTTATTTAATTTTTTTTTAAACTGCTCAACCCCCTACAGCAACAGATCTGCCTAAGAAAGGCAGAAGGGTCAGGGAGGAGCTAATATACCTTTTCATTCCCCTTTCCTCTCTTTTTCATGGTAGTTTGTAAAATAGCTATCTGTAAGTGTTTTGCAGTAGTTGTTCTTAGGTTTGGCAGATATAAAATGAAGATTTGTACGATCTTTTGTATTCTAAGTACACTTGAGACAAGGATTAAAACACACAAGTAACCTGTCAAAGATTACTTGAAGAAAGTACCATTCCATCAGAGAGAAAAAGCAGCACTGAGAACATCCACATCTTTTTTCCCCCTCCTACTTTTGGTAATTTGGAACTCAGACTCTACACTGACCAAACCCAGTGAGACTCATCATGACTAGGATAACAAGGATATGCAGAAGCATCCTTTTCCCTTCTCATTTATGCATGGCGACACACCATATGTGGCATGAAGCTATTCTTCATTATCATCACGCCAATATTTTGATGAGGTCCTTGACCTTATGTTCTCTGTTAACTTCCTGAGTTTAGACAGCTATCATGCAGAGCTTAAGTTTTACAAAGTTTATCCATCTGCACGTAAATACTCACTCCCTGACACAAAATCTAAACAATACATTGCTGGGTTTGGGCTGAGAGAGAAACAATACACCTCATTGAGCCAAAACATCCCAGTATCCCCTCAATTTGTCACACATCAGAACATGGCACCACAGTGGAGAGGGATTGCACAGGATTAGACTCCCCTTCCTGCCTCGTTCTAAAACACTCAGGAAAAAAGTAGGTGTAATTAAATAGGTAAACAGAATTTTTAAGAACTGACAATCTTTTTGCACTACCTACAACTGAGCAGTCTCCACTGATGAAACCAGAAATAAAACAGACCTTTCCTCCAAAACTCTCCAAACAATGAATGGGACAAACCATCACAAAATATAATGAAAACTAGGCATCCTTCAATTTTTATTTGCACAGTGCACAGAAAGCAAGGTGGAAAGTTTCACACGCAAGCAGGAAAAGTGACAGAGAAACTTAGATAATTAGAAAAGACATCGCGATTTTGCCATCTTACTCTTTCCTCTATAAGTAAAATAACCTCAGAGAAACTTTAGAGAAGGATGGTATGTAAAAAAACCAAAGAAAAATATCCAAAGAATTTGCCATGTACGAATACTCAAAACATGCTCTGTCAGCAGGAAATCTGCCTCTACTCAGCCCTTTTTCTCCAGTGAAATGAAAACAGGCAGACTTAAGGAAACACATCGAGTGGAGGAAGAGAGAGAGGCCTGCTATTGCAGCCACACCTGTGCTCCAGCTGTGCAGGAACATCAGCACCTGTGCACCTTCCCCATTGTACCTGGAGCTGCCTCTGCTGTCAATATTTTTCAGGGCATATGAGCAGCCTGCACAAATTGCAAGTGACCTCAGGGAAAGCAGGAACACAAACAGCTTCCATGGAGGAGATCCCCCACTGTCTTTGCTGTGCTGAAAAAACACACATTTATATGCCAGCAAAAAGTAAATACCTGTTCTGAGCTCAATTAGCCCTCAGCCTGACACAAAGCATCATGTAAATCCAATGAAAAACGGGTCAGAAACTGGCCAACATGGCTTTCTACCACAGGCACTAGCATCCCTGCTCTACTGCCCATCAACTGCTGTATTTCTTGGTATCCCTGATGCAACAGTTGTCTGTGAGCTTTTGACTGCTTGCTTGACTTTCAGAAGAAAAATTTCCTCACCTTACCAGGTTTTTTGTTCTGAAATATAGTATCTTTACTAGCCCTCTGATAAAATGTTGCACAGGGAAATCTGTTCTCCCTAGCCTTTATATGAAACATGACATATTCCCACATGCACTCTGAAGCATTGTGTTTTTAAAGTGTAAACATATGGTCATCTTGAAGATGGAAACTTGAAGACAGGAACCGTGACTGACATACAACGTGCAGTCTGTCCCCACCTTTTCCTGTTTTACAATGGTTATTTATGAATTCTAAAGTGGGAAAGCAACCTAATAATGGAGTGGAAATCACAACCTGCAAGTTGTGGTGTATATTATGTATGAATACAAACACACTTATGTATAAAACAATATTTTTCTTATTTTCATTCTCAGAGATTATAAACTGCAGTTTAAATGCAAAGCATTTGTCATCAGCTTTCAGAGCTACCACACTAATTTGACCAACCACTGAAAGCTCCAAAACTCAAAAGTATTAAAGAATTATTCTGTATAACTCAAGGCTATGTTAAGTCTATGCAGTGATACTGATAACAATATGAAACATGTCTAACATGGAGGATGAAAAGAGATGACCCTCAATTTAGCAATAGAAAAGTATTTTCAATTTGCCCTCCATCGCTAGGATTGCACTAGAAATTTCTGGTGTAAAAATCCCTTTTGGCTGAGTTGCAATATGCAGGAAGCTCTTGCTGGAAGACTACAAGCACAGAATACAAAGAAAAGGAAAGTGTTTCAGAACTGTAACAGATACAGATAAACAGAGATAATAAACAGGAAGAACACAAACACTGAAATATCCCTCCAGTTCTAAGTGCATAAAACACACAGATCCTTCAGCAATTACATATAATTTCTAAGGTATATATTATGACTGATAAGTTATTATCCTGGCAAGCAAAATACCTTAAAAGCCTGAAATGCCATTTTTTCTAAAGTGCAATGTAAGGCACTGCAATCAGCTCTAGCACATATTTTCATCTGAGCTCCAGCTGTGGATGTGCGCTCACTGAAAGAACTTCTAACACTGCCACAATGGTGTAATGAGCTCTCATGTTTCCTCCATTGAGTCAGACTGGGGTTACAGTCAAGCAAGAGAGCAGGTTCCACAGAGCAGGGTCAACCTGGTGCTGGCACTGAAAGGACCAGGAGGCTCAACGCTTCTGAACTTTTGAAGGATTGACAAAAGATGCATTTTCCTTTCTTCTTAAAAGCACACAGGCCACACACTGCTCCACTATAAATAAACTTTGTGCCTTAGGTTCCTGAAGTTTTTATGTAAACAGTGCAGAAAGTAGACCCTTTATCTTTTGTTCCTCTCTTTATCTTTTGTTTTCATCATACCTATCAGCACTGCACAAAGCATCTTCAGTTGCAGGTGAGAGGGTTAGGAGCATCTCACAATCAAGAGATGGCTCATGTACTCTCAATTTAATATTTTAACAAGCATGGTACTGTTTCCACTACCACCTATCAACTCTTGTCATGCTTGCTGCAAAGCTTTCAAAGTATTGCTTTTATTATTATACTAAACAGTTCCCTAAATCTTCGTTAGCGAAGCCTAGCCATGAAACAGTTACCTAATATCCTTTATTCTCACACTCCCCCACAAAAAGAATATACTGAAGGTAGAGAACACTGCAAGATAAAATATTACTAGGCAGTTACCAAAGAGCAAGAATCACTGTATATCATCATAAATACAGGGACAATAATGAAACATATTTATATTCCTGATTATCATATTACCATGCTGGTATGCTTCAATATGTGTGTTTACCTAAGCACATAAAAACAACCATATTTTTTCCATCTGGAGGCCTGATAGTGCAAACTGATCTCAAGAGTATATCCCCATGTCCATGCAGGGCCACAAAGAAGAAAAATCAGCAAAATCTAATGGGTCTGTAGCAGAGGAGATTTGCAATGGCACTCCAACCAGATCACACTTAGATTGCGATATGGATATTAGAAACCAGTCCTCCAATTTATTGCATGACTTTACATAAAAAAGCCTGAAAGTGTGATTTATAAATCATTGTTGCCTTATATTCTTAAGCTTCTCTACTCAATTTTCCAGTTACACCTTGCTTAAAACCATTTTCCAGATAGGTTATACAGTCCCCATTCTCAATTTCAAACTCTTCATAGGAAGTGTGCCTCTAAAACTAGTATGTAGCTCAAAAATGCTTATCCAGCTGTCATTAAAACTTAAACCATTAAGTATTTCATGATACTAATCTTAGTTCAAACAAACCCCACACATTATAACTCTGTGTTTCAAAACATGGCAGTAGACAGGAAAGGTCTGCCATTACCGTAGGCCAGGAAAAATGTTTCCCTCACCTCAAGAAGATCAAAGCAGACCCAGTGTGCTCACACTTGACCCACACCACAGCTACTGCACTGTGGTGGGGGCAGCTTCTTTTGTTTTTAAAGTAGTTATTTCCAGTAATGGAAATCTATGTTGTGAACACTTGTGTCCAAACTGTGTTGAAATTTTTTTCTGCCAATGGAACATTGAAGTCTTTTGATGTCAGGGAGAAGTAGGAGCCCTTCATATCTCTTTACCTAATCACAGAACATGTGTCTACATACATTTTAATTGAGAATATGCTTTTATAGTAGAAACTTAATTGTTACAGACTTGCACATATTAAACCCAGTTCCTTCTTTTTGTTCATTTTCTCATGAAAAACCTAGAATCCAGATCCTTGCAAAGCCACCTCACCATTCCCAGAGTCACAACCACGTTCCTCTTCCTCTCCCACCAATAATGGCATCAGACAAAGAGGCAGGTTCACTAGTCATCAGCTGCATCAAGCAATTACAAAGAGGAAAATTGTTAGCAGCACTTTATGTTAAAACAGGTATTGCAACAAATCACTTTGCTCGGTCATTACAAATTCCTATTCATCCTGTGTTACTGAACCTCCTAAAGTCTGAGCACAACATGTTCTCTACAACCATTAATATTGTGACAACAGGACAAGTGGAAAAGGAGAAAGTCTGTGCTGCTGCATGAAGGGGAAGCTACAACCATAGATTACAAATGACAATAGGGTAACCTGGAAAGGTGCAGAAAGCAGAGCACTGAGCACCCTCTCCTCCACAACCTCTGGAGAGAAAAAAATCCTGAAGGAGCAGAGCCCAGAGCCAAAGCTGAAGCAGTTCAATCTGGGTCTGGAAGAAGAGATTCTGACTCAAATCCCCCTGCCCCAGGCACTGCTCGCTCCCTCCATCCCACGTCGAGCAGTGACCCCGCTCTGCTGTGCCCTGGTCCCTCCACTCAGCTCTCAGGGCTTAACTGCTCTGCTCCTGTTTGCACTGCACATTGTGAAATCAGCATTAATTTCATAGATTTCTAGACAGCATCAGAATAAGTTAATCATTATCTAGTTCCGTAAAATGTCATTTGCTCTGAGATACACTAAACATCAGAGTTTTTCACCTGACTATAGAAAATGGTAAGCAACATGTGTAGCATAATACATTGCATTCCATGTAGTAAAAGTCCTTTAAGTGCTCATGTGCAACACCAATTTTCCACACCAATTTTCACATTTTCTTTCTGTTTAAAGACTGTCATTTTTTCATATCCACAAAAGACAGGAGGCATCATTACAGGCAAATTCTTTCAATGCAGTATTCCACTGCTCCTAAAAAACAGAGAGAGTGTGGTTGATCAACTTTCAAAAGGTTAAAAAAGTATGAAGAAAAAGAGTATTTCCAAGCAAACCATCAAGAGAAAGAATTTGCTTTCAAGAAAGAATGAAGAAGGCACCAGAACCAAAAACTCTTATCATTCTTGACTGTGTAGGGTCTTGTGGGGACTAAACTGTCTAACGGAGACATCTGTTTTATGTGCCCTGATGTGCAAGAAAAAGCCTAGACCAAAGGTTATCTCTATGAGCTGTCTTTCTTCATAAAAGGATTAGCATTGCTATGTATAACATTGCACGGAAAGGGAAAGGAGATGCAACAGGTTAAGTTTTATTACAAAATTGAATCTAACACCTAAACTGACAGTCAGCCACTCTCTGTTTTGATTTCTTTATTTGGAAGCAAAATATACTCCATGGTTTTATAAAATAGAAAAAACAGTATCTGACAGTTTGAAAGCAGAGTCCAGGCCTTCTGGGTTTATCCTTACTGTAGCAACTGGAATATGCTTATAAACATACTCCAAAGTAGAAGCTGGGAAAAAATGTTTTGCATTGGAATGTCCTGAAGTGCTTTTTGAGCTAATTACACAGTGCTGCAGCCACTTTTCTGACACATCATCAATAAAAATCAGAAAAAAACCCCCAAGTATATTTCATTTTCAAAAGCACATTCTACCTGGAGCAGCTACTCAATTGCCTGTGCTTTTCCACAGAGCCATGCTGAGTACCCATGGTTTCAGCTGGAGTGGCCTCTCTGTGCCAAGCAGACATCAGAGAAAGAGTCACCCAGCAAGACACTAGGAGAGGAATGGAGCAGAGAGATTTCCACAGGTCACAGTGACCTAATAATGGTTTAAGAAAGAGCAATCCTGGAAGAAATCTTAGGCTGGTGTGAGCTGGCACAGCTCCTCCTACGACTGCTTTTATCAGTCGGGGATCTACTTCCCTGATCTCTTTAGATATCCAGGTTCCCTGGCTTAGCATCAAGTTCCCCCTCCCCAACTATGTTAGCCAGTATGTAATTACATGTTATCCAGTAGCATTATAAGCTGGCATCTCTCTCTCTTTCAGTTTGTTTCTTTATTACTTTGATAAGAAATTCAAATAGTCACTGAAGCACTGAAAGTAAGATAGATTATATATCTAAATAGCAGGGCTCCCAGTACAAAGCCAAGTGAGCTTTATTGTCCTCAAAACACTCTGTTCTCTTTAGCTAACAGCAGATGGTGGGAAAACACTGGTTTTCTCTTAGCATAACTGCAAAATATTATCAAAAAAGAAATAATTTTATTTTTGTTTCAGCTGTTCTAATTGATTCAGTTGTTTGAAACAAGAAACTATCACTTTGAAATAAAAAACTGGAATGACTTCTAATTTCATAGCATCTGTTTCAAGGTCTGCTCTATCTTTGGCATCTTGGCCATTGAAGACAAAAGCTCCCCCCAAAAATAAGATGCTTCCTTCAGTGAAATTCCTGCTCTATTAAAATTGATCAGAGTTTTGCCAGTGATTGCATTAATGTCAGGATTTGACCCAGCTATTTCCTCCTCTGTGAGAAGAACTTCCCATAAACAAGAGAGGCCCTGGAGTGTCTTTACGGTATTAAGGTCAATAGCCTATATTTTGAAAGCACATCTTTAAAAGAATAAAGTTCACGAATTTCACTTCATGTTGCGATTTGATCACAGATTTGATCACAAAAACCTTCAGACTCTTAACAACAAAGCGTTTGCTATCACCACATCAATACATGATTCTGTGCCAAAATATCCCTTTTTATGGGGTTGAGTTTTTGGCGATGCGGAGAATTTCTATATTACTACTCACAATTCACCTTTTTCTAAACCCTTAATACACTTCCACCATCCACTGTTGCTTTGAATCCTTGAAAATTATAATTACCCAATAGATTCCAACATGCGCTTGCTACAGACTAACCAAAAGTTTTTAGGTATAATTTTGTTATCTAATGAGCTCCATTAACAGCACAAATAGCTTTGAGGTACCTATATCACAGCTGCACCTATGGAATATCACATTAGAAAAGCGCAAAAGGGAAAAGCCACATTTACTTCAGCAAGATCATATACAGCTGCAAGTACACTCAGTATATAAGTGTAAAGAGTTATTATGTGACTTCAAAGTCCATAAAATATGCTGCTTACAAGCAGCACTTGACAGCTATTTGCTTCCCCTCAGGACCTGGGATCTGCCATCACAGGTTCCTGCTAATGAGGTCCTATTTTAAGGAAGCTAATTAAAAATACACAAAGAATGAAATATATTTCTCCGCTGAGTGAGAGGGGCTCAACTGGTATTTTAAGTCACTTCAGTAGTGAATATCAGCTGGGCTGATATCCATGGCCTCTTCCCCTAATCCAGCACGTAGGGCAGATACCGCCACGGTCCACAAGCTTTTCAGCAAGAGCAGCAGGAGGAAGGTGACACCTTCCCCACTGCTCTAACTACTCAGTGTGAGGAGGGCAGAATCAGGCATTTCATCACTTTTATGAAGAACATCTTTTTCACCGTAAGGACAGCAAAGTAGTGGAACAGGCTGCACAGAGAGGCTGTGCAGTTTCAGTCCCCAGAGGTTTTTCAAGACACAACTGGATAAAGCCCCAAGCAACCTCACCGGGCCTCAGAGCTCTGCCTGCTTCAGCTTGAGGACAGGCTAGATGCTGCCTGAGATCCTTTCTAATCTGCATCACCCTACAATCATGGCTTAAGAATGCAATTTTCTCTTTCATTTAATCAACAAACTTTTGACAATCACCTTTCTTCATTTCATTCTAGTTTTCCCTCCCAAGATCCCGGAATCATAGAATGGTTTGTGTTGGAAGGAACTTGAAAGATCACCTAGTTCCAACCCCTCTGCCGTGGGCAGGGACACCTTTCACTAGACCAGGCTGCTCAGAGCCCCCCCATCCAATCTGGCCTTGAGGACTTCCAGGGATGGGGCATCCACAGCTTCTTTGGGCAACTTGTGCCAGTGCCTAAGCACTCATAGTAAAGAATTTCTTCCTAATACCTAATCTAAACCCACTCTCTGCCAGTTTAAAGCCATTCCTCTGTGTCCTGTCACTACATGCCATTGAGAAAAGTCTCTCTCCACCTTTCTTGTAGGCTCCCTGCAGGGACTGAAAGGCTGCAATTAGGTCACCCCAAAGCATTCTCTTCTCCAGGCTGAACCATCCCAATTCTCTTAGTCTTTTCTCACAGGAGAGGTGCTCCATCCATCCCAGCTATCTTGGACTTGCTCTAACAGGTCAGTGTCCTTCCTGTGCTGAGGACCTCAGAGCTGGATGCAGTACTCCAGATGGGGTCTCACAAGAGCAGATCTTGTCTGCCTCTCCTGCCTCTCTCGCCCTGCTAATGCACTTCTTTGGTAGCATTCAAGCTGTTGCAGGACCAACCTAGCCAACCTATCACTACACCTACTTCTTCACTCATAGAGCCATTCCCAGTGAATGTCTACCTTTGTGCTCCCTAGACAGTTTGGATCGTGAACTGCTATAAATCCCAGGAATTTAAGACCCATACTCTCACATAATTGACAACGCAAAAGAAGTAAGCCAGCTATACAGGTCTCTGATGAGGCCTCGTGGACCACAACCAACCATCTACAGACTTCCAGTTGGAAGCCACAAGTTTACTTTACTGCTTGCTTTTTGCAGCCCAGGCTTGAAAGGGACTAAGTTCTAAGTACTACAAAGATGAGCAGTGAAAATGGCACTGGAGTTACCTCTTCCTTGCCTTCAAACAGTGACAGAGCACCAAAGAAGTTTATATTCAGTTCATATTAAGACCTTATTTTACAGCCCCAAAGACCAGAAACTCTTTAAAAACCTAAATCTGTAGAAGGTTGACAACCTGCAGTGAGAAGAGCTTCTGTCTTCCCTCTAATAAGTTATTTTATGAGACCTAATACAAAGGTGTCTTTCCATATTTTTAATTGTGTTGCAACATAAAACACCAACGAAAAAAGAGAGAATAGTGCTGGGTGATGTTTGCAACTAATATAAGCCAGCAACTTCGCAGTCACAAGATGATGCCTTCCTGTAAAACTGACCAACTCTAAGACAAATGACTTCAGCATAGTTTTATTAGAAGATAAATAAAAATTAAATAGCTCTGTTTTCTCAGGAAGCAAACTAGCCTGTATAGCCAAAAGAAACCTATTCAAATTATTAGTTGTGTGAGAATCAGATCTTTTTCTGTGCTGAGCTTCAGCATGCTAGGCTGTTGGTCTGGCCTCCTCAAACACTCCTTCCTGGGCATCCAATAGCACTTTGCTTTTACTAAATGCAGTTCTGAGACCTGCCAGAAAAAGAGAGAAAGAGACTGTTCATAAAGTACCAACTGTGTGCTCCGTACAAACTGGCAGAACTGACTCTGCTTGCATTCTTAGATTAAAATCATTAACAGTGAAAAAGTGTATGCAGTTGGGTGCTATTAAATGAAGAATTTCTATGAAGAAAAGGAATGAGGCAGGTTTTTTAATCTGACTTTGAATATTAACAATAAAGTCCATGTGGTAAAAAGAAATGCAGCATAAAATGCTAATTAAATTCTCTGTTCAATTCTATAACACTTCTGAATTAGATCCTACGGGTTTACTATTCATTATCATCCACGGCAGTTTCCCAAAAAGTATTTCTCATAATATTCTTGAATGTCTGCTAGTTAAATGTTAACAACAGAACCTAACGTGCATCAAGCCTATTCATTTGCTTTTAAAATGAATAAACAGGCACTCCACTGTTGATTACCACATTCCTGTATCCCTGGAAAGCGGCCAGCTCCAGTACGTATATAACATTAGTATTTGTTTTTCTGCCGAGTGGCAGTCCTCTGCGGTAATTATCATCTTGCACCTAAAGTAAATATTATTCTCTCGCTGCAAGTAGAAATAAAGGATTGACTCTTCCTGTATTTTTACTGTTTGCCATCCAGTCCGTCCTGTCGGTACGCTACGTGCCCATTAAACGTAGTTCCCTGAGCCCTCGTTACTGGGGCCATCTCTTTTGTCTGTAACCAGTGAATTACGAGGATTAGTCCCCTCCTCAGAAGATCACCGGCGCAGAAACTCCGCGAGCCGTAACCGAGCAACTCGCCTCTACAAAAACTACCGGGACTAAGAGCTCCAAAGGCAGAGCCCGGGAATGCCGCGGGACCCCGGGCAGCGCTGCGGGATGGGCGGCCGTGCCCGGGGAACTCGCGGGAGTGCCCCCCACGCGTAAGACTTCCCTCCGAAACACGTGCGTGGGATGCAAAGGCTGCAGCGACACCGCCTTCAGCCCAAACTGCACTGAATCCGGCAACTCGCCGGAGCAACCCAGGACAATGCGCCCATTGATCCGGCTGAACCGGCGCTCCCGGGTGTGTCCCCGCCGGTGGGCAGCCCCTGCCCGGACCCCGCTCCTTGGCGATGCTCGGAGCGGCCGATCCGCCCCTTCTAGCACGACAGCCCTGACAGCTCTCTACTCCAACACGGCGATGGTCACCGACGCAACACTTGGCTTTAGCCGTGGAGTCAGTTTTTCTGGGACGTGCGCGTCCGCACGCTGGAACGGGGGCACGCTCCAGCTGGGGCCAACTCCGGAGCAGGTGCTGGGGAGACCAGGCGGGCACCCCTTGGCCCCGCCGTCCCGCGGCAGGCTGCCCGGGCGCCGCGCTCCCAGCTCCTGTCCCGTCCGACTCACTCAGGATGCCCATGCACGTCGCCACAGCTGCGAACACCTCCGACGGTGGCAGTCTCCCGCCGCGGCGGCGGGGCCGTCCTCCGTCCCTCAGCGACCGGCGGCGGTGGAGTTAGCGCGGCTCCTCGGCGCCGCGGCCGGCCGCCCCGCCCCGCATGCCTGCCCCGCCAGCTCGGCCCCGCCGCCCTCGGGACAACGTGGGACGGCCGTCGCCGCCGTCCTCAAACTGTTCGGCCCACCAGGGGGCCAGGCGGTGCAGGGCGGTGAAAGCTCCTCCTGCCGCCCCCGTCGCATGTGGCCGGGTGCCGGGGGCAACAAAGGACCCCAGCGCCGCCCGGCGGGGTTCCCGGCTTCGCCACCCCAAAAGCCGGGAGCCGGTCTCGGGACACGGTGTGGGTTAGCGAGGTAGCGCTTGTTGCTGCTTTCCCGGGCTCCCCTGCGGCGCTTTACCCGCTGCCGGGAGCTCGGCTGGCGAGCCAGCAGCGTTTTCTGAACGCTCAGAAGAGCCGCCGGGAAGTGGTGTCAGCCCCGCGGCAGGGTAGGCAGGGTAAGGGGCGCTGGGTAGTTCAGGTTTTTAGTTTGCGTACCAGGACCGCATCGTTCTCCTGAGGAGAGGTGATCCGTCACCGATCGCCCCTGGGGAGGGACTGTGGGAACGCTGTCTCCCCTCCGTCGGTGCCTCATGCTTCCTGGTACTACCCCCTTCTCCTCTACCCCCTAATAGTCAAATTAAATAACTGCTAATTACAGACAGCAGCAGGGATGCTCCTGCATCCTTCTTGGAGACTGCTAAGTGCCCATACATCGCGCACACACACGCACTGGTTGGGGAAGGCATAGTAAGTAACAGTGGCCAAACCCCAGTGCCCGTGGATGGAAGGAGCAGCAGAGCTCAGTGGGAGAATGCTGACCAAGGGCCTGTCCACCACCTCACACCTCACTCCCAGCTTCTGCTGTGATCAGCAGCAAGAAAATCCTTCCCTCTTAGTGCTCATTCCTAAGCCTCGAAATGGTTAGATTCTTGAAAAGCTACTGTTTCAAGCTGCCATTTATTGGAAGTACCTACATAGGTTGGGGGGAGGGGGAGGAAGTGATGTATTTAAATGGATTTTGAGAGCTCACACCATGAGCAGTCAATAGATTATCCAACATCCCTCCAGCCCTGCTTGCTGCCAGGCTGTATGTTACGTGCCCTGCACCACCCAAATGCATCTCAGAGCCTGGCCTAGAACTTGTGCTCCCCTCCAGGCTCCCAGTTTAGCCCCAGGGTCTCCCCTCAGTCTGCTTACCAGCCCTACGGCTGACAAGGCTCACACTGATCACGCAGCACCAGTGGCATGGAAGGGCTGGAGCAACAAATGATACCATTTGCTAACAGGGCTAAAAATAGTATCTGGAGAAGGCATAGAGGAAAAGTGGGGTGACTGCACTCTTCATCTTCTCTCTATGTTCTCAGAAATGCTCTTTTTCTGTCCTCAAAGCTAGGACTGCATACTTTACTAGCACTGGAGAGAAAAGCTGGTCAAAACACTTCCTTTCTCATCAACTGCTACACAAAGAAAGGGACAAGACTTTTTAAAGCACTGTGTTACAGCAGCTTTTGCTGGAGTGGTGAACAGCACACACAGAACAGAGAAAAGGAGGTGGGGAGCACAGGCAGAAAAAATAAAAGAAAATTATGCTGAGAGAAAGTGGTAAAGAAACCACCAATCATGTAGAAATGTGCACATGAGAAATAATGAAAGACCAAAGCCAGGTATAAAACCTCTTCTAATTGACCTTTAAATTGTACATGAGTATAATCCTATGAAGTATGAGGATACAGGCATGTCAGTGAAGTCTCTCAGTACTTGAGACGGCTTGCGTAACTCAAAACTGGTTTAATTAGTCAGGGATAATTTACTTAGTGACCCTCTGAAATTCATGTTGAACCACTTACAATAGTAATATCAACTTACTTTAAAATATCTGAACAAGGCACACTTGATCTCAGAAGTTAAGTATTCTGGGGTCCTCATGCACGCTCTCTGCTGTACTTTGTCTTTTTTATAGATGGATGCATATTAAGGAAAAAAACCCAAATGAACCAACACCTTTGCAGCACAAAGTCTAAAACCCCCTTGTTGTGTCTTGGGCAGCAATAGATTAAGATCAAATAGGTGCAAGAGGCATCACTCCCATTTGCTTTGCCCCTCCCTGCCAACCAAGGTCATTGCTCCTGTGCAATGATGACTACACCACTTACAGAAGCAGGTCCTGAATATCCACACTTTTCAGCCCTGCAGTACAGGTAACAGAAACTAGATTATAAATTGTGGTGGTCCAAGAGCTGCTTCCTGAGCCATGATATCATCCCTTTTGTGGAGGCAGCAACTTTCATCAGCATAGCATAATGCATGGCTGTGACAGTCTTCCCCTCAGCCTTTAATTTATCTGAGACACAGAACCTTTGATTATAAGAAACGGAGATAAGGAAAGAAAGATCTTGACTCCAGGAGCAGTTGCTTTAAAAAACAAATGGACATGAGAGAATCAAAACAAATCCATGCCAGTTTACAATAGTTACCATCTTCTATGGTCTTGCAATTATAGTATTTATTCATTTTCAGACTTTCACAAGATGCCATTTTTGCAAGACATTCAATGAATATGGCATGCTAAAATATTCCCTGCTCTTACCTCAAATAGAACCACGCCCTCCTTCTATATATCACAGGGTTCCTCTATTTTAATGATGTCAATGTCCTGCAGAACAGGGGTATTTTACAAAACCAGCTGCAACAAGAGTATGAGTTTTAGAACAAGCAGAAACTCAAGTCTTACAAGGGTTTTGAAGCCCAGCTATGAGTGCAGTATTTCATTTGTGTTACAAAGTTACAAATTATTTGAGATTTGGCATGTTAGAATACAGTTTTTGTTTGCAGTTCTATCTGTTGTTGTCTAGACGATAACTCAAGCAACCACGAAAGACTGCTTTCTAGAAGCATGTTGTGCTGGACCTCTGTACAGCTACTGGGAAGAAATAAATCTGGTCAATTTTCTGAAATTTTTGTGACATATCACAGAAGCTCTGACGAGGTGTGTAGCATTTGGAAATCTTGGAAAACGGTCATTGTGCACCTTGAGGGCAGCACTAGGCAGGAGGGCAACAATCCTGATATGATTCCCCAGTGCGTCACACTCACAGTGTGGCTATGAAGCTCCTGCAGTTGTTCTCTGCAAATCTCTAAACTGGAGATGGAGACAGTTGACACATATGTGGTCAATCTAGTTTTGCCGAGTTATGGCAGATGCACTGTGCATATGAGCATATCCTCCTATCACACCATCAGTTATATGTAGGTGTACAGTTCCCCACATCTACAAACCAGGCAGGATTAACCAACTTGGAGAGCACTCCAAGTTCAAGAGAGATCTTATTCTAAAGGGATACTCAGAGCAGAATCCTAGCTTCAGGTTAAAGTGGGCCACAGAGAAGCTCATCTTTCTCCTTTCTTTACTGATGGTTTGGGGAGATGGCCTTCAGCAGGACATACTCTTTCTGTGTGAAAAGCACAAACTTCAAACACCTGGGTCATTAGGCAAAAGATGACAATCTTTCTGTCCCAAAGTAGTGTGTACCATCTCACCACAGTGTCATACAAAAGTGACACAAGGGTTTCAACAAAGCATTTAATAACGAAAAATTGAAATATGCATCAAAATAAACTAGAAAAGCCAACATGCACTATCATAACCAGACTATCACAACTGCTGTCTTCCACATCAAAGGCATTTGATCCAGCAGATCTACACCATAAACAATCTCGAGCACTTTGATATCAACTTTAAACTATATGCAAGAGGGAGAGATCAGGTTGCCTTGGAAAGGGGATCATGCTCCACAGAGTAAATGGACACCAGACTTCATGGGTTCCTGATTGGTGACCTCAGGGTAATGGCTTCCTGCTCAAGAGACCTGGCAATTAACTCTGCATGCATGAACAAAATATATAAGGTTTCTCAACATCACTAACAACACCCTGCCCAGTATATCAAGTCTAAATTGGAACATCAAAGTGTCAGAGAAATAAATAAGCAAGCCATTGTATGCACAGAGGCTGCAGGGAAAGGGAGAAATAAAATTTCCAGCTAGCCACTACAGGTGACTGGCAAAAGCACTAAAACTCTTAACACAATCACATTACAATGCAACACACTATTAGTAGTGATTGCATCTTCTTTTAGCTCTTTCCCTCTTACCCCTTGGTGGAGGTCATCAAATTGAAACATGCAAAGTTTCACATCATAGCCTTTGATTGGAAATGCAACCCTTAGTCATTGCAGGCTCCATCCCATCAACTCATCAATATCCATCCTGAAACAATTTTATCTTATTGTCCTTGCTACATTTTCCTTCTAAAACATCATTTCTTTTACTTCTCACCTGAACTTCATTTTTAAAATATTTTCCCTAAGAATTACTTACATAATATTATTATTTCTGGTAGCATGGTCCTTTGGAGTGGTTTTCTCTACATCACCTGAATCAGTCAAAGGAGCCAGCAACTGCTCTCCAACAGAGAGCAGACATGCTGGCAGCTGCTTCAGAAAGTCTCTACTGTGAGGCAGGATGGGGACCCACACACTCAACCCATCAGCTGATCTGACAGACAGGCTGTTGCTCTGTCTCAGACAGTCCTAGTATGTACAGGCATACTACAAGAGAGCAAGATCCATCATGTGCATTTGCACATCAGACTTCTGTATATTCCAAAAGGATCATGTTTCAGCATCGTCTGCCAGTTAAACAACTACAGAAAATATTCCTGACTTTGAAAGTGATACAGACAGTACTTATCCTTATGGCTTTAAAATAGACAGTATTTAGACCATATACTCTATCCTATACAGTCAGAAATTGTTATTTATTCTTTTAGAGGCTTAGCTGTCAGCTCCCAGTCTTACGAGTATCACATCACAGCAAGAATGGCACACTAATATGCCTAACACAAACCAGATGGAGTTAAGTCTGTTTAATTCTATCAGTAGAAAGCAGTTAGGAGCAATGAATTGCTTTATTCTGATAAAAGTCTGAACTCTCCACATTACACCTGATCCATTATTCCCCTAGATATCAGTACCTTACTAGATTAAAAAATTAGAAGGAGGGAGAGGTATATGTCCAGGAAAATCATTCCAGTAGCCTTAATGTTTTGGGCTAGCACCACACTCAGTAGACACTGAAGTACTGCTAAGCTTGGCAGGCTTCGTTTAAAATACAGTGGCTGTGATTTTGCATGACAAATCATATAAAGAAAACAATCTAACCATAGCAAGTATCACAGCCCTTCTGGATTGTAATTTTGACTCATAAGGAGAAAGGAAAGTTAATATCCTTCCCTTCCTGGCCACAGGTGTGCTCCAGAAAGGTCTCTCATATCCTGCCCAGTTCCCCTTTCTGCCGTGGAGCACAACAGTGCTGGGAGGCAGTAGGACCAGCTCAGCCAGTGGAGGGGCTTTGGGAGCTGGAACTGGTAAGGGGCTGGTGAGGAGTGCACACCCCTAAGGAAACCACAGCCATGATCCTGCTTAGGTGCACAGCACGGCACTCCAAAACTGCCTGCAGATCAGGACTCCAGCTGCCTCCTGCAGTGTCAGGCAGAGGCACTGTCTGGAGAATTTCCAAAATTTACTAAGACTCTTTCTTCTTAATGTTATTTACTTCTGCCTTCTCCACCCAAACTCAGCATCCCTTCTTCTCTAGCCACATGGCAAAGCCAGCTTTGATACTTTGTTATTTCCTGTTAACATCGAAATAGCATTCATTTTCTCTTAGCTTTCTGCAGCACTTTTTACAATTTTTTTTAAACCTTAATTATTTTAAAATTTCTAAACCTTAATTAAAAAGGATTTCAGCATCCTTTGGGATATCTAGGGCTAGTCTCTGCACTGTCATTCACAGGAGCTCACTCAACTGATTATGTTCTTTTCGTAAGTGCCTGCTAGAAGGGATGCATACAAATCTTTTTTATAAGAGACTTACAAAACACATAGAGACAGAACTATTTAGCTCAGTGTCCTTTGACTGCTCTCATCCCAAATAATTTTAGAACAGTGGAAGTGAAAAAGGTGAAAAACAAGCCTCAGAACTGGGAATAGGACTTCAGGCTCTCCTTCTTCCAAATGCAGTACCCTTTGATTCCTTTGTTGAAACTCTTAGTGAATTACTAATGAAAAGGAGTCTGATGATCTTGAAGCACATCATAAAAGCAGCATAAGCTTCAACTTAATCGTGTATGATAGCTGGGTATTTCGGAGATGCTCAGTGCTTATGTCAGTGCTGACATAAGTATTACACCGAGTTGGCTGTAGAGTTGGGAAGTGCACCGAGAGATGGCCAGCCTCACAGAGTAACACATTGCTACTCACTTTGCGACCAGCACACATTTTTAAAATAAGAATGGATGCACCTCAGAGATGATGCTTATTGCATCTCCCTTTGAAAGGGAAATTAGCTTTTTAAAAAAGTATTACTTCCTGGAAAAAGAAACCCAAGAGCTTTCATTAATTTCAATCTCATTAATTGTATCTTTGCAAAAGCAACCAAATATGAAATGCAAATGTAGATCTTAAAAAAAAAGTTATGTGCTGCTGTTAATATAGAGATAAAAATTTAGAGAGTTGTCCTTGGCAAAATATTACAGCAAGGTACACGTGACACAAACATGTCAATGGTAGAAACTTGGAAGAAAACAAAAGAAGAAAAGTTGCTTCACTTCTCTTCCAGAACAGATCACTTCCACCCAAAAGTCACCTCATCCACACTCCACCTAACATCTATTTCCCAATTAAACGTTACCCCAAAACATAACAGAGCACAAATTTTTCCTCAAGTGTTTCTTTAAAAGTTAATGCACTCCCTCTCACCACCACCTGCCGGAACAAGGAGCAAACAGACCCTACCAAAGCCTGATTTTCAGTTCCACAAAGATTCAGAACTGAGCTCAGACGTGTCACTTTTAAGACTATGTCCTAACATAAATATATTAGTAGTGAAGGAGTAGGTGGGCCTAGTTAATGCAGAAGCTGACCAAAGAAACCTGCCTGATGATCTCAGGTGACCACCTCTAGCCACAGGTGACCAGATGTGATAATTTGATGTTTCCTTGCAGATCATGTCAGCCCAGGATCAATTCTCCCTTCTGCAGCCACTTGAGAACAACATACGGGCTTCAACCTCTTCTTTCTGATCAGCTTCTGCTGGGGTAACTCCTGCTCCATCACCAGCTTCTCCTCCTGCTTCCAGCTCTTAGAAACAGCTCTCATCAGCTTTCTTCCCTCACTTTGCAAACAGTTGCCCTATTTTTCCTTTTAAATGCTTCCTGCTCATTCTCCAGAGTACCACATCAGACTAAAACATGGGTGTCCTCCCCATCCCAGAGCTGCACCCTGGGTTAGCTGACCCTGGGTTAGCTGACCTGTGTGCCACGCAGCAAGCCCAGATATGTACATAAAGAGATAATTTATGGGAAAGCAAATGGCAGTTGACAAGCAAGCAGGCAAGCAGTTGTGTTGCAAATGGTGTTTCAGTTTCTGTTGTAATGATAAGTGTTCAAAACTCACAGATGTCAGACACCTGAAAATTACACTTGTATTTAAATGTAGTGAAATTTGGAAAGTGAGACTTTTGGAGTGCTTCAGCTTCAATTGTCTAAGTCATCAGGGTGCACTTAGGTCACATCTTCATCCTTTTACTGGAAAATAAACCCCAGAATTTACATTTCCATTATTTAAAAAAAACAGCAGCAAATTGAATTTTTTACATCACTGGCTGCAGGTTGTAGGATGTTAAATAAATCATAAAGCCAGTGCTGAAATCAGAAGCATTCACAAGACAGTGACAATGTAGTCAAGATGATAAGTATTCATTTCAGCTGTGGCTGTAAACATGGGCATGAGCTTGATTCACAGAGTCTGTGCTCCTCTGGAGAAGCCAGACTCTTCACTACCTTGCAAACCGTACAATCAATCATTCCAGACTTCCTCTCAAATCAGAGTTTCGAATTGCCATGGAAAAATGTATTAAAACCTGCTCTACACTCCCTAACAAGAGTTAAGAAAGGAGTGGAGAATTATACCTGATCTGTACATTTCATTTTTCCTATATTGTTAATGACATGTTTCACTTCATAAAACTTCATCAAGTAATAGAGATAAGAGAGAAACATCTCTATGCAGCCAGGCACACACTGTGCATTTTACATCCGTAAATTCATTGAAGGGACACAAGACACTTATTACTTCTGTAACACAGTGAGGAGGGGGAGTAATTCCACCAAGCAGCTGCTTCCAGCTAGGGCAGCTCAGCTGGAAAGTAGAAGTGCCTGTCAAACTAATTAAAGTGAGAGGAAGCCGTCTATCTGAGACTCCAGCTTTTAAGCACTGGCCAACCCACTCCCAAAATGTAATTAAAAAAAAAAAAAGACAAGTGAAAACAGGCTTAAGCATTGCTGAAAACATACCTCCAAGCTATTCTCTCAATAAATATTTTGGGAAATTCATGAACAGAAGGATTATTGAGGCTGTGGTGGTGTGAGTGGGAGGAATTTACCCTCCACAACTCAACCAACTGCATCGATGATGACACAACAGCCCTTGAGGGCAGTGAGGTTACTGCATTGGCTCCATGTTGATAAAGTTGTTTTGTTTAAGTATATGTAGAGTAGGCTGGTATCTCTAGTTCTCAGAAAAAATGAATGTTCATTTGCAAGGATTTAATAATTAGGCAATTCTGTTTGAAGGCCAAATGTGCTTCTTCAGTACAATGTGTATCCTGTAGCAACATATGCCTAACAAAAAGTAATTGAGATTTGGGTTTTTGAAAGTTACTAATACACTTGATCCCAGAAGTGCATCACATGTTCCTTTTGACTTCTGTGGGAAGATGTGATTTATGAGAATAAATTTAAACAAACAACTGTTGCTTGGCTAGATGAAGGTTAAAGGGACTGGAAAGGATGCAGCGATTATCTGAAAGCATGAAGGGTGTGTAAACACCAAGGGGAAACTCAGATTGCTGAAGAAAGCTCAAGAGGGTGTAACTCGGGGCAATGAGATAAATATATGTGTTTTTAAGCCCTGAAATACTGGCTCATGAAACGATGACATTATTTGCGTATACAAATTTCAAAGTCATTGCTGTTTGTCATTGAGGACAGAATGTGTGAAAATGAATTAAAAGGAATGAAAAAAATTTGCTATATTGGTGAGGGGAGTATGAGAGAGAGCAAGAGTGACTCTGTGTTTTGAGGACAAGCCAAGTGACATTATGGAGTCACTTTATATTATCTGCTGTCTCTACCACTGAGGAGGCAGCATCAGGGATGGGCGGTGAGCCCACAGGGCTCTGGACTAGATACAATCCATGACTTAATTTCACATGACTTGCAGCTACATGAATTATTTTGTGTGGTTTTAACGGATAATTCTAAGGGGTATGCTATCTGAGCAATTGCCTAAGAAGTCTGAAAAGCCTATGTGGCCCTTAGGTTCCCCATGGTTACACATGAGGCATTTAGGGAATCCATAAGCACGTGGTAAGATGCCAGCAAGGTATTGGGCCTCATGTGGATGATTTTCATTACTCCCCAAAGTTCATGTTTTTATACAGAAATCTAAAACTCCCGGAGAAAAAAATATTATATTATTGTATATTATTATTTATTTATTATATTTGTATGTGTAAACTTCATGAGCAGACACAGCTAAGAAAAGACTACCTTTTGACTTGCCAAAAAGATAAACTCCTTACCTCCTAAAAAATATCATGTTGTGATACCTTTTTAACTCCTCGTATCTTCTGGGTACATACTAACAGATATGGAATTCTTATGAATAGAAAGGAAATATAATTGTACTCTTGGGTAGTTACTTAAAGCAGTTTTTAATGTATCAAACTTATGCCTTCTATTGCCTGTACTTGCCCAGCTAGTGTTTATGTTTGTCTGCAACCAGAAAGTAATTCAAAGGACCTAGTTATTCACAGCACCCCCAAACATGCACAGTATTATCCTAATCTGTAACTAGATTTCAGCGAGGGAGAGTTTTAAACTATTTTAGCACCTACTATTTCCTAAAGAAGTGTGCATGTACCTAGTAACAGAGGTTAAATAGCTGAATTGTTTTATATGGATGTATGAGAAAGGACTGTAACAGGCTTCATGTATGACAGACAAGTCATGGCAGTGTCAAAGGGCCAAACCATACTAGAGTATGTAGTGTGCCTGGTGTCTTCAAATAAGCGTAACCTGTTCACATTCCTCCAAGAATGCCCAAGCTTGGCTTTAAGATACAAAGATTTTGGCAGCAATAATGACTGCTGCCCCCATCTCTTGTTCTCACTTCTGTGCCACGGTAATTACAAATGAGGCTCAGGAAGAGGAAGGTTCAAGAAGGCTAAGAGAAGGCTAAGGGAAGGCAATCATAGGGCTGGCAAGACATACAAATGAGTTATATAATGTTTCTTTTTCCACCTTATTATCCTGTAAGAGTTTTTAAACAGCCAAATGGATTTGACAAGAATTAATTGTGTCAAGTCAATCTAATTTCCTTCTTTGGAGGATAATTGGTAGTGGATAAGAAGTAGCAGCAGATGAAATACATATTGAATTTAATAAGATTTCTATCTTATCCGACACAGCTGATACCATTAAAAAGTGGTACACAACTGGTTAAAAAAGCACTTTCAGAGATTAGTTTTCAGTTGCTGGTGGCTAAAGGGAAAGAATATATTGAATGGGGTTTTGCAGGGATCTGTTCTTCAATATTTTAATTAACAGACTGGTCAGCAGAATAGAGAATATGCTCACTAAATTTACAGATGACAGACAACTCATGAACATGAATCAAAAATGTCATCTTGCTGCAGAACAGCAAGTTTCATAGTAGGACATACTAGTACAGGCAGTAGGATACAGAACCACATGCAAGGTGTAGCAATCTATAAGCTGCTCACCAAGCCCAAGTCTTCACCTGGAGTACTGGGTTGTATTTTGACCCAGCATGCCCTAGACATCAAAATTGACATGGACTAATGGGAGAAAATGTAGAAGACAACCATGTAAATGAGTTGTTTACAAGCAGAGATTGAAAGGATGAGGATGCTTTATCCAAGACAAAAGAAGATTGCCAGAGAATAGGATAATAATTTTCAAACACATAAAAGCTTTGCTTCGCTAAGAAAAACAAACTTCTCTATCTACTGGGGATAGGGCAAGAATGAACAGGTTTAATTGCAGCAGGGGCGATGTTCAGTTAAACACTAGAAACAGCTTTCTAACTGCAAGGTTCATAAGAGCAGTGGAATTGATTGCCTGGGGTCAGTGTAGTGCCTTCATCACTGTCTAGCCTGTTCTTCAGAGCCTCCCAACAACATCCCATTGTTTCGGTACAACTAATTCTGCTCTGGGTCTTGCAGTTGGCTAAATAACCTCTTAAGGTTTCTACAGTCCTTTTTTTTTTTTTTTCTAAATTACTTTTTTTGTATTTTTAGTTCTTTAAAACCAGACTGTGAAAGCCCAGTTCACAGCAGCTAGCACTCACTCAAAAGGACATCTGAATGGCATTCATGCCAAAAGGCCAACATACAATGCTGCAAGTTAGAGTTTACAGGTATCAAGAATACCACAAAAGGGCATTAAAATTCTTTATATGCCAGTGCCGCAGAAATCATTATCACTTGGAGAACTGGAGAATTTTTATACAGGTTACTTGTAAATCTTGTGATTTTGATAGTGAACTGAAGATCTATCCCAGAGTTTGCTACCACCTGGCCTGCTTTTAATATTAACATTTGCACAAGATGTTTAAGTGTCTGTGGCAGCATGTAACTGATATGACTGAGGATGGCAGTTGCCAGAGGGACAGGCTGCTGCACAAGGAAGCCAAGAATCTCAAACTCAGTATGCTTCATAGGAATGATCTTAAAAATTACAGCTGCTCAAGGGCAAGAGGTTTGTTAGTTCATTTATACTCCAACTGAAATGCATTAAATATTTGTTTGGATATTCCTACCCCTCTTGGTCATATCCAGTGACGATCGCTATTAATTACAGCTACCTTTCTGAAAGTGAAATCATCACCTTCTTTCTCCAAAGCAGCAATTTCTGAGGAAGCATATGTGTCTTTCAGGATTTAAATACTGGAAGCACACTGCAAATGTGGCTTTCTTGTGTAAACCAGATCTGCCAAGGAGTGTACAACCTTTAGCAGAAGCTACAATCAAAATAGTTGCTCTGTGTTTTTTGTATGAGACATGTATGTGCAAGAACTGAGCATCATGGTGGCGTGCCAAGATTAGCAGAAATGATTGGGGCATACATTCTTCTCTAAGACCTTTTGGAAATAAGACCATCACTGGGTCTGAAATCTCAAAACTGGACATTTGCAGAATCCTTCCTTTGCGAGTCTGAAATGGGGAGGAGGCATGGAGAGATGTGCATTCACACATCCCTAGAGACAGCATTTCACAGACATCTCCATGTTTTGTACACATATTCAATTACCTATGTCATTATGGGATTTCATAGACAGGCAGCACTGCTGTTTATATTAAAATAGATGCACACAATAACATCTGTGGCTACAGATGTATGTAATGCAATGTATGGTAACCAAGTCAACAGCAAGTGACTAACCAGCCAAAATGGCAAATTCAGAAGCAAGAAGGTATGAATTCCCAAAAGGTTTCCCAGATCAGTTAGCGAGTTATCGCTCTCACTCTTCATCTGGCAGTGAGTTAAGTGAGCTGCTGATGAGGAAAAAAGTGCTGTCTAAAACTCCACAGCCCACACTTTCCGAGGCAGGATGCATGGAGAGAGTGAGAGTGACTAAGGTTTTGTCAATTAGATCCAACAGTAAAATGGCATCCCATCTGTTCTACAAATGTCAAAGAGCTCCTTGGCACCTGTCTGGGGGAAAAAAAACAACACAAAAGAGCAAGAGTTTACCACAGGTTTAAATATTCCTGTAAAACAAAGGACTCTTTGTGCTAGAGCTTTCTGCAGCAAAAGTCATTTGGAAAAGTTTGGAATATTTTTTTGGAGTAGGATTTTATATCAGAGGGTGAAAAAAGGGAAACCCTTTCTACATTTCTGCCTTACCACAAAAGTCAGAGTGAGTTTTGTAACTTTAAAGATGCAGTAATTGTAACTAAAGACTCCACTGGTAGGAAAACTCCCCCCTCTCAAATACAAATTTTGAAAGAGAAATGAAGTTGTCAACTTACATTTTATGTATCTCATTTCCCTGCAAGAAAGGCCTAAACACAGTCCTAATGCACAAGGTACAATACCAATTGTAAATCACCCACTCACTTCTCCGGAAAAAAGAGCAGTGGAAAGGAGCAGTAAAAAGTTTCCTTTCTCCTTCAATACCCAGGCAGGATGGGGAGAACTAGTCCGTTCTCCCTGTTGCACTGAACAGACACAAGGTCTCCTCTGAAATCCCAGTCCTCCATTTCTGCAGCCTCTCTGTATTAGCTGTTTATGCTTGCTTTAAAATGTCTGAAAACCAACACAATTTGCACAAAACACAGAAAACTAGTATTGACATGGATAAAAGAAATGACCAAAGCTTCTGAAAAGAGCTTTTTTTCCTTTCCCCCCCCATCTTCTCTGTTAAAAAACAAACTCAATCTAAAATCATCAGTGCTTGGACTTCATGACAGCTGACAATTACCTCGGCAGCTGTGAAAGGGAGCTCCCTCTTTTTAAAGCAAGTTGTTCTTACTGCCTGAACTGCCACAATGACAGCCATCCACAAGTCAAGATATTACAATTCTTGCAGTAATAATGAGTGGCAATGTTACCAAAATTAGAGTTACCAAAGTCAGAGGAACATAGAAGTAAAATGGGAGCTTTGTCTACACACAGGATTCTGGAAAGTCTAGAAGTAAATAGGACAGGAATTAATACAGAATTAGGAAATGACAGGTAGTGGGACCATGATGAAATTTTTCATGACAAGTGTCTGCCCAAATACATCTTTTATGTTGTTCCAGTTTCTTAAAAAGTTTTGTTACTTTAATATTATTTAGCATGAATTTAGTTTTAATTACAGAAGCATTTGGACACCTCACCTAAACAAGATCTTTCCTATTATACTAAATAGTGCATATAGATTAAGAACATTTTCACTCTACATCTGAGTCAGAAATAGAGGGTGAAGAGGCACAAAGATGAAGTTATTTGCAATGAGAAACATGGCAAATAAGTAATAGAGCCAAAAATGAAATCAGGATCTTCCTAAGTTGTGGTCCAGGGCACTGCCGACTGGACCACGCTGTACTCCTTGTGCTGTAAATAATCATGTACCAGTCCAGACTGCACATCACATGCTCCATGACTCTAGGAAAGCAAAGATATTTTAGGAAGTGATCTGTTTTGCTGGACACATCTTTAACACAATGAAGCATAACAGAAATAAACCTGCTAAACACATTACAGCAACAACCACAGAAAATACACAGCTCTAAGGAGACACTCTTCTAAATGGGAAGGGGAAATGCTTTGTAATAAAGCCCCAAATCATGTGAAGACGTGGGAGTGTTTGCTGGAAAGTAATATTTCTGTACTATAAAGTGCATGCAAAATGCAGTTTCAAAAGAAACTGAAATATCAAATAATTTTAAAGTCAAGTCTTTCTGTGAGGAAACTTGATATATTTAAACTAAAAGCATTATAGTCTGGAGAACTTCATCAGCACAATGATCATTGTGGGAGGTAGCATAGGGACAGATAGTCATATTTCAATTGTATTTCCCATACAAAATTGTATTAATGATAACTATAGAAGTAGTGGATACTATATCACAGGAACCCATGGCCATCATTTACTAACATGGTATTAAAGATGGAGAATCACGGAGTATTTAACTACAACTGCACTAATGTAGATTTATAAGAATCACAATGATATCTCTTCATTTCAGGCTCTCACATCTTTCTGGATTTCGTGTTACCTCCTCATATTGAAAACTATATGACAGTATGGTGAAAGGGGAGAATGAGAAATGAGACATTTAGAATAATCTAGCTCCCAAAGTCCTTTCCAGACCAACATCAATGGAGTAGAAAATTGCTTTTGAAACCTCTGCTGCTAATCTTCACTGCTTAAATAGATAGCAGATGCTTCCTCTTATTTACTAGCAGCAATGAAGGTAACAAACACTGTGAATTCACCACTAATTCCTAACAGATTGTTTCCGAAGCTGTGGTTTTCCGCTTGTGGTTCATGGACTTCTGAAGCCTTACTAAGTATCTTAATGCAGTCCTTATAAAGCCATCAAGAAAATTTCTTAGTTTTAATAGCCTTAAATTCACCACACTGATTTGCCTCTGTGCCTAGACATCTTTAAGAAAGATTGCAAATCACTTTTTCTGAGTTTCAACCAGAGGCTGAAACTACTAGATAAGTTACAGTGCCAGATCAATGGTTAAATATGCAGAATATGCCATTAAACAATGGTACATACTAATGGAAGCCACAGGCAATGCATGGGACTGTTGCAAGCAAAAAATATGTGGGATAATTAGTTATTCTGGGGCAGTTTAGTAGTCGGTTCTCATGACAAAGTCCTAACAGTTAGTTGACTAAGTAGCATAGAGGCCCTCAAATACACATACACTGCACTAAACTGCTCCATCTTTAAAGTACGGAGGAAGAAGCAATTAAGTGGAGGAGGTGGCAGTAATATTTTCAAGGAAATGACAAACGCTCTTTTAAGACATCACAAGACATCTTTTAAGACATCTTCCAAGTTTTTTTAAAAAACTACCTAGAAGTTTGTTTCCCTTGGTTAGAATATTGAGCCTCTTCCCTTGCTGTTGTTTGCTCTTCAATTTATCAGGAGCCCAGGCACACTCTGTGTGTGTGGGAAGAGCTCATGCCCCTCTCCAGGTGCTGAGCCTCCTTAGTGACCTCCCTCCATGCATAGTTCTGGCCTTTTTTAGGAGGGGCAAAAATCTTCTCTTCCTTCAAAAAATGGAACTGGAAATGCCCAGAAACAAACACATGGTTTTCTAGGAAAAGCTAGACAAATTTGGACAATAATTGGGCTAAATGAGAAGGCACAGGGACTCCCTCAGCATCACCTTGGACCCTACCCGCTAGTGTAAAAGACCAGGCAAAGGAGAGGGGTACACATGGACATGTGGGCATACATGCATATGGACATGTTTGGGCTGGATGCAGAGGCTGTGCAGAGGACACTGCCAAGAATGCTTTGACTTCTTTGATCACAGGATAATGGCTTCATGACAGATTCCCTGCTATTCTACTGTTATCCATCTAATGAAGAAAGACAGAAAACAACAAAGTGAACTAAATTCTTCCCTCCCAACTCAAACAATGTAGACAGCAGCCAAAACCCATGGAAGTGATGGAAAGGAAAAAAAAAAAGCACAAACTCTGAAGAGGGGAAGAAGGGAAAAAACTGGGGTTCACTGTAAGGTCACAAGAGGGACAGAAACAAGAGCAGCTCACTCTGTCCACCATATTAAAAGCCCATGTGCTAATAAAATAGCCATGAGGAATAAGCCAGGAGGAACTGTGTATCTTAATGTGTAATAAAGTATTTGATTTAACCTGCATAAGAGAAACTTTCTGTGAATTCACAAAACTGAAATACAACTGCAGAAAGTGTACAGCTTCTTTGGGAATTATAGGCAAGGGAGACGCCTGCAGTTTATTTCAAAGGTAACCTACACTAGTCCCAAACTCTGGAAAGACAGAGCAGAAAGCCCAGTTAGTTTGGGGGCATTAATAAGAAGGGAAAATAACATAAGTTCTGATACTGTTCAACACCTCCTATGGATGACTGCATCAGTTATAAAGCAGGTTGAATAAGGATTGTTTATGAATAGTATCACATAAAACAGAAAGACCTAACTACCAAAATGATGCTGAGACACAAATGCCACAGGCCACTAAGCATATCTTTGGTATGCAGGTGAAAGAAAGTGGTCATGGCAGATGCAGCCTGGGCACAAGACAGGGAGAGAAACTGAGTCCTTCTCATCCACAAAGAAGTCACCTGAGTGGTCTGGCTTGCTGCAGGCTCGCTAGCCCCTGCAGGGCTGCCCTACATCATCACCCTGCTCCACTATGCCTCTGCCCTCTATCTGTCTCAACTGCAGACACCAAAATCTTCTTGCCACACAAATCTGGCAAGGTCAGTAGCATAGATCCAGACACAACAGTACAGATGGTTAATGTTGCAGAAGATAGGAAAAAGGTGAGTAAAAGCTTATCTTTATGAGCCAAAAGTAGGTTTCACAGGGTCCCCACTGACGTTTCAGTCTAACCTAAATTTCCAGGAAAAAATGCTCAGGAACAAAGAATCACACACACTATTTGTAAGCACATAAAAATTTTGAAGTCACTTGCCTTTGTGAGAAACGTTGTAAATTATTGTCAAATAGAGTTAATTTTTGTACAGTAGAACAATGATATACCTTACAAATAAGAAGGAGGGAGATGAAATGCATTTCCGTTTTTATATCGTTCCCAATGCTGCTTCACATGGCATATTCCTGAAGAGAATGGCCCATAGGAAACTGTCAGTGCATGTCAGTGCATGACAGGGAAACCATATCAAAAAGTATTTATCAGTGGTTCCTCATCAAATTGGAAAGATGCGTCAAGGTACTTTGACACTATTCAATATTTTTAGAACATTCTTGTTTAGGAACTATTCACATTTTGAATCTTGTAACCAGGACATCTGTTTTGAGGCTCTTGCAGGGCCTCAGTAACCATCCTCTCCAGATCATGACACTTAGCAGCAACCCACAAGAAGTGCCCAAGCCTGGAGAGGCCAGCAGAAAGTCCTGAAAATCATGAGTGAGTAAGAGAGAACCATGTCCTCCGATGATGATTCAACCTGATTTCTGAGTTTTCAGATTGCAGAAAGCTAGAAGGAGCTTCAGGCATATTGGAAAGCATGATTAGATATACAGATGGATATGGAAATTGGAGAAATGGGCTAAGACAAAGGGGAAGCAGTATGCAAAAAGGACATATTGCAGCAAAATACTTCACTTGGGGAGAAATAAGTTGGAGAATGAGCAGGAGATGGGAGATAGCTGGCCCTGCGGCAGTTCTCATGAAAGGATCTGCGGGCTTCAGGCTGAACATGAGTCAACTTCTTTCTTGCTGTCACAGAAAAGCAATCATTATATAAAGATTTACTAACAGATGGCACGTAAAATAAATCTTTTGCTTTCCCCAGCATTGCAAGACCTCCGTCATCTGGACTATGAAACTTATTGCTGACACTGCACTTCAAAAAAGATCTGAACCAGTTATGAAGAATCCAGAGAAGAATACCTTAAATAACCCAGAGGCCTAGTTATTAGGTCTACAAAACATGTCCTTCTAAAAAAAACAACTGCCTAGGAGTTAGTGCTAGCTCAGTTGGAAGATCTTCAACCTAAGAATTTATGACAGTTGACATTTCCTTGCCCTTCTATAAACACATGAAGTTATACGGACAATTTATTTTTTTTTAATGGAAATGGAGAAGAAAGCAGGGAATTTTAGTCTTCTTTATTTTACAGTCCATGAAAATAAAATTTCAGCATATTTTAAATAATGAATAAACCCAGCTAGCATAAAAAGATACAAAAAATGTATTGGGGGAGAATTGCTTAAAGAAGAATTCTCATTATTCAGGAAACCTAACCTAAACATATGCAGCAGAGATCAAGAATACTGCCTATTTACAACAGACTGTAAGAGGAAGAAAATTGAAAGTGTTAAAGATGTTCTTCAGATGTTATGAAGAATCATAGAATAATGCCTAGTTTCTTTATTTTTTTATTATTTTATCTTAAAACAGACAATCTGCACTTAGTAGATATATAATTCTCCCTCCAAAGTGATATGTTCATACAATGTTCAAGAGGTATATTTCAAATTCATTTAAATCAAATGTACAGAACCACTACAATGTATTTAATTTTTTTCACTTTGTCTATTTTCTGTGTTCAGAGAAATTTAGCATCAGTCCCTTTAGGGCACAGCAGTTCCCACTGATGCAAATATCACAAGTCTTCAGCAAACAGAATGACTTGAGTCCTACTTCTGGAAACATAATTTTCCCTAATGAGTCTTCTGAAAGCATAGGGACTTTGAACATATATTTTCAGTACTTGTCAATGGGGATGCATTCTGTATTTATCACCACTGAAGGAACAGTGAAACTGAACAATCCAGATTGTTTTTTTCATTTAAAATTCTTCCATAACAGAATATTACCCCAATATGTGAGATGATTAGACTTGTGGAAACCCACTTATTTAGTTGGAACAGGAGTCTCTTCTGGAACTTTTAAAATAACTTGGTTCAGTTATACACATAATTCTAGTAATTAAGAATCTTAAGCTCAATTTTATACCATCTGTTATAAAGTATATACTGTAAAGTACTGTAAATTATACTTTGTACTTTCAAAATTTTTAGAATTCACTTTGTTGAAGATTAGTCAGTTTTTTTGAAAACTAGGCATATAACTGAACAGCTTCTGAGTTAAAAGTTACAACTGGCTTATATAAAAGGCACTGCCACAAAAAATAGTGACAAATCCTCATTTCATGCCAACAAAGAACAATATTTTCACCCGCTTTCACATACAGAAAGTTTGTAAATCATGCAAAAGTTCCAACTGAAAATCAAACATTTTCTCATTTTCCTAAAGCCCTTTGGTTTGACACCTAATTTAATTCCCAGAGAGTGAGAAGGGAATATTCTGTTTTATTGTGCTCTGGGATCTTAAGGCTCAGCATGTTGCTAACATCCGTGCATCATTGGAAACAGGCCTTGGATGCCCCTGGGCACTTTTTTTCACATCTTGACTGCATTTTCTCAACGGAATTACCCCCACCCATTTGGCAGACAAAAGGCTTAGAGGTATACTCTGATTCAAAGGCTTTACTTTGTAAGGGAAAGTCACTCTTAATTGAGATTTCATTTCTGGTACCATCCCTGGGAAGTACTAACAGCTTCAGTCACCCAGTGAATCACTGAAGTTTTTTTATGTTCTCCAACACGGGTGCCCTGAACAGAAAATTAGATCTAGACTAAGTGAATACATAGGAGCAATATTCAGTTTCTCTTGGCTCTAAAACAATGTGAATAGGTGACTAATTAGAAGATGTAGCAAGAGAGAAACAATCTGAATTCAAGCTAAATTCAAGAAGCAAGTTTTCACTTGTATTTAAAGCAGAGAGAGAAAAAAAACCCTGCACGACTTTTTATCCACATCCTACTGCTCAAAATTTGTATTTATTAGTCTCTTTCCATTCAATTTAAACATTCCTCACCTTCATATTTATCCACAAATTTTATTCTAAGGGATAAATTAAAAGTATAAGACTAAAATCCTACCTGTAAGGATAACTAATTGAATGTCTTACCTTTCATGATAGGAGGAGAGTAAGTAGCAGAACTGTTCACATACAGTAATATCAGATATATTGCTTCTATTTCTCAGGAGGAAACCAGTTTGAAAGTAACTATTCATTTTCAATCAAATATTCAATGCCAGTAACTACTAAATTCAGCTATAATTAACCATTTGATAGATTTCTAAAAAGCATGAATGTAATCTGAATGTAGTTTGAAAATACAGCTACAGAAATGTATGAGGATGGAGTGATCTGAGTGACTTACCATCTGACCGCATAGAACAGCAACTGCCTAGATAGGGATTATTAAGTTAATTCTTCTTTACAGCCTTGACTGTTCTCCAAAACATCTGTGCCACTCACTTCTCCATCAACTTCCAGACCCACCAAGGTGAAAAACCCCATCAGCCATCAAAGCAGCACTTCATACTTCAGATGAAAAGCATCAGCAAGCCAGCCTCATGCCCGAGGAAGAGCCATGCCTCCTAAAAACTCTGGGTAACCACTCCCTGAAGTATGAAAAAATATATTGACGGATACGTACAAAGGCTCAGAGGAGCTGAGCTAAAGACCTTGCTGACTCCCCAGCACTATAGTTCAAACAAAGGCAGAGCCACCCAGCTGCAGCCCTCCCTTTGACAAACACCTTTTTCCTTTTCTGCTAGACATGTGTCACTTCCACCACTGCGTGCCGGCTACCCACTGTTGCCGACTGCTAAAACACCGGTGTGGCAGGTCTGCACCTGGAATGCAAGAGCTCTCTGACTTGAGAGGGGAGCAGCCTCTTAAACTGCTCCCTGGCATCATCCCAACATCACCCCACCACCACCCTGAGGGTACCTCCCACCTGGAGGTCGTGGTTTTGGCCCTGGTGCCCAGCCTGTGCTGGCTCCTTCACAGCTTCCCCTCCAGCCTGGACCAACCCAAGTTCTGCTGGTTATAAAAACAGCTGATAAGGATTGTACTGCCAATTTGCTGTGGCCCTCTGAATCTTATCTAGGACTAAATACAGCAGAAGCTTTGTAACTGAGCAAATGAAGGTGAACTTGGAATGCAGAAAGCAAGCAGATGTTTTGAAAATTGTGACTTGTTACTAGATATACATACGCAGACAAATTTCCCTTAGGCATATGCCTGCACACACTTCATGGAAGATTTTAAACATTAGGCCTTTAGAAAGGTCCCTGTATATGATTTTCTAAAATACCTTTTTAATTCTATTTGGAAGCAAATTAAAAACCAAAATACTCTATCAAAGACGTATATCCCTATGAGTTCAAAAGGAGTAAAATAATTCTGAGATGGAGTGCCATATATGAAGTCTCCCCACACTGTTGTAAATCACTGATACTCTTAGACTTTGTCTTTCAGGTTGAAAATGTCTTGATGTCTTTCTCACAAGAGCAAAAAATGGCATTGCTATTTTAGAGTACTGAAAGAGCAGAAAACCATTTTCTACAGATGATGGTGACTGCAGTGATTTTAAATAATTGCCTCACACTCTATTACTTGCATAAGCTCACCTTTGCAGCTCAGCAATTCCTGTATTTGCAAAGCAAAGCTGTGCTCTGGCAGCAGCAGCTCTTTCCAGTGGCTATGGGTGGCATTTCCATCTGCAGCTATTAAATTGGGCAGTTCCTGGAGGGTCTGGTCTACACGAGGAGAAAGAGAGCCTGACCTCATACTGCAGGGACAAACAACACAGGCTAGAGCTGCACAACATCCCAACCCCAGCAACCATCCCTACTGCTGTGGGAAGAGGAATGATGGCTGAGATTGAGTGAGATGCATATTACAAACAGCCACAGTCCTCATGCTCTAGGTCAGGAATTTACAACCACATTTCTACTCAGTGCCAGTGGCCTTGGGGCCAAAGTGAGCAGGAGCAGACTGAGCACAATGTCCAAGGGAGGCAAGAGGCAGAAGCACTGAGGGAAAGGACAGCAGGTGGGCTGAGGGTGCAGGAGGGTCAGGGGCTGTGCCCAACAGCTGAGGATCCCTGGCAGGAAAAACATGGGAAGGAAGCAGGAAACAAGCTGTTGCCTATTCTCAGGATTTCATTTAAAGTCTTGAGATCTCCTGTTTTCATTAAAAGACAAGGAAAGAAAACCCCCTTGTTTACTCCTTCTGGTATCAGAGAAAATGATTAAAGTGAGAAAACTTTAAATGCTTCCTTATGCCTGCACAGGGTTTAAAATTTAGAAAGTAAATATGAAGACTTTAACAATCTATTTTTAACCTCATGATTCAGTCTGATTCAAGTATTTCAAATGCTTGTATATGGCCACAGAGGGACTAAATCCTTCTTAACAAGACTTCCATCTGCTTCATGTTTGTGGGTGAGTTTTATATATGTTTAATACCAAATATCCAGTTAGACATGCGTGTGCATCCAAAAATCTGGTACAACTACCCCCCCCTAGGAAATCAATAGCAGAAAATGGACAAAAAGACTAGGCACTCTGTCTTATTCGCATGGCAAGGTCAGACAGAGACAACTTTGGGTTGTCAAGTTGATCAATTTCCCCACTGAAAGCAAAGCTTTACAACCTCTGCCGAAAGGTTTAAGCTTCCACATTCTGAGTATGAGAAGGAAGTAAGCCAGTGAATTACCTTTAGCTGTTTTTCCCACCTTATATCCATTGAAAATAACAAATGCATAACATATTTCCTGAGGAAATTGCATTGCCATCAATCTCGTGTAGTGCACTGCTGAGGACAGTCTCACTGCATATGCTGCCTCTGATATGCACTGGACAATAAAGACATTGGGAGAAAGGGACTGAACTTCTCCCAGGGCCACACAAGATGTTCCTGCAGCTGAACATGGTGTCCCTGTGCCAGCAATTCTGTATATACCCCACTTCCTCCCAGTGTGGGCTTCTCTGCATCCCTGTGTCGCACATACCTGGGTCTGTGATCATGAGTTATTAGTCCACGTGTGACCCTTTTCCTCCTATTGTGCATCCATTCCTTGACCATCATTGGATGCCACAGCCTGTCCTGGATACAATATTTGTGTGTTCCCTCATCTTATCCCTCCATATTTCCTGACAAGGACACTTTAATGCCCTCCTGTAGCAGGAACTGTGTCTGTTCCCATTTGCCTCTCTTGCTGAATGCCTTTATGAGCTCTCTTCCTCATTTTTCCATGTCTCTCAGACAAAGATTTTTTACTGCAGCTGACTTGCCTACCAGAGTTCCTCATGCCTCCTCCTTTTCTCATGCACCCTCTTCTTCTTGCTGCTTGTATGCCCCGTTTTCCTACCTCCTGCTGCAAAAGAACAACACTCCTGGGCATCCAGGCATTGGCTTCTCAAACTGTATTGAGAGACTAAGTCAGGAAGCTGGTTTGCTGGTTGCCATTAATGGATGTGACTCTCAGCCACTAATTCATTTATCTGTCAATAAAGTTATTCTGTTATCTATTACCTGTCAATAATGGGGAGATGCTCTGTGGTTCTCTTTAATTCCTCCAATGTCAGTTTGTTAGTTTCAGGCCAAAACCTCCAATTATTTAAGTTTAAGACCATGAACTGAGGTGGTTGCACAATGTTTATGCCTTTAAACATAAATCTATGCATTGTTTATGCATTTAAACATAAACATAAATGCATTAAATGTTAAATGCATTTAAACAATTCTTCAATGTTTAAATGCTACAGATGTGTAAACAGAAATGGCGTCTAGTGGAATGAAAGATCTTCCAGACTGCCCAGTTAAACTGAGGTTTACACATAGTCTTGAAAGTGGAATAAGGATTTACTCCATGTGTTCCCTTGGAAAATCACAAATGCAGAGATAAAACCAGAAATAGCATGGAAAAAACTCAAGAAATTATGTCTCTCACACATGCAGTCAGTAACTAACAATTTTTAAACATAAAAACATTTTCTACCTAGTGTTCCTGATGTGCTCTTTCCAGAAGCAGGATCAGGATTGCTAATATGATTATGATAACAGTGCATCTCATTTCAGTGATGATGGTTTTATTGCTTGTCCCTTGCTATGGGTGTCAAGATCCAAAAAAATCAGTGTGAGGAGAGTGTGAGGGTTTGAACAGATGCTCCCACTCCTGTTCCACAGGAAGGGCTTCCCTGCAGCCATACCTCCCCCAGACCAGGGAATGCCCCAGAAGGCTTCCTCATCCACATTAGACAAAATACTTATGCCTTGACAGGGAGTTTGTGTGCTTTTAGGAATGTGTAACTCCGTATTCTTTTGATGCAGCTGTGAAACATCTCCACCCCGTTTCTCAGGCATAGGCAGCCTTTGCTGGAGTAAGGAGGAAAAGGTTATCTACCAGAATCAATCTTGGCTTTTCTGTGTCCAGCAGACAGTATGGATTACAGTCCAAAGGACGAGAAAGTACTCAGAATTTATCTAATGCCAATTTTTTAAGCCTTATTGAGTGTGAGACTTGCAATGAAATGCTGTCTGAAAGCCCTGACAGCTTTATGCACCTTTCCAGAAGCCCTCTGATCATGGGCTCCCTCCAGAAGACCCTGCCCAGCACCAACAATCAGGGCAGACCCCAGCCTGGCAGCCTGCTGCAAACAGGGCTCACTGCTCAGCATGTCAAGGAGCAGCCATAAGCATTTGTGCTGCAGCCCACCCACCATCCTCCTGTCTAAATCCCACCTAGGGCTGAAATGAAGAGGGGAGCCAATACACACATGCTACTCTGTATGACTGTGAACACCGTTTTCCGGCTAAGGAAAACTCTGTACATTGAATGATCAATGAACTGGTCTTGATAGGGGATTGGTTATGGCCTCTTGGTTATTAGTCTGCATAGCAGTCCTGGGCAAATGAATCTGACTGCTTTAAAAATATAGCTGGGCTCAGGGACTGGGTTACAAAATGGTTCCAATTTGTAGTGCCAACGGGACCTTAAGAATATCCTATAGGCAAGCACAAGCCCTAGGCTGTCTCATTTGTATTACTCCTTGTTCTGCTTTCTCTTTCTTTTTAAATAAGGAACAATACAAAGAATGAAAACTCAAAATCCAAGTCATGCTGTCAGAAAGAATAATAGACCTATTCTGTACAAAAATGCCTGTATTGTTGGTTTGTTTACTTCATCTATTTCATGGCCATGCTGCTGTCAGAGCTGTGGAGACAAAGCCCCAGCTCTTAGCTTGCTTCTGGGTGCGGGGCAGGGAGATCTTCCCCCTCTGCTGCTTTTACTAGGGTGGCAACAGAAGTCAGTGTCGGAGCAGCGCACTCCACCCACCCCCATAAGCAACGCTGAGGGAGGGAGCTGTGAGATAAATCAGAGACATCCAGGCTTCCCATTAAATCCAGCCCTTCTATAAAGATCCAATATCTCAATGGCACATGGGGATTTATAGGCAAAAAGCCCATTAAGCATGCTAGGGAGTTAAGCATGGCTAGTACAGCTCTGCACATCTGTGAGGAGGTTTAAAGCTCACTGTCTTTCACTGGAAGGGCGTCTCCAAAACTATACTCTGCTTCATATCCCCCCTGTAATGACTAATACACTGTTGGAACGTCTCTATTAGATTGATGACAAGGAGAGGGTTTTAGAAAGTCCCAATTCAAATAACTAACTCAACAAAAACAGTTTGTTCCCATACAGCTGTAGCAGCCACAATCTGCTAGGAACTTTCTCAACAAAATAGAGAATAACAGTCCTACATGAAATCTAAACAAAGATCTAATTAGAAAACAAAGGCAATGGGTAAAGGAAGGGGTAGATTGCACAACCTACAAAGAAAGAATCATCATGGTGGGATGACATGCATATTAATGGATGTCTGTTTTTTGTGGGTTCTGGTCTCTTTTCTATCTATTTTTAAACAGTTTTCTCAGTTTCTGGAATGATAATTAAAAAAAGAAAAAGTTCCAGTCATGGGTTACCAAACTACAAGAAAAATAATTATACCCGACTGGCAAGTTAAATCCCAGAATGGAGAAAGCGATTTCCGAATCTCAGAACAGCTTATGGAAGAAACAATCCTGCTTCTTTATTCTGACAGTTTTTAAAGAAGACATTGTCATTCTAGTTAAGCAATCTGAGTTTCTAAAAGAAATAGTGTCAGAGCAGGCCGTTTTGACTAAAACAGGAATATGTACATTTTCATAATCAGTTTCTTTAATTGCCAAGAAAAAGTCTAAATCTCACACCACATTCCAAACACTGCCCACCCCCTCCTGTCCCTCCCACCCTGCATCGCAGTGCTGATGAATTAGCCCTGCTGCCGCCACGTGTGTACGTGTCAATAGAGTGGATGGAGATGATATCTCTGCAACACAGAGTGTAACACAGAGGAGCTGTAAACAAGGCAGGGACCCAAAACAAAAATACCAAACATTTTGATGGTAAATCTGATTTAGTTGAGCCAGCTTCATGCAATGTTAATTTAATTCAGTGTTACAAAAATATGCTCTCATGTGAAACATTTTCAAATGCCTGTAACAATGTTAGTGTGAAAAATTCTTTAACTCATCCAGTTCATTCCTAGACGATGTTTCCTGCCAGCTACATTCACCACAAATGCTGTCTGGTAAATAGCAGCTGCAAAGGAAGGATAAGGATGCCAGGGTACACTTCAGTAAACACTCCTCAGTGGCTCACTATATCCTGGGCCAAGCAAGCTAATATACACTCACAGCCGTGCTCATAAATCCTCAAACGAAGTAGGACTTTGCTTTCGTAACTTCCCTGAAGGTGAGGACAGGAGATTAAGGGCATGCCTGTACTTAGTGCTGCCTTTGTGGAAAGGGACTCAGCCAGGCACAGCCAGCTGGGCCGGTGAAGGCATCTGCCTCGCACGGCTCTGGTTGTGCTGCAGCACGTTCTTGCGGCAGCATGCTGGGGCACATGGGGGTAGGCACCCTCCCCTGCCACCCATCCCGGGCTATTCAGGTTGTGCCCTGCCTTTTGACTGGCAGCATTGAAGTGCTCAGGCTCAGAAATTAAACCTAGCTGTTCCCATGTCTCTTCTTGTTTTCTCACCTGGCCCATGTTGTTTTCTGAAGCCAACACCTTTCCCCACAGGCTGCCAGGCAGCAGAGAGGAAATAGGAGTGAGGGCTGTCATCTGCCACAGACAGGCTGGCTCAGCACATCCCCCCTTGGCAGCTCCATAACAGTACCTATGAAGGATGAGGCTGCTATTGAGCAACACTTCCACAAGATCTTGTCCAGAAGTGGCTCCCCAGGGAGGATGGCTGGAGCTGGACAAGCCATGATGACCAGCCTGGGAGACTACTGCAGGCGCCAAAAACCAGAGGGAGAGACAGGGTTTCCAGGAGCCACACCTGTGGGGGTAAACACACTTGCAGGGCAGGCAGCCCTCCCCGGGGAAGAGATTGCTGCCTGCTGGCGTCACTGCCTCTCCACCAGAGGTTATCAGTCTTGCAAAGGCACTAAGGAAACTGCTGGTGTGAATGGCCCTAATCTGCTTCTTCTGCTGCCCCTGATAACCTGGGGAGGGGCCAGGCAAACAGGGCGCTTGTCCAGCATCATAAGAAGTTGAAGGAAAACTGCCTTTCATCAGCACAGAGAATGCAAAAGAGCAGGATTTACCCATATCCCGATGCAAAGTTATTCTACAGCTACAGTGACCAAGCACCTTATGGAGCGCTCACAGTACAAGTACAGCCCCTTCCCAGTGGCTTTAGCCAACCCCAATTCATGCAGGAGCCAGATGGGGGGAAGCTAGCAGGCATGCAGTGCTGTCCAGGAGCTCATTACTCTCACATTGCTGCTGACTTTAGGCTACTGAAACCTCCCCTGCCTTATCCCTGGTATGTTCAGTTATACAATTGTTTCCCAAGATGGCTGTGTGCCAATTTGTTTCATTAACCGGGAAGTGAGCATGTCAAGAAAACTGTTGTCTGGAAAGAGAAGAGATAGAAAAGGTAAAGAGAAATAGCATTATGAGGAAGTCATATGACAGCTTCTGTCACACAGAAGGAAACAGTTTGGAGTGGTTGAGGGCCTGGTTTATAACAATATCAGAGGAATGAAGACAAATTTTAAAAATTAAAAAAAAAAATAATTAAAAATAATTAAAATTTTGTCGCTGCCTCTCCTCTTCCCATCTCTCCCCTTTCCCCCAAGAAATAATGAGAGGTCAAGAAGCAGACATATCAGCAACACTTCCAGAAGCTCATAGGGAGAAGAACACTCCTAACCTTGTCACATCATGGCAATAACTAAGTAAAATCCACAGGGGAAGAACAAATAGCAAAAATTGACTATTCCAACTTGACAAACCTGTGCTTCAGAAAACCCTGGTACATCAAACCTAATGTTGAACAAACATCAGTTCCACCTTCTCAGCAACAGTCTTGGACAATAAATGGGGGGTGTCAAAATGTGACCCAGGTGTTGCTAGTACAGCAGCAGTGCCTATATAGACTGAGATACCCTGGTCATTAGTATTGCACTCCATTAATTAAACTGCCTAAACTCATATACAAAAGAAACCCATGCTCCACGGCTTAGATGCTTTTTAGCAGTAATAGCCATAGACATCACTGGCACTGCTTGAATAATACCTTGTGACAGAGATTTTAAAAGCAATTGACAAAAGCCCTGTAAATAAAAATGTAACTTTCCCACATATAGCAAAACAAAGCTCTCACTGATAGGTACCAGGGGAAAGGAGAGGGGAAAATGTGGTGATATCATCATATAAAATAAAATTACTTCTATGCTGTAAAACTTTCCAGATTTTTTTCTCTCTTTCTAGCCACCTCTCATATTTTAGGTTGAGGTGGCTGGACCTACTAAGGACCCCATTTCTAGTCATGTCACCTTCTCCATAATTTACTAACATTTATTACCTAAAATATAAAAGTCCAAACAGTTGAAAACAAAGAAAACACAGGTCAAGAGAGCTGAAGAAAACTGGGAATCTGGGAGGAAAACAGTCCTGTGAGAAGCTGCTTCAGCACTAGACAAATAAAATCCCCTCTCCCTGGATACAAAGACATAACTCTTATTTATGTGGATGGGAGACATGTTCATGCACTGAGGGGGGAATAACTACCATAGATCAGCAGAATTACTGCACTGGAGATAGCTAAGCCCAGACTACATGTGCAATGAATGTGAAAATCATTTTAGCCATCTGGGCTATGTAATTTTTCACAGATGCTTTCGGAGATGGATGGACCTTGTTGCCTCTCTTTTCCCTGACATTTCTTCAATGTTTGCAAATTGCTTTCTGGGACCTGTAGGATGGTACTCCATAAAAATTTAGTCTGTTCCTTTCTGCCATCATCCCAAGTGTTCAAACAGACCCCTGTAACCAGTTTTCCTTCCAGAAGGATTCTGCAGAACACCCTGTTCAGTTGGATGCAGACACCCGGCAGGTATTCAATGTCCACACAGACTGCAGTACAATTACCTCCAGAGACATCTTCAAGAACCTCAATTAGAAAACTGCTTAACTCATCATGTAAAAAGCTTTTTCTTGGGTACCTAAAAAATACACGCACTCACTGACTCATTAAGATACAGAGATGCTGCTCTCAGTTGCTGTAGCTACCAAAATTAACCATCTCGCCCTTTGTAGAAGAGGAGCACTACAAAAACAAAACAAGAAGCTCTTAGTACTTTTTATTCAGCTGCCTCAGAGCAGTTTTGTAAGTCTGAGGCATTAAAAAAAAGCAGAGAAAACATGCTAGACTTCGTGAGCTACTGGTGGTTTGAAGTTTGTTAGCTAGATTTTAACCAACTAAATCTAGCAGGGAAGATTCTATGATTTTTTTTTTCTCTTAGTCATGTTGTAGTTCTTGTGCAGAATATCAGGTTGTTGTCACACAGTGTGCTAACTCTGGTTGTAGGGCACAAAGTACCAAATAAACCACTGAATCTGCCTAAACCTTCATTTCTGGTTCTAATTCGTTTTAAAGTATTTCTGAAGGATAACTTCTTTGTTCTGGCAGATGTTACAGTCTGTCCTCTCAATCCAGCATAAACAGAAGTCTGAAATACATGCTGTTTTGCAGGTTATTTTGCAGGCTAATGGAGTAACTAAACCTATTGAGTCTGATATGAGACACATCTATGTTGTCAGTTGATCTGGATCTGGTGCTGCACAGACCTGATCTTAATGGCATAGTAAGTAGGATGGATGTTTGTGGGACCTCAGAGCTTGCACCACCCATTCCAAAGGTCATTTTATTTACATCTGGAGGTTGCTTTTTAAGAGGCACAAAGCTACTTCTTGATGGCATCCTATGTTGAACAACCACAACATTGAGAACAGCTAGCACAAAAGGAACAGATCAGGGTGAGCCTCATATTTGTATGCAACAGTTTCCCAATTTTGTACAGGTTCTTCATGAACACTGAAGGCAGCTAGCCTGTGCTTTTGACCTGTGCTTTTGCACTGCATGCAGCTGGGACTGTGATTCTTGGAGCATTTCTCTAATGGCAAGGATAGTTTAAGCAGTCCTGGCTCCCCTTCTTCTTTGGATATTGATGCCCGCGCCACTCCCCTCAAACTGCTCAGCCAAAGCCAACTATTTATGCAGCTGTGTGGTGAAATGTTTCAAGACCTGATCTGTGCAGGGAGAAAAAAAACCTGAAAAAAAATATTCTAGGCTATTTTTCTGGCTGGATCACTTATGTGATCAGGTACATCAGGAAGCCACACGAATACTTTTGGCATAGCCTAAGGTGGAAAAGAGGAAAGAAGGCAGGCTGCTCTATGGGAGGTGTAATTCAAACAGTGCTGCTCCTGGATGTGGAGCCATAGCCAAAACACTGTCCTAATGTCCCTGAGAAGTGGGATTTGTCGGCATAGTTCAGGTCTTCATTAATAAGAGCTGAGCCCCCTTTATAAACTTCCTCTCCTTCTCATGGGGGTGTGTGGGGAAACAGGCTTATGCGGTTCTGCTGGCATGAAGTTAAAGCCTTGTAATACTAAATAAAGCTGGGCATGGTTTTTATAAGCTTAGTAATAGTGCCCTGTGGAAACAGGCCATGACTACAACCACGGCAGTGTCTAACTGCATCTTTAAGTGGCGATCCAAGTCTGCCACATGGATATTTTTGCAGGGCTTTGAAGCAAGAATGATCACTGTTGTTAAGACTAAACAGTTTTATAACTTTTAAGCTCCATCCAACCTGCATTTTATATACATCTGCAGGTAGCTGAAGAAGTTAAGTCTTACTCTGTGGCCTGTCACATTTACTATTGATCTTAGTGCACAAAACCAACTATATATAACAGGCAAGCCTGACTCATTGCATTCCCTCCCCTTACTTCAGAAAGCTGTCTTGTGTCTACTTGTGTATGGAAAATCTAGAGACTGCCTATGAAAGAAAAAATCTTTACCTTCAACGTCCAAACTACAACTTCCAAATCACTGTTTTTTGAAGTAACTATAGCTTATCAAGAAATAAGTCTGTTACTCTTGAGGTTAGCCAAACTCCGAGAGGCTTCATTTCAAGTCTCTTCTCCTGTTGCAGGGAGTATTGCTGGTTAAAACTTCCCATTTTCTCCTTGAAGAAGAGTTCCTGTCTTAATGACAGGAACTGTTAAAAGGACAGGGTGCTTTTCTTGTACAGTGTTAGAGGTCACATGACCAAGTACAGCTGAAACCTAAGCAGCAAAAAGAAAAGGTGGAAGTCTGAATTTCCGTTCATTTGGGATATGGAAACACACTTTAGTTAAAGGAAGCAAGAGGTGTTGGACAGTTCAAACGTTTTACAAATAACTGAATCAGCTGCTCTCACCCTTTGCAATGTGTATCAGTTTTGCAGGTGCACCTGGAAGACTGTGGGAAAAGGAGAGCAGCATAGATACAGGATAGAATGTGACACAGATCAGGAATCCTCTAAAAGGGGCACTACAATTGTTTTTAAACCTGTTAAGCAGTAAGATCATATATAACTATATAACTAAAACATGTAACTAAAACATATATATAAAACATATAACTAAAAACTTGCTTTCTTTCTACCACAGTCCACAACCATAAAATAAATCACAAGCACTACAAGCCCCTGATGGGTCATTTTTAACTTAATTTTTTTTTTTTTTTTACTCTGGAAACAATCACAAACATGCAAACACAGCACACAGAGACTTCACTGCTCTTCGTGTTGGCTGTCTTCTTATTTGGAAATAAAATACTTCTCTCTAAATAAACCATCACTCCTACAACAATCTGTGATGTAGCATTTAAGGACTTCTGAAGGAGTTTAAAGGTGACATATAAACTGATATTTATGTATGATTAAGTGAAACTTCTGCATTCAGCACAGAAACCTAATCCTCTCCAGGGTACAATGCAGCAACTGTTCCCAACCGGAGCAGCATCCCGCTGGCCCTGATCAGTGCAGAGGTAAAAGCACACGGTGACTCTTGGAAGTGTGCAGGACCTGGGCAGAAGACGCAGCTCCAAGATACTTTATTAAATAGGGGGCTGCAGAGCGGGGTTTCACGGTCCTTGCAGCAGCACAACCCCCCGGCTTGCAGATGGTGAGCGGAGGGAACATCACTTTTGGCCTCGCAGGGCCCCCTGGAGCACGGGTTCAGAACTGGGACAGAGGAATAGCGCTGCCCGGGGGATTCCTGCTCCCTGCCGGCAATTCCTGCGTCAGGTCAAAACAACACCGGTTCTTGAAGTATTCAGCTGGATTTTGGAAATTGCCCTGCTCACCCACAACACTCACTGCATTGAGCCTATGTTTTAAGATTTATTTTTTTGGTCTTGTTTTGGTCCTAGCAAACAGACACAACATCAACTACATTATCTTCCCAACTAAATCTTACCGGCTTAGTATTTAAAAGTTTGAATTCTTCCATTTCTGAAAACATCACCACTTTCTGAATTTCAAAGTTATTTTAAAAGAGTAGGAGGATGCTGCATATCACTTTTAACATGGATCTGATGTTATCTGCAAGTGCCTGGTCCCTCCTTCATCTGTTCCCATCTCACTTGGCAAAAGAGGTTTTGCATAGATAGTGAGTTGGCTACCACTGTTTTATGTGCTACTCTCAGGAGCCAGCAAGGAACAACTGGTCTGTGTTGTATATACCCTTAGACTGTGGACATCCCACTCTCAAAGATTGTATCTTGCACTTCCCAATGTCCTACAGCGGCTTAAATAGCTGTGTGAAAGGTAGATTTCAGGTCTCTTTTTCTATTTAAAGTTTTGCATCTCCCAAGTATATGTTTTCAAAGTCTTTGCAACAGCAATAAATGCAACTTTTCATTAATTTTATTTAAATGAAAGCTGTCTTTCCCAGGTAATCACTATATTCAGCAACTACGGATTAGTAAAAATACCAAATATCATGAGAAATGTAATAAACCAAACGGAGACAACAATATTCACCACTTGTTCTACACTCCCACTGTTTCTTTTGCCAGTGTATCTGGGCCAACAGTTCGGATAATGGAAAACATTTGCAAAGAGGTCTTCGTGCATGAAGAACACTTAACTTTTCATATAATGGAATTCAGTAATATTTTCCTGAGAGTGTGGGGCAGTGCTTCTCCAGTGAGGTTTGCTCTGAGTGCTTGCACAACCTTACGTGACTGACAGAAGATCTGCTGGCTTAGAAAACTACTGCAGTAGCCAAATTAGAACACTGCATTTTTGTACAACAGGTAGGAACAACTCTTCCAAAAGGGACTTTTTTTTTCTTAGGGATGTAATTTCCAGTCCCCAAAGAATAAACAGAAGCATCAGCCATTTCAAAAAGAAAACATGTTTTTTTCCTGGATTCCTTACATAATACCTTTATAAAATTATCTTACCAGATAAGCTTTGGCATGCAAAGAACAGCAGTAAATAATGATGCAGGCAAAAGTGAAAAGCTGTATTTTTTTAAGCAAGACTCAGAGATACATCAGTCAAAATGTAAGTTACTCTATGGAGTAATTACTGGCTTAAGACTGGGCAAATACCTTCCCTGTACTTACATATCTTATACTTGAATCAAGGTACAACCTGAGCTGTAAACTTCCTGTGTTTGGAGGCCTAACAAGATAGCACAGTAGATTAACTGTAGGGACCAGGAAATGCTTTGATCAACACTTCGGGAGAAACCTAAAGCAAACACGCACTACAGAGACCACTGATGTATATAAAGATTTTGTTGTTTCTGTTTCACTAACAATATTAACTGCTATCAAGTGTCTAATATGATTAAGGTGAGTGACAAAGGGGTGAGAATTCAGATCAGATTAGGAAAAAGAAGAGGTTATAGACTGCTTGGGTAAATTGCATGTTTTCAAACCATCTAGTTCAGGTTGAAATTTATTCTAAGGAAGCCAGAGAACTGTCTGCAGCGATCTCACATTATTAACACTGCATTGGACCCTCCTGAGAGGAGGCTGGCATTGCATAGACTGTGAAAACACAAACATAGTGCCTCATTTTGGTGCTGTCCCTTTAGGCAGCACTTTATAATCTGTCTTTCTGTCATAAATTTTAAAGTGTCACCAGTAACTGTTTTGAAAGCTCTCAGATTTAAATTCACCTTAGCTTTGACAGTCTGAAAAAGATTACATCTCTTGCAGACCTGACAATTTTTGGTTTTCTCACAGCAGTAATTGCAATGATGCTCATGATAGTCTTAATACAGCAAATAAATGTGACTTCTACATGCATGTCCAAATGTATGTATATTCTGAATTTTAAAAAATTGCTATATTGTTAAGCAAGCAGAGATTGAAATTACAAGACTGTTAAAACACTGCAGAATACAATAGAGAATACAATGCTTATTTGTCCTTTGTGTCATGTGGTCTATAAATGAATAAAGGAAGAAAACCTTTCTGATAGCTGCCTCTAAGGTACTAACCTGCTTTCAAATCATTTGGCATTGCTGCTACCTAATAAAAACAGACAGAGTTCTAATCAACACACATCATCCCTTTGTCTTTAGAAATGCTGAGATGATAGAAATCCTTCAAAAAATATAAATAAAATAAAGGTACCTATTTCTGAAGTTAATGCATGAAAAAACAAGCACACAGACCATTTGTCTTGGGGTAAAATAAATGTTTCCCATTGAAAATGAGGACTTTTTTTCCCCAGAAAATCTTCAATACCAAAATCAGTATTCTACATATGGATATGCATTGGTATACAGGATATAGAAAGTTTTGGTGAAATGGTCGACAAAAATTAATGATCTGGTTTATTATCTTTATTCTTCTACACTACCTTTGTCAGTCAAAACTAAAAAGCCACTCTTTATTGAGTATCGACTTTTTGAAAAGTTGAAAGAATGTATGTTGTTAGTACTGGCAACTTGACTGTGGACAGGATCCCATCACTGAAGGTAGTTACAAATGGAATTAAACATCAGGGGTATTCCTCAGCCACTCTAATGTGGTTCAACATGCATGAAACAAAAATTCCTTCAACCAGACAACTAATAAAATAAGAAATAAAAGCCCCATAATGGTGGACAAAACCAGTAGTCTTACAGCTGGATGTAATGATATGGTTACAAGTGTAGTGTAGACATACCCATACATGGTTTGCTGATTAATAAACCAATGCCTTGTTCTGACAAGATGCTGGAAAGAGCTGTGGTGTCAGTCCAACAGGACAATTACACGTATTTAACAATAAAAATGTGGGTCATCTCAATTCAACTATTTATGTTACTACAATTTAACTCATCCTTAAGTGCTGTATCCTGCAAGTTTGGGCTCTAGTTATGTTAGAATAGGAAAAAAGACTCACTTGAGTATGTGGTGTAACACTGAGCCGATTAGCTTGTGAATTTATCATGGCAGATTTATCAGGGCTTGCAATGGGCCACTCATCACACAACCTGGTCAGGGCTGGTGCAGCCAGCTCACTATGACCAAGCAAAATTTATGTGACAGTTGATGTATTTTTCCACACAAAACTTTCATTATCTAATCTAAATGATGGAAAATGTAGATTTCTCAGGGAGAAGGTAAGTGCTCTTCCCTGATCCTACAGATATCCAGTAACTCTAGTTCTTGTGATGGCACAACAGCCACATCATTCCATTGCTCTTTGTTCTTCCCCTAAATTAATGATAATAGCACAGTATATTTTCTTAAAAAACCCAGCTTGTTACCTGCATTCAGGTAACAGTTTTCTTCCTTTTACATAAGTAATGCAGAAAGACTTATCTGAGTGCTAACAGCACATCCCTATCTCACCCCCAAGACAACATTGTCTCTCTCGCTTTTGTGCTCCCCTGCCATCATGAGACTGTCAGCAGTAGTGCCAGTGAGTCAAAACCAAGGAACGCACCTTTAACATGATCAAAAATGAATTCAAGAACATGATGAATACAACCATCAAAAGCTAACTTTCCATTCCTATTGATTTGGGGTGATCTGGATTTTAAGAGATGGAAGAGCTATCTATCAATCTACTTCCTTAACTGACCCTCGACAACCCATCACTCAAATGGTTCAAGATACTGGTAATCTATTAATTCTACCAATCAACATTTTTGATACTCCAGTGTTAGGTGAAGACAAATAAGCCACCAAAAAAAAAAAAAAAAAAAAAAAATCTGGTTGATTCTAAGACAAAGATGGTCCCGTGGTAGTCTGCAGTCATTTCTGGCATACATAAAAATCTGACATCATTTAAGGGATGCTGGCAGGTTCTCAAAATAAAATTTTGGATCCTCTAAAGAACACATCCCCTCCTGGCCAATACAATAACTTCGATTACAAGAATCTTGTGCAACATAAATTCTCTTAACACCATCACAATATTTATGATCAATGGACTTAAAAAAATGAAAGTGGTAGCTGACTAGATCGGATTTTGCTCCCACTTTTCCAACAGCTCTGAAGAAAACGAAGAAACTTTCCCAGTGACTCTTGCCCCAGCTTTCCAAAATCTTTTTAGCTTTCATTATTTCTCTTACAATGAATCAAAAAAAATCTTTTTTCCACTTTTGTCAGCTATTTGGCTCCCTATCCTTCATGTGGTTTTAGTCACTGGATGTAACTCATACCTCCTGCAGGGAGTCAAGCTTTGATTCACAGCCTCATTTCCTCTAAAATTAGGCTTATTGCCTCCCACAGTCTTGTCCTGTCCCAAGCAGACCATCCAAAAGCAATCAACAAAGTGGTTGTCCATCTCTGCTAATGACTTTTTGAACTCAACATATATCTAGATGATTCAATTTTAATTTTTGTCACTGTTGTCCCAGATGCCAAGAAAAGACTTCATTTTACGTGAAAATGCCAAAACAATGAACTAAAATAGCATAGCAGTGTAACTTTATTCTTTGACTCTTTTAAGGAAGGTGAAAGAGTCAAGGGCAGCTTCAAAGTGAATGACTAGCTACAGCAAAATTCTCTGTGCTTTGCTTCGTCACCTCTGGCATAAGCTGATCCTTAAATACATCCTCCTTGGATAACAATTACAGTATGCTTTACATGGTTTTTAAATTTCGAGATACTGACATACTGCATTTTAATTTGCTAAAATGAGGCTTCCTTTCATGAAGAAAATTAGATCACACATACGTTTAAAATGAGACAGGGCTATGGAAAACCTACCTTTCTATGGTATTTTTAAATACAGTTGATGGTTACTAAGAAGTTGTCTTAACTACTTTGTTCTCCTTGTTATCTTAGAGAGGTAAAAATGCTCATGATGTAAGTAATTTTTTTGGTTTGTACCAAACCCTGCTCAATTCTGAGTAAGAGTTGTACTATATGAATTACAAATATGTGTTGGCTCTGCAGAGTTCTAGTCTCTTGCACAGTAAGAGCAAATCTAAAACACGATTTAGAGTGTGATATGATGCTATCAAGGCACCAGCATGATTAGAACTGCTAGGCCATATTTTCAACTGGAGGAGGAAGCAGTGATGACCATTGAACTGACTGAACATCTATTGCTTACACAGTTAGGTAGAAGCAAAAGTCTCTGGTGCTGTGCAGCACATATTTCCTTGTTGGCTGTGTATTCCACTCTTTAGTGCACACTATTCCTATCTTATTCTCCAACTAACAGTGTGAGGTATTTTCAAAGAACAGAATGTGCATCTTGTATATCTCTGTTACTGAAAGGAAGAAGTTAATTGCTTGTAATTCCATCATATTTTATTTGAAAATTTACTTCCCAGCTGACTCATTTCTAGCGTATCAGTGATTCTGATGTAATGCTCTTTAATGTAGATCTGTTTTCCATTCAGGACTAATTTTTTTTTCAGCCAGAGAGATAATCAAATCACTCTTAACAGGGTGCATAAAAAAGAGGAATTGATTCCCTTGCAAGGCTTACTTAAGATTCAGTCAAACTGTCAGTAAGTATGTGGAAAAATTAAGACTTGCATAACTGACCAATTTTAAAGAAAAAAGATGGGGTTTGCTATGTATCCTCTTAAAAAAATAAAATTTTAAGTGCTGCCATTAGATGCCAGACACACTGTACATTTTAAATGTGTTCTAACCAGACCCTGTGATTCTCTTGTAGAATAGTTGAAAGACAATACATTCCAGAAGCAGTTCAATGGTCTTACAACCAAAGTCCTATTTTCAAAATGGATTTAAACACTGTTTCAGTTTTGAAAATCAGGAATGGAGCTTCAAAGGAACTGGAATCCCGTTCAGCAGTATAACCACTCTTAGGTTTCTCCCAAGTATGAGTAAAAGCCAAAAGTCCCAAATGGGATTTCAAAATTTCCACATATGAAAACTGAAAAGTGTCATATATTTAAAAATGTCCTCACAATAATAGATGTAGAAATACTGTCATCATATTTCCACAGGAGCATCCATGTGTGCTTTCTGCCTTCCTCCTCTATGAAACTAATCAGCATGCCTCGCAGTAAAATATGTAAAAAAAAAAAGAAAGTTTTATTTCTGAAATGTTGCATGATGTTTTCTGACTTTTAAAAACAAAATAGACAAATCATTACTAACTGATATACGCTGAAAAAAGTCACACAAAAGGGAATATAAAATTTAAGATGGGTCCATTTCTCTTCCTCTAATATGCAAAAAACTGGCATTATAAAACTAGCCATTTGACTTTCCATGCTTAAACATGAAACAATGAGTGTATTTATTATAGCAAGGTTACATAATCAATTGGAAAAATGGCCTATTTCTTTTAAAATTATGAGCAACATGCCATCCAGTTACTTTTTTAAAAAAAATTTTCTTCAAAAAATACCAAAACACTTCAAACCCCCCAAATTAAAATAAATTATGATCTCTTTACTTAAGACTGTGATTTTTTGAGCCCATTCTCCTGGGGTGCAGGCTCTAGCCCCACAGTCTGAGTCACATCTCCCTGAGCAGAGCTCTGTTCCAGACAGTGCAGCCTTGCTTGCTCCCCATGGCAAGGCAGGAGCAGGCTACACACATGCTTTCCATATGGCTTCAAGACATGCTTGCCTTTCAGAGGCTCAGAGGGGATGTAGAGCTTCCAGAGAGGAGTTTGCACTTCTGTCATACTCACTGATGCACATGATTAAGTTTGTTTCCCTCTTGAGATAATCTCTGCAACAGAGCTGACCTTAGTCTTAAATTTGTTGTTTGTGAAGCCCTTCATTAACAAAACCATGATTTCTCTGGATAAAAGAAGTATAAATTAAAAAATCTTCTTATATTATGATTTGCTTTTTCAAATCCAGCATTTGTTCCACATGGCTGGATCATGGCCTTGAGGAACCTTGTCCCTGAACATCCATGGCCTACATCAAAAGAAACATGGACATTGTGAAGTGCAAATTTTAATGGGGTCCAGCCGTGAAAACCTCACTGTTTATACAGTGAAACAAAGGAGAACAGCACTGGGGAAAAGTCTGGAAAGGAAAGCAATTCCTGTATCTGCATTGCTACATTGTAGATTACTGTTATTCTATCATTCACCTATCTAGAAACACCGACTAGTGCCAGGTCTTGATGCCCCAGCATCCAATTTCTCTGCTTTGAAAGGCTTTCGCCTGCACTGGAATTTGCAGCTGGGAAGAATGGCCCATGAACTAAGTCCACAGAGCAACTTGGCATAAGGCAAAGGCAGGAACATCTGCTGCCATCATGAACAGCTTGTTGGCCACACTCAGCCACAGAGGATTGACAAACAACTGATCTGCTTTCCCACCTCTCTGGTTTGGCTGGTAGACTCCGTGTGAACTAATCTAAACCACCCAATACACTGAGCACAACCTATTTGCTCTGGGAAGGACTGATCAGAAAGGCATTATTTAGATTGATTTCTCCAGAAAATAGTCATTCTAACACTGAGAGATAAATCCTACTTTCATTTGCAAAAATGGAAAACACTTTTTGATTTTACGGAGACTTATAGGTATTTATAGGTTATTTATCCTCTCCTAAGTGTTTGTTTTTTTAGCCAAAAATAGGAACAACTTGGTTAATTTGTAACTTAAATATGCAGAACACTCATACATTCCTCAAACCATCTTCAAATGATTTTTATTAAAAGTGTAGAGATACTAGATTTAAAATACATGTATGGAATAGCTTAGGTGACAGATGGCTACATCACTAAGAAGAAAGATTGCTTTTCCTAATGACTCACTGCATGGACCTCTGGAAAAAGCTGAACCATCGTCTCACTTTTCCTATCCCTACTACATTTGTCATAATGCTTATCCCCCTACCTTGCTAAAATATTTGGAGGAATGCTTAATTAGCATAGCCTTGTACTTTGCTTTAAGTTACATTCATGGAAAGGATGCTTATCCTGTTTTACCCATCTGTATAAAACCCAGATTTTATAGATGATGAAACTTTATACACATGTGTTAAGTGGTTATAGAATGAATATGACTCACAAGTGAGGTTACCTTCTTTCATTGACTGCCTTAATTCCATAGACTAAAGGAACTAATTTTCCTGTCTGTCCTCACATCTGCATTGTTTTCTTAAAAAAAAAAAAAGGCAAAACAACGACCTCCCCCCCAAACAAACAACCCCCCCAAAAAACTCAAAAAAACAAAATCCCCAAAATTAAAATATCACTCATCAATATACTGAGAGACTAAAGGTGGCACTTTGACAGCCTGACCTGCCCAACTAGCAGCCTTGCAGAAAAGCAATGTGGGCTCGTATTGAACATCAAGTGGAATGTGGGCCAGCAATGCACCCTTGCAGTGATGGAGACTAGCTTTATACCAGATTACATGAGCAAGATAATAACCAGCAGGTCTAGAAAGAAGTTTTTTCTCTTTTCTCTAGCACCTGAAATCACATCCAAACCACTGTGGCCAATTTGGCCAAACATCACAAGAGGAATACTCATAAAGTAGTGAGAAATGCAGCAGAGGATGGGCCCAAGCCTAACATTGCCACGTTTGCTTACCCTGGACAAAAGAAAGCAGAAGGGCAACCTAACAAGTCCTCACCTACCTAAAGCCAGATCATAGAGAAGACAGAGCCAAACCTTTCTCAGAGATGAACAACAGCAGAACAAGAGCCAGTAGTCATAAATTGCAACAAGAAAAACTGATTAGACACAAGGACAAAATTCTTTACAGTGACAGTGGTCCAGCAGTGAAAGGGACATACAGGGAATTAGCAGAATCAGCATCCCTGAAGATAGTCAAAAGTGAACAGGACCTGATGCACCTTTGAAGTTAGCCCTGCTTCAAGCAGGCAGTTGGAACTAAATGGTTTCCATAAACTCCTTTCAACTTAAATTATTATGTGATTATATAATTTATGACTAATAAGAGGCATCAATAATGTTCCCATTATTTGTTCTCTACTCTTTCTCTCTCCCACCCTCTCCTTTCCCCAAGGCGGACATTGGCTTGCCAAGTTGCATATAATTGTGCAAGAATATTCTCAAAAGTACACACTGTCCATGTAAGGTGTCAAGTATGAAACACTGGTGTTGGCAAAGAGCCAGATGCCAAAATATAAACTTCTAGAGCTCAGCTGGATTTTTGACTTGTCAGATCTGTGTCATAATTGCTGTTTATCCACATTCTTCTTTGCTGACACATATTTGCAGTCTTGCAGTCCCCACTGATTTAGTGGGATCATTTTGTGTCTGTAAGGAATTGTATAATTAAATATTGCAATTTAATCCCTTGAAACATATTAATGTTACTTGCCAGTAAAGTTAAGCATGGGAAAGATGACATTTTCAAGGTCGGTATTTATGCATTAACTTTACATGTTTAAATGAATGTAAGTGTCTTTTAGGCTTGTCCCCACTGGCAACTATATTTAAATTGAAAATAATTCAGGAATAGCTCAGTAGAAAAATTTATATTCCAAAATCAGAATGCCTAAGTTTTGGAAATTACTTAAATGCCCGCTTGAAAGTACAAAACTTAGTATGAAGATGATATTTGTATTTTAAAATAAGCATGTCTACAGAAATTTAACCTTGAATATTTTATCTGAAATACTTATTCCTTCATTATTACTGAGACAATAATTATCCAGACAGATAAACTACTATAGAGCCTATATCTGAAAAAAAAAGGGCCAAAGCTCAAGTACAAATAAGATAATCACAATATTATACTGTAGCACAGTGTCTAATGTTAAAGGTTAGGTAGTAGCCTGCTTCAGTTCCTCTCAGGGCAGACAGAGGATGCCTCCTCCAATGGACTCCCAAGACTTTTCAGGCATTTCCAGCTCTCCCATTACAGCCTAGGAAGACAGATGACTTTTTTGGCATCTTACAGTTGCCAGATAAATGCCACTGCACTGTTAACAAAGGACAAGCAGACTCAGGAAAAAAAAAAAAAAGTGAAAGTTAGATGTTATCTTTCTTTGAAGAAACCCCAGTCTGATATTTTGTATTCAAGTTTCAGCTCAGAGGTAGGCAAACTTTTATGGCCGAGTTATTAACTCCTGAAAATAGAGCTTCTGTAATAGAAATGCTGACAGACGCTTTAGTACAGCACTGCTATTGGGCACTGCTCTAGTCATCAGTTTTAATGAGAGTTGTTAATATCACCTCAATCAAAATAGTTGCCCTGGGCTGACATCTCGGGCTGTGCACAGGTGGTCTCAGCCAAAAATGTAATGAAGGTTATTACATTATCAATGAGGCACAGATGTACATCCCGTCTGAACTCAAGGTGGTGTTATTGCCAAGCAGGCATCTCTTTCAGCAGGTCCCAGGCCTGTTTATATCAATATGCTGTTCCAGCTCAGTGAACCCAAGCACAGCCTTCTGCTGCTCCATGGCACTGCCAGTGAGAGAAAGAGCAACTTTTAATAATGCAGGATTTGCCACTGACATGCAGGTGGGTTGCAAAAAATAAACCCAAACAATAATATAGCCTCTGAACATGGAATTAATGCATTTGGGTCTGGACTGCTTCAGCATTTCAGAACAGTTCTTCCTTTTCACCAAGCACAGTAACAATACTGCCTTGAGAGAAAACACTCACATCTTTGTTCCCTCTTCTTTTTCTCATCTGAAATCTGACATACCATTCATTGGATTTGCATGTTTTCCAAACCTTGCTTTACACTTTGCTCATTAGTGCTCATGTTCACTTACTTCACTATACAGATCACACAAGCAAGCCACATTCCTATTTCTTTAAAGCATCTCTTTCTTTTATAGTAAATATACACAATTTTTTCGGGCATCTCCTGAAAAATGGGATCTATAGTGGCACCTGGACATCCAGAAGCCAAATGAGCCATATCCTCTGCTGAAGCCGTCCTTCCACTGCCTTCCTAGGACCCCAGCCTGAAGGATGCAGTACTGCAAGAGGACTGATGTAAATGAGAAATGGCATCTCATCAGGACAAAGAGCACGTTTGCTTTAGTAGAGGATGGCAACTGCTCACAGATCTCAGCTGGCACAGTGATGTTACTGTGTTCCCCAGAACCATATGTTATACCTGGAAGCACTTAAACGTAGGTAAAGGAGCCAAGCAAGCATCACAAATTTTATTTCTATCAAAGGCTGAGGGTGTGTATATGTGTGCATATACATATGCATACATGCGCACGGTTAAGAGACAGAGCTGGCCAAGGCAGCCACTATTGCTCAGCCATCCTAAATGTAATTCCTGACGAATTCTGTCTGTAGAACGATGAATGTGCTGACTCACTCTTCGTCTTTATCCATTTCAGTCTTTACTAACCAATGCAATCAAAGTGCTGAACTATTTGTGGTTTCACAACTGTTCTTCCATAACATAAGAGATGGACAAAGATGAACCCTCTCCACCAGACTGCATCTGGGACCCCTAGCACTGCTCCAACATAAACCATAGACTGAAGGGGTTCCATGACAAAATTCCTGGCACTGTGTTGTGCAGGTGATACCAGTGATTCTCTAGCATTAAGACCTGTGCACTAGAACCAAGCTGGAAGCTGAGTCACTACAATGAGAGAACACGAAGCAGAGCACAGGCTGCAATGTGACAGCGAAAGGTAGAGATAGGTACCCTAGAGGTAGAGGTAGTGGTTAAAACATGGCTGTATCATTCAGCTCTGGTCCTGGACACTGCAAGTACAAATTAAGCTCTGGTTCCCAAATATTCCCCCAAAGCAATGTTTGGAAGTGATCTGACAAGTCAACCTGGAAATTCAGTAAGACAAGAAATCAATGAATTTGATGGTTTGAGCTTTGAAATTGAATTGCTTTAGATAATGATTTTGCTTAAAAAATATCAGCCTTTTTCTTGTAAAGGATTGGATGACTATGATAAGCAAAGCTATATTTAGGTGCACAATACTAAAACTGGAAGGAAACAAGAAAGGAGCTATTGCTTAAGCCAAGCAGAAGCAATACTGCCAAAGAGCACTGGTTTAAAGTCAGGGGATAAGGGCTGTTTTGCTTCTAACAAGAGTAAAGCTGCACTCCCTCATGCCTCCTTAGTTGAATGCCTGAGTGGAGAATTGTTAAATGAATGGAGATGCTCTTCTTCTGCATTTCTCAGCAGCAAGTATAGAGCAATCTAGTTTCAATTTTTTCTGGCTACCCCAGCATGTTCCTGTATTCTTATTACTGTCCAGGTGGAAAGAAGTCAATCTGTCTTAGTATGCACAGACCTCCCTGCTGCAGCAGACAGTCTGTGAATGCAGGGCTGCACTTCTTAAACCCGGTCTCTGTGAGCACATACTCACACATCCTGATCTAAGCCTAAAAACTGTTCCCCACAAGATTTTAATGTTCTTGACCCATTTATACATTTCATGCAAGACTTCATAGGAGACAGATAGCAAAACCCACTGCAAGTGACCCAATTATGTCCTAGAAGGAACTTATGTTGAGAGTAATTGCTACAAAGAAAATAAGTGTTCAGCTATCACGTTCTGAATAACTTTCAACCTGCAGCTGAAAGGGTAATGGAAGACCTTTGCTGCTGATGCTCTCCACAGCTGTTGCTTTTATTTGCTCTCTGCTCTTTTGACTGCCACAAATTCTTCACAGTGTCTCAGAAGGGGTGCAACAGCACAGTCTCGTTCATGAGAAAAGTCATCAGAACCTTCTAAAGCACCTTCTCCTAATCATTACATACATATGAAACAGATAACCCCAAACTTTATCTATTGAAAATTCAGACAAGCAGTTTAAAACAATGGTAGCAGAAGCAGCAGTTACAGTTTCCTCCCCACCCCAATATAATAGACTGCTTAGCAGGAAATTAGACTGTGATTTCCTTAAATGAAATATAATACCCTGATTAGCAAACAATGCTTGGTTTAAAAATGGTAGTTTCTGGCTCAGTTTTCAAAAATAATAATAACAATGAATACTGTAAGTTGATGATAGCACTTAATACTGTCTAGGAAACCAAAACTCCTGATCATAGAATAATAGATTTCATAAGGTTGGAAAAGACCTTTAAGACCATTGAGTCCAACTGCTACCCTAACACTACCAAGTCCATCTCTAAATGATCGCAAATGTTAAACACCTCCAGGGATGGTCACACATCTACTTCCCTGGACAGCCTGTTCCAAAGCCTGAAAGTCACCAAAGTGCAGGACACAGCACTTTGCCTTATTGAACCTCATACAGTTGGCCTTGGCCCCTCGATCCAGCCTGTCCAGATCCCTCTGCAGATCCCTTATATCCTCCAGCAGATTGATACTCTGCCCAACTTAGCTTTATCTCCAAACTTACTAAGGGGGCACTCGATCCCCTGGTCCAGATCATTGATAAAGATATTAAACAGGACTGGGCCCAACAGTGAGCCCTGGGGAACACCACTTGTGACTGGTCACCAGCTGGATGTAACTCCATTCACCATCACCCTTGAGGCCCAACCATCCAACCAGTTTTTAACCCAGCAAAGATTGTACCTGTCCAAGCCATGAGCAGTCAGTTTCTCTGAGAGAATACTGTGGGAAACTGTCAAAGGCTTTACGAAAGTCCTGTTGGGTAAGAGTCACAGCCTGTCCCTCATCCATGAAGTGAGTCACCACAGGAGAAAGGGTTGGACAAGCAGGACCTGCCTTTCACAAACTCATGCTGGCTGGGCCTGATCCCCTGGTTGTCCTGTACATGTCATATGATGGTACTCAGGATGATCTATTCCATGACCTTCCTTGGCACCCAGGTCAGACTGACAGGCCTGTAGTTCCCCAGATTTTTCTTCTGACCTTTCTTGTAGCTAGGTGTCACATTTGCTGACCTCCAGTTGACCAGGACCCTCCTGGTTAGCCAGAACTGCTGATAAATGATGGAAACTGGCCTTGATGTTGCAGAAGGAAATATTTGCTGAGGGGAGGGGCAGGAGGTGGACTGCCTTTCCTAAAACTTTGACTTTTTTTTACTTCCTTCCACCCCGCATGTACATGTCCTTCCTCTAATAGTTTAAAAATAAAGGATACAATCTGTATTCCAGACATATCACATGAACAATTTTCTCTTATCGCAGATCAGGCACTACTGTCCTTCGGTAGCTAACAAACTATAGAAATTGCTCCAGCTCCCAGCTGGAGGAAGCATTAGGTTTATAAATACATTTTAACTCCACCACACTACAGTCTCTCTTTTGCATTGAGACATTGAAAAGCAGTAGTATGTTCATCTGTTTGTTAATAAAAGGCACCACATTCCTCAAGAATTTAGATCTATACTGTCACACCGTAGATTGGTTACTATGAGTATCCCACTGACAAAGGAATCTCTTTCCCATACTAACTCCTCTGCTTCTAAAACTATGTGCTTTTGCTAGGATCCAGGCATGTTCCTGGGGGACTTCATTTTGCATGGGGCCTGACAGAAGGAATGGAAGAAAAGTGTGGCTGCCCTCAAGCCTTCCTCAGGAGCAGGGGTTGCTCTCACCTCCCAAGAAAGAACAGCCAGGTTGGCACCAGCAGCACCATCCCACTTTGGGAGCAGAGGATGGCAAAAGAAGAGGCTCAGAGAGGGGAAGAAATGAGTAATTCACTGATTTTTTAGTTTTGTGAATGCCAAGATAATATTGGCAACTCATAGTTTCAATGCTATTTATCAGCTGAGTCATGATGCTGCCACTTTCTTGATGAATGTCTGTCAAACACCTGTCACACTCTCCCACTTGGGTAGTCCATAATGGTTCATTAGGAGATGATTTCTCATGGATGCCCTGGACCTGACAGCTTGCAGAAAACAAACTTTGCAGTCAATCCTGAAAGAAAGAGCCATGACTTTCAGATATATACTAAAACTGGTAATTTTTGTGTTACTGTAAAAATTCTTGGAACAAATGGCTCTATGTAGCTGTATCAGTAGGGGCCAAGAAACAGCTTTTTCCTGAACTGTGGTCCAGGAAGGCATCAAGAGTAATACTAGCCATCATAACTGGATGAATAAAGGACTCTTGTCATTACTCAAGCATAAGCAGGAAATACACAGGAGATGGAATCAAGGTCAGGACACTTGGAATGAATACAGAGAGGTTGTCATTGTAAGTAGAAAGGAGACAAGGAAGGCCAAGGCCCATGGAATGCACAAACAAATGCAGTACCAACTTGCAACTAATCACAGAATGGGTAAGGTTGGAAGGGATCACAGTGGATCACTTGGTCCAACCTCTCTGCTCAAGCAGGGTCATCTTAGAGCACATTGCATATACAGACTATCTACTTAAGGTACTAGCATTTCGCCTTACATTTCCTTACCAACTTCCAGGATCTTCAAATTACACTTTCCCTTTTCTCCTACCTCACTGGTATATGAAAGACCTATATAATAAAGAACTAACAACCATTCCAACAGAGCTATGAAATGTGAGGCCTTTTACAGATCTACCTAAGAGTAGTTTAAATTACCTGGCAACTGTTTCAGTTGCTGGAAGCTAACACTCTGTTAATTCCACGAAAAAAGAAATTCATTGTTTAAGTGTGAATAAGCTAACCAAGAAAGTGTGTAATTCTTTGTCATTTTTGATGGGATATGGCCAAAACAAATTCACCTTTCCCCACAAAACTTTCCTAGTTCTGCTGACAATACTATTCCTCTTTCTACTACTCCAGCCCACATTTGGGGGTTGTGTTCGATTCCTTTCCCCTTAGCCACATTCAAACCATCTCCAAGTCTTGACAGTATTCTCTTTATCCTCTTCAAAATTCACCCTTTCCTCTCCATCCTTACAGTGCAATCCTTTACTTCATCTCTAACACATATTCCTGTTTTCATTACTGCAGCCTCCATTCTTCCTTTCTAACTTCCCATGAGCATGAAGACATATAAATCAAAGTGCTGCCAAATAAACAGTACTTGTTTCTTGCCTGAAAATTTGATCACCTCTTTTCCTTCCTCTCCCCTCCATGTCTTTTTTTGCTCACCATTAGATTTCCTTCAGAATCATAACACGTCAGCATCTTCCAAGCTCAGTGTAATTCTGGGTCCTTTTAATTTATCTTCCCCTTGTTAAGCTTTCTCTTAACTTCTTGCCCCTTGTTAAGCTTTCTCTTAACTTCTTGCCCCCTTCCCTGCCCACCCACCTTTCCTCCCAGCCCTACTGCCTCCAAGGTTTTTGGAGGTTCCTTGTCTTTTGCCCCATATTACCTCTTCTGTCCAAATTTCCCCAAAATCTCTGCTTTACCTGAACCTGGCAGATTCACTTCCTAAATGCTGCTTTGAAAACATATTGATTTTTAAGATGCCTTAGAGTTGTCCAAGCTGTTATCCTCAAGTGCCAGGTATACAGCTGCTACTCCTACAAACACTTAACAGCAGCGACCTGGGAACAACACTGAAAACTGATTAAATGATATGCTAGAGGTTACAGCAGATGCAGCTATCCTCAAAATCCTGTCAAATGTGTGAAGCAAGCAAGTTGGAAGAAATTTAGAGAAGGAAAAGTGCTTCATATCCATTTAGTTAGGGATGTTTGATGTCTATTTTTAAGAACAACTGCTGTTTATTTTTCTAAAGAGTCACCTCTGCCTCCTCTGCATCCTACCTACCTCTAGCAAAATTACTGAGTATACCACAGCAATTAATTTCCCTTCCATGTCTTAACACCCTTCTTCAGGGTATCTGTTCCCCTTTACACTCTGGTAAAATCTATACTGAAGCCACTGCCTCAAGGAAGCTACTCTAGATTTACAGCACTGTAAGTGTTAACACAAGCTGACCCATACTCTTATGAGAATGGGAACATACATCTATGACTCAAAATATCTACTTAAAAATCTAACCACTTTATTTAACAATTAGCATTAATCTGCTGCAAGTCCAACTCAGAAGTTGCCTGTTTGCATCAACACAAGCATGAAAAAATCCATGCATGTGGACATTCAGGCTTCAGCCTCTCTCTGCCAGACTCCTGTCAGGTTGCTACTTCTGTCTGTGAGTGATCCCTAGGAGTCAGCCCTATACCAGACTAATATTTGTCTCTCCCTTCCAATGACATTAGAGTAAGAACTTCAGCCATTGTAGGACAGAAAGAGACACAGTTCTTATTTTTAAGCTATTTAGGGTCTCAAAGGGTCAAAAATTGATATTTGCTAAATGATCTATCAATGTCCTAACTATTAGTGGACACTTAAAAGAACCACTAAAGGGCCACCTTTAGTTGAACAACCTTTAGGTACCTTAGAGACCTTCAAAATCTGAGCCCACGTGCCAATATCACATCAACTGCCATCCTTTTCTCAACATGGCTTTTCAAATCCTGTTAAGCTGTATGATTTCATACCGAAGAGCTGTCCACTTTTAGGACCACTGAGAGCCTACAAAACGTACCATCCTTTATTCAAACAAACAAAAAATTTTACAGTAGTTCTTCTGACCCTGACAGTGGCAAGAGATGAGTTAAACACTGTTTGCATTGCCAAAGGGGAGAGATTGCCTTAATCCTCCAAGACCTAATATCTCAGGAGCTTTCAGTATTTCCTCTCTTAAGCATGAGACAGCTGTTTCTCCTGGGAAGGTTTCTGGAAGACATCTGAGATGAATGCAGGAGGCTGGAATGTGGGATGAACGAAGGAGTGCCAGGACAAGACTTCCACTCTCAGGCAATATACCCAGCCCTCCATTTAACCGCTTTCAGAGCCCTGTCAGCTGCTCAGCTCCAGCCTTTCTGCAGTCCTGCCCACCCCAGCAAATCAAGAAAATAGTTAATCCTGCTGTCAAGGGGCAAAGCTCTCCAGTGTGCACCTTCCTCCAGAGGCTGATGGGCAAAGAGAGAGGGTGGAAGGAGGCCAGCCTTGGCAACAGTCCTGCTCTGACACATTCTCACATGGTCACCCACTGCAGCTGCCCAGGGCTTCTATTAGGAACCACACGGGATTTTTCAATGAACTCAAGATATCCAGTTCATAAGGTTCAGGCACGGAGTTTATATGCAGGGACATATATCCCTGTGTGTAAATGAAACACAGCTACGGTGGTAAAAAGCCATAGCACACATTCTTGGGTGCATTAGGTTTGGGATTCTTTTAAAACATATCTAGAATGACTTAGAAGGATAAAAGACACAACTAGTGAATTTGGATTAAAATACAGTGTTTTATTGTAATAGCATGCCTCGTGCTCTGAGTGGATACTGCTGGCAAAGAGAACTGTAAAAGGGAAGTATGTACTTTAAAACAGTGGTATACAGTTGTAGATTATCTAGTTTCAGGGGGCAAAAGAAGAAAACCTTTGAAAGGATACGATTACTTACCCGGAAAATACAGCATTTAAAACAACTGCTTCTAAACTTGCATCCTAAAAGGCGACTCAAAACATTTGCTGCCCAGTTCCATAGCAAGGAGCTTGCTGTGCTCTGCAGCAGCTTTTGCAGGAAGGTAGCAGTGCTCCTCCTCTGATCCACCGCTAGAGGGGAATGGCATGGAGAGAGAGCAGGATTGCTCAGACACATCCTGCTGTACCAATAATAAAAAAACTCTGAGCCAATTTTTTTATTTTTTTTTTTAATATAGGTGGGGAAAAAAGGAATCTCTCCTACCTTTTTATGGTTTTTTTTTTACTTTTTTGTTTTTAAGCATCACATGGTGATAACAACAGGGGTTTATTTATGTGGCACACTCACAGTTTAGGGTGATCCAAAGAACAGGTCTCCTCCCTTATTCCTCTTCCACACCAAGGAGAAAAAGCTTTAATCAGAGGGACCTGATGTCAACTGCTGCCAGACACATATCCTAGAATTGAATGTTTAGGGCTGATTTGGATTGGTAAAACTGTCATAGAGCCACTTTCACTTTTCCCCTCCCTGCAAAGCAAAGCCTTGTTCCACATCTGATCTGATGGATTGTGTTGGCAGAGGATTGAGTGGAAGATCCAAAGAGCCACTGGAGGCATGGAGATGGGAATGTGAGTACAAAAATGACTTAGTAAGAAATTGCCTCATTGTCTCATATAACACATGTAAGAAATTCCTCCTGCAGCTTTAATGATGGAGTGGGAAGCTAAACCCCATAGGAGTTCCTCCCTCTATTTACCAGAATGGCAAGATATGGGCTCCTATGATGAAGTGTTCCATTAATATTAGAGCTAGAGGAAATAAAGTGACTTAATTGTAAACTAACGATCTCATCCTAATAACCAAATTTGAAACAGAAAAGGCAAGAAAAAACCCCTACTTTCAGCCATGCTGCCAGCTCATAAATTAAGCAAATGACATTGGCATATAATTACACTAATTAGTACTGATGCCATGCAAAGACTATTTATGGATATGCATTCACCCCATTTCTAGCCCTAGAGCCTAAATCTGAAGTAGTAGCTCAATCAGCACACTTCGGAAATTCGGTGTTATTGTTTATGCCATTGTGGATCTAATTTAATCAATACCGTATTCTCATTAAATGCAAGGTCTGTTAAAGATGGTTCTTTCACAGGCCCCACAAATGAACTCTGTTGGATTCATCTCATTACATTATTGCTCTAGGCTTAACTATGCATCATTAACAGAAACAATACACAAGTTAAGTATGAGGTTCTATAGATCACCTTAAAAGGACAAAGTCACACATGATTATGGTCATAAGTAATTGGAATGATGAAAGTCAGCATCTGCAGTGGTTGTCAGATGTTTGTTGGCTCTTTCACAACAAAAAAGGCCCTCAGTGCCTGCTGCCCTTCATAATGCCAAAAGGGAAGATAACAGAGATGGGCTTCCTGTGCCATACAAGCTATACTACATAGGTTGGAATTTTTGTTGTGTTTCCTGCTACCACTAGAGAACTACAAGAATATCACTTCTTTCTCTGCATTTATCCTACAGCTTTTTGTGTTCCAGTCACAAAGAACGGACTGTAGCACTATGGTGCAGTAGGTTTTGAGTGGTCAACACAGGTAGCCATATAATAATATCCTGAAGAGATCAGCAAGTTCTATATCTTGAATTACTAGAAGTAAGCATAGACTAATTTCTTCTCTTACTCCTTTGTAATTAATACCAAGATGCATATTATACACATGAAGAGCGTGGCAGCCTTATTTTGCTTTGTGGGATGCCTCTTTATGTTTTCTTGCTTTTTGTTACGACTGTACATTTGCCATACTTACTACTGCTCTCCATTAGTCTGTGTGCTGTAAAGTAGTAAAGTATCACACATGACACACACAGGCCTGTCTGATTTACATCTCAAATAACCATGCATAGAAAATTTTTCATTCATTTTGTTACGGTATTAAGAGACACTACTAAAACTTGCACTGACTTGCCAGCATCCATTCGCTTAACTACACACTTAGTTGCAAACCTTCAGTCACTTCATTGACTTCATCAGGTTTGGGTATTTCTTTTTTTGTTTTGTTTCGGTTCGGCTTTTTATCATCTTTTTCTTTTCCTAAAACTGGCCAATAAGGTCAGTGATTGTCACTTAATTGTTTACTGGAAACATATATATGTAGCTATAGAGAGTAACTGAGCACACACAGAAAACAGCAGAAAATGTTCCCTGGTCTAAATTCTTTTCTTGATATTTCTGCTGACCATTTCCATGTGGAGTTCTTCACTGATTATAATTGCTATGAAATTGCATGTTTTTGCTTGTCCTTTTGGACAAATAAGCTAAAATCAGTGGTTGCACAGATCTGTAGCTGACTCATTACAACATAAAGCAGCCGACTGTGGGACTTGGGGGTTTTTTTGGATCTGTTATTTTAGGATGGAAATTGCTGAGTTGGCAGGCAGTCTGACCATATAAGTCAACAGCAACTGCATACTTTTAAAATTACATAGTGCATAATCAATTTAATATGTGAGGTTTGAGGGAAAATAGCTTTATTGGGGAAGCACTGCTAATAAAAATTCAACTCTTAGGTCACTAAGAGCAAAGCCATAGGCCAGTATTTATAACATCAGACAACTGGGTCTTTCTTAATCAGCCAGTTTTTTTTTTTAATTCCTTCTGGATGAACACTTAACAGGATTGATATGTTACAGAAAGAGATCACTGGTATCTAATGGAATTATTGCTTTCATCGGCTCTCAAGGAGAAACACAAATATTATTAGAATGCAAAACCAGCACATAGTCCTGCTGTGGCTCTTTCATGAAGATCTTTCCTCCACTTTGCAATAGGAAGTCATGAATACCTCTACAGCATCATCCCCCAAGTCTTCTGGTTCCACAGCTGCATTTTGATCAGTGCCTTTAAGAGAAGCAGAAAGCCTGGAGGGACCATACATCGCTCCATTCTCCCTGTGGTGGAGCAGCATGAACTGCAGCTTCTCTTTCTGGAGTCATCCCGAGAAGAGCTGGACTTGAGGGGGCCCTGTTCATGGAGTTAAGCAATTGTTAAGTCTTGGGACAAGTTCACAACATTTTATACACAGGGAAAAATTCAAGCCTCATTTTCATACAGGATACTCTGGGGCAGAACTGACATAAAAGTTCTTGGAGGGGATCCCTCCAGGGGAGTGGAGTCGGGAATGGTTGGAACCAATGCACTGAAAAATAGTGCTCAATTCTGTCAGTTATGGATTGCCAAGACACTTAGTGAGGATGGGAATTTGCAGGTGGAAAGGTATAAAAACCAGGCTGGGGGACTGCAGAATGGGACCCACAGCTCTTTCCCTGTGATTGACTGCAATGGATCCCATTCAGTAGGGCTCATGAAGCTCTCATTTTCTTGCTATCAGGGCCTGTATTCAATAACCGATTATTGGAATTTCTTATCCTCATGTTGCAAATAGAAAAGCAAAAATCTACTAATGTATAAATGAAATATATGTTTTATATTCAGTTATTTCATAGGTTTTGACCAACATAGCTGAAAAAATAAAACCAAAATGTTATTTTTCATATATGATAAAAATTGGCAAGGTTGTCTAAAATTTGCCAAAGAAAAAGAGCAGAGAATTAACACATAGTAAATTTTTTGTTCAGTGAATGTTTCTTTTTTTGAAAACAGAAGTGATTAATTTAAAAACATAGGAGATGAGCCCTTTTATTTTCTATGAATGAGGCATTATAGAAATCATAGGGGCAGATACAAGACAACAAAAAGTGCCTTCTTATCTTGAGGAGACCAAGATGGTATTCAGTGTATCTCACTCGGGTTTTGACATCAGAGGTATCTAAATTGAACAGATTAGATACAACTTATTTCTTGAATTCCAATATTGGACTATAGAAACAAGGCAAAAATCCTGCAGTTGTCAATATAAGTCTTTGAAATGCTGCAGAGGTTTAGGGGAGGGGGAGAAGGAAGAAAAATTGAGGGAACAGAAAAAGCGTACCTGAATTAGAAGGGACAAAATAAAATTGACGTTTTTTGAATTTCAAAATATCTCCTTCAATAATTTATTTATTTCTAATACTGATTTAACAGTACCAGAAAAACACTCAAATACATGGAGGGGGTTTTTTAGAGAGTCTTCTGGAAAAGCAAAAGATACTGGGAAAAACAAAGGAACAGGAATTCAACAACCCATTCTGCTTGAATAACTTCTTTTAAACTACCTTGTTCTACAAAAAAATGAAAACAACTAACTTTTAAGCAAATGAAAGTTCTCCTGAGAATCAACGATTTGCTTTCATTCTCCAGAGAGCCTCGTAAAAAGGCATAAAGTATATTTTAATGAGGAAAAAAGGTTTCTTTCTAAAATATAATTCCCACTTTGCCATTCACTTTTAGGGTAGGTAGTGGACATAAAACAAATGAAATGTTTAGAAAATGGCTTCTAAAAAGAAACTGCTTGTGCATCAGTTTTTACTCTTTTTTTTTGCATTAATAACATTATTCTCTGTTTACAGAGGCAAAATAATTTTAATATAAGAGGTTTCCTTCATACTGTAAACTAAAAGGAAGATTTAAGGGCAGATTTTCCACATGGTGTAGGAATACAGCTCTGACTGATTAATGCAAATGTATCACTCTTAGTCTTTAGAATGGTTTGATGATATATCCCCTGAATAGAATGCAATTATTGACATACCACTGATATCCAGGAAAACAACTGTCACCACACACAAATTTTAAGTCTGTACAAAAGCTATTAATTTCTCTCATTCTTTTTCCAGCACTCAATGGTATTGGCTTTTAAAATCGTATTATCTTGTCATAGCAGTTGTTTTTCAATGTCTGTTGCTACTGTGTACTGTGAAAAACAACAAACTGATAAAATGAATAAACTTTTAGAATCTAATGCATGCATATCTTGTTCTTAGAGCTGCTTTGATCTCAGTTATTTTAAATCAAAACTTCAAAAATACCAAGTAAGAAGCACCTGTTGATCGACATTTGCTGACTATAAAGTGCAGTGGAAATTACCACACGTTTGTCACAAACCTGACACTCCAGTTCAAGGACTGTAATTAAACCTGTTGTTTAAATTACACTTGCTCAGTGCATCAGCTCAGTTTCTGCCCACTCTACAGGATCAGACATGCATGTGTATAAGCAAGAAGGCAGCTGGCTCTTGCTCACCTAGGTGGAGAACATTTTTCTCTAAGTTCAAAGGATAAACTCAGGCAAATCATACTTGTTGTACTTGCTTTTAGACGAGATTTCCTCCCCTCCAAACTATTGCGCTGATGATAGATGCAGAATTCTTACTTTCTACAGCTGTAACTCAACATTCACAGATTTTTTCCCAACCTCTCAATTGAATTCTCAGGATTCCTGGATTCAGTAGGACGAGTTTTACAGTATCTGAGTGTATATATCGAAGCCTGTCTCTTCTACCACAGGCATCTGTTACAAAGGGAAGAATAGCAACTGTCATATTGCAAGAATACCTCTAGTGGAACTTCTTGATCTTCATACGTTTACAGCTTCAGTTACTTCTACTTTCTAGACTAACATCATCTGTATTTCTTGTTCTTGGAGCATGAATTTTCCCGAGTTCAAACATTTCTGAGAATTGTGAAACCTACATGTTATTTTCATAATTATTAGCATTTTTTAAAAGGAGATTTTATCCCCAGATATCTAGCAAGAGAAGTAAAATATTTGGTACAAAAATATTATTTAAGGAGAAATAAGATGCAACTTTCAGTTTTAACACAGCTCAGAAGGTACTCAGGGGAAGCAGTCTCTGACATAAGTTCAGCTTGATGTATTTCGATATCTCTTTCTCAAGGCTTTTCCCACCCACTCTAAGGACTGTGAATTTTCCAATCCTTTTCCTTGAAAAATGAGTTCAAAAAGACCTGAAAGGTATGTTTGCATGCAATTTAAAAGATGTGTTTGGCTGAGATGAGACTGTCTGGACCAGTGATTTCAAGAGGGAAAAGGTGGGGGAAGAAGGAAGGGGAAGAAGAAGTTCTCAGAATCATAGAATCATAGAATATTTAGGGTCGGAAAGACCTATAAGATCAAGTCCAACTGTCAACCTAGCACCATCAACATGTTCATCATGAAACCATATTCTTAAGCGCCATATCCACATGTTCTCTGAACACTTCCAGGGATCATGACTCAACCACTTCCCTGGGCAATCTGTTCCAATGCTTTGCAACCCTTTCCATGAATATTTTTTTCCTAATATCTAAACTAAACCTCCCCTGTCACAACTTGAGGTCATTTCCTCTCATGTTTCCTGTCACTTTTTACTTGGGAGAAGAAACCAACCCCCACCTGGCTACAAATCTCCTTTCAGGTAGTTGTAGAGAATGATAAGGTCTCCCCTTAGACTCCTTTTCTCCAGGCTAAACAACCCCAACTCCCTCAGACATTCTTCATAAGATTTGGGCTCCAGCCTCTTCACCAGCTTTGTTGCCCTTCCTTTCTTCTCTAAGAGCCTTGAATTGTGGTTGGCTGTCAGAGGAAGGTGTTTCTTGACTTCAGTCTGTAAATTGAGAGAATAAAAAAATCCACATAAACTGAAAAATGTAACCCGCCTGGATATTTACTCCAGTTTCTTAGGCCCTAAAGTAAACCACAGGAGGTAGTTTTCCTCATTTCATCATTGTTGGTATAAATACGGATGAAGAAAAAAGTGGGGGGGCTGGAGAGGGAAGTAAGGGATTGGAAAGGAAAACCAAAGCTATTCTACTATGCCTGAAGGAGCACATATATCTCTGTATGTCAGGAATTATAGTGTCATGGCAAGCATCCCACCATCAGACAGGGGACTGGTATTGTTAGGGGAAAAAAATACCCTAAAAAAATTGACCACATCTGATGTGTGAAAATCCATCAGGGTTAACTATTTCATCTTCCCAAAGAACTGATTGCTTTCTTGTGCTTTTTTGTTTGGTGAAACAACACAGGTCCAGATCATTACACTGATTTAAATGGAATAAGAATGTTGGGTTGTTAGGGTTTTTTAAAGTATTATTAACTAATAAATTTTTTATATATGTTGTCATACAGCATCTGAAGTTGTATTCTTACTCTGAAAAGAAAAAAAGGAAAAGGACCACATCTAAAAATTTACAAATTAAACAACAACAAAGTGATTAAGAAATTTAAAAGCACTGTCATGGGGAAAAAAGAGCAAAACCAAACAAAAAAGATTTCCAGCTATGCTTTGAAATTAGATGGTGAACAGATGCTTCAGAAAAATAAAGAAGGGCTTCTTTCAGGCAGCACAAGTTTTAAGCAGCCTTTGGTAGGACCAAAAGGCCTCTGATGCTAGATGAGAGAGGTTGAGATCAGACAAAAGTTGTGCGAAAGCAAGGTGCCTTTGCAAATGAGGGCCTTGCAGGAGAAAGGGAAACGTTTTGAGAGAGTTGGCACACATCTGTCCTGTTTATGTTGTACCACCTGCTTCCTGCTACCACCTCTTCCCAGTAAAGGACTAGATGGAGGGTTTTTGTCTTTCTCTGGCTCAGTTATCCTATGTTTCCACCAACTCCACCCTGACAGTTCCTTGTGGTCTACAGTTTCATAGGAATAATATGAAAAAGATCCTGTTTTTGTCAGTTGTACCTGAAAAAACCTTTTCAATAAGTCAAAATGATCCAGCACACACCTTGCTGGAGCAGAGGCAGGGATCATCACACATCAGTTTCCAGAGCATATGTAAGGGCTCCACTCGTCTTCACTGGTGCTCAGGCTAAAAATATCTGTTTGAAATTTTTGTACATTGCATCCAAGATCTAAATACAATTTTTGGATGTTTGAAAGCTACATGAAACTCCCAGAAAGCTTGTCAAGATTAAAAAAACCCAAACCCTCTTGAACTGATGACAATTCCTTCTCTTGCTTTTCATTATACCATTACATTGCACATAATGAACTTTCTTGTTAAAAGATAACCAACGGCAAAGAAACTCTAGGAAGAAGCAACTTGAGCCTATTCAGTCATTTGCAGGAGGGGGATTTCATAATTAATTTAGAGCAAAAACTGCCCTTTATTAGCATATAAATCTTGGTGAACAGTATTCATCTTTTTCACATCATTTTATAGTGTGCTATTCCTTTATCAATCATTCAATTATAACATAGTAGCTTATTAGAATTTAATCTAGGCACTTAACACAAGATTTCTTTCCTCTTCCTTTCCCTTTGGAGAGGGAATTTTAGAAGACTCTGGGTCACATGCTATAAAAATCAACCCAGGTTATCCTGTAGTCTAGTCTATGTAACAGGCTTTCATCTTGCATCCTGAGCCCACAGGACTTAAACTCCTTAACCATAGTCCATGGGAAGAGACTACCAAGGGGGGCATTATCTGCATTTTGCATGTTTTTGAAGGGACCACTTTCAAGAAGGGAGTCAAGTCAACTGCAATTTTTTTCAATAAGCACATCCTATCTTTACAAAATATTTCTATTTGCTAAGAACCTGACATTGCAGAGGTTTGTATTTTCTGTGGTAATAAATTTTTTTTACAATTAGTAATTTTAGACTAAAAACACTGGTAAAACAAGGTGCAAAATGGAAGGAAAGGGGGCAGAAAACAAAAAGATGCTGTGATTCCTTTTTATTTAGTTATTTTTAGTTTGTGAATTTATGATGATTCTCAGGAGTTAGGCTTTTCCTCCTACTTTGAGAGTGAAAAATGTGTTGCAATGCTTTAAATTCTCACTGTATTAAAAGATTACTTTTCTACCATGAGCAGTTAGAAAAAAGCCCTTTTCTAAGTTCAGAAAGCTTTAACGGGTTGCCTGTGTTGCAGCAACCCATTAACCCAAACCTTGCCTTGTTCTGGCACATTCATGAGTAGATCAGCCCTTCTTCTGATTCCTCCTCTTTTACTGAATACTTCGCTCTCAGTGGTTTTCAGGAGGACCCCTTTGGGGTCTGTGCTGCCAGCCTCTCTTTCCATTTCCCAAGGGAACCTTAAATCTTGGCTTTGCTTTGCTCTTCTGCTTTGGCAAACATTTTAGGTAAGCATCACACTTTTGGAATAAAGATGACGACCACACCTAAGGGTGGCCAGATGTGACATGTTAAATGTGGCTGGGGAGTTAAAAAGGGCTGGGCAAGGTTTAATACAAGTGGTGACTTCACTCATTAAGTGTGAGGAGTCACCAGTACACATGGTGACAGAGTGGTTCTGTCACTCTTGGCTTTGACTTTGTAACAGAACAATTTGGAGAGAAATACTAATGCAGTCCAGTGGCAGGGTATGTCTAAGAAGGCAGAGATACTGTTTTGATTTACAGATAAGAAAGACAGTATGACATCTTGTTTTCTGCCTGAGTTTCAAATGCAGCACATCACTGTAGGGGGATACGTGCTTAGATGAAGTTTCACCTCTGTGTCTCTGAAAATAATACATATAGACCTGGAAATGGATAACGAGACAGTTCTTTCATTTTTTGCTTTGTGTAGCAATAATAAAAAGTATCCCAGAGTTCCTGATCAGGTAAAAAATTACATGAGGGATGAGGCACTTCCACTGAAGATAGCAAAGAAATTCAGCATCTGTGAGGGATCACAGGTCTGTATTTTAAAGGGATTGCTGTTAAACAGTTAAAAAAATAGCACACATGGGTGGTAGTGTGTCTCCTCACAGAGAAATGCCTGCTACACCTAGGAGAAACTAACTGACTTATCCTAACACTGTCTTGCATGTCAATGTCTAACTTTTTAATCACAACCACCCTGCGTAATATGGAAATTAAGAACATCATAATTTCCAGTAATTACCAGAAACATACACATTTTCCAACAGGGTGACATTATGTCATGAATTCCCTTGTCAAGAGTAAAAAAAAGACAAAACATATCATACTTGTTTGAGAAGGCAAAGTGATAGATTTGTCATGAGGGTAATCATCTATCTATATATAAAAAAAAAATCCACTATTATCAACTTCCTGAATTTCTGAAAAGGGATTAATTTTCTGCCTGAGCTAATAATGAACATTTTTCTTCTATTCATCATCTTTAGCTATTTTCTCTCTTGAGATTCATTTATCACTAAACTACTGAACCCAAGAAATAAAAAATAGGTAACATCTCTTTTTGAAGTAATGGCTTAGAAGACTATAAAATCAAGAGGCAAAAGATGGATTTTGAAGATATACGTTTGAAATTCCTGTAACAGCTGCAGGTTTTTAACAGAGGATCTGCACCACCGGTTTAGTAAAGTATTGGAGAAAGTAAGTTTATCCTGTGACAGCACAAAGTGGGGGACAGTACATTTTTTATTTTCATTTTATTTTTTTCAGATAAAATTCACAATAAGAGGAATGAAATTGCAGAAATAATGCGATCAATGGCACTATAAGATGCAATTCATGTTGCAGGAATTAACCTAGGATGATAGTTCAAGTGCATTTTAAATCTAAAATGCCTGTGCACAGCTCCCAGCCTGTCAGACCCTCTCTTGTCCCAAAATGCTTCTCCTATGGTACAATGGGGCCTGAGGCTCTCTCGAGGATCTCAGAGTCTCAGTGTTGCTGAGCTTTCTCTGCTGCCGGGATCCATACTCTTTGGCAGAACTAAGAGTGGGGCATTTCTGGAGGGGAAAGGAGGAAGACACAGGATTTGCGCTTTAATTCTTCTCTTGCAAGATTTTGCTGTTGCACTGTCTTATTCTCCCTACCTTGTATTTTCCAACAAAACGAGCCCTCATACCATCATCCTGCAGAAACACAGCAAAGAAGATCTCTTACAGACAGGAGATAGAGGGAAGAGGACTTTCTTTGCTTTTGAGTAGAATGCAGAGAAGACCTCCCCAAATGGCCTCTTACCTCATCCCTTGCTCAGCCTTTTCTGGCATGCCAGTTAAAAACCATACAAACAGTCGCTGTTGGAGATGTTTGTCCGATGCTAATGGACGTGCTTTTGCAAGGTTATTGCTAAGTGCATTCAGATCACTCACTTAGGTCCTGGTAGAGGTCTCCGGGCAAATCAATGAGTCTAACTTCCAGGAGGAGGCTTCTGAGAGGTGTGCTTCAGCAGCACCAGGACAGGATTCACATCAGGGTACAGGTTTCTGTCATAAACTGGTTCCATACTTTCCATAGTATCTCACTGGGATGCTGTCCAAACACAGCTTCTTGCTCTAACTTGCTATGCTAAAGCAAGCACATGGGATTTGGGAGATTACTCTTTTAGATTCTGGCTTGCTGGTCTGAAGCCAAAATGCAGACAACACCTACGAAGTCCCGAAGCTAAGCAATTTTAGTATGCAAGGCTGGCTTTGTGCAGACGAGACTCATTTCAGTGGCTTGCAAAGCTGATAGTAAAGCACAGACCCTATGCAATTTTATTTCTACAGTGTTTCTAAAGCCATGGGGCAGCAGAAAGAAATGGGTGTAAATTCAGTCTCTGCTCATGGGTTCCCTGATAGGAAGCAGAGACAGCTTTCAAAAGCGAATTCTCATCTCAGTGTTGTATAACCCAAGAACAGGACTGGAGGAGGAGCAGAGGCTTCAATATCTGGTATTGAAGGCATCGAATCATGTCACAGGTCAGCAAAACAATTTTATTCTCTAAGTGATTTCTTGACATGATTGCTCTAACACAAAGTTACCAAGAAGCCCACCTATCCCTAAGCAGCACCCTAGAAGTAAAACTCACAGCTATTTCTAGAATTTTGCATTGTTAGTATTGAAATGGATTCTCTACTTAATACAGCAGACAGCTAGCAAGAACAAAGCATGAAATCAAATTCCATCAATCCCTTAAATTTGTTTATGCAACCCATTGTTACTGCTTACAGAACAGCTTTGGCAAGCAAAGGACATGACAAAACATAGCTGTAGTTTATACAGAGAAATTTTTCCCATCTGCCATTTTTGTTGTCAGTTGGTTTATATTGATCTCTCACCATGCAGTTCCAAGTTTAACCCGGGCACAGCTGCATTGATCCAAGAAAGCTGAAGTAATTTGTCTCTACTAGTGAAGCAGAAATGGGGCAGAAGACAGCACCTATCATCATTTTTTTTTTTTTCTGGTAGAAATATGTTGGAAGTTCTTTCCTGTAGCACTGATGTAGATTAAGCCTGCACTCATGACTTTTCATACAAATATTTCATACAAATAATTCCATTTTATCTGTGACAAGTGAGATGAAATTCACACCAAGGAGCGTGTTCTCAAGTAACTCCTTTCTTCACGTGGGAATGAGCTGACTCAGCACATGAATTATGGAATCACAACTACACGGTGGCATATTACAGCCCTTACATTTATAAAGATTTTGCATTAACTATAAGCAGCATTGCTTGGGCCCTAGAATAAAGATATTTAACCTGTATCTACCTGGTGCTCCACTTTATTCATATGCTGAAATGGCAGATGGGATGTTCCCTAAAGGTTGTTCCCAGTGGTCACAAGGGTGTATTCATTCTTGTGGGGGTCTATTCTTCAAAACATTTCTGGCCACTGCACTGCATTTTCACTTCATGAAAAAGAAATCATAAGCAGCCAGTGTAATCACAGCAGCAGAGCATCTATCATACACGAGGAGAGGAGCAGAGACTGTTGACCTTAGTAAGTGGAGTCTGAGATGGAGACTTGCTCACACCAAGCACAAACTATTTGAGTTAAAAACATGCCTCTGTGAGAAGACCACAAGAGTATCCAAATTAAAGGGTTGCTAAAACAGTGAGGTTTGGGACTGCCAACATAATTACCAGTAAGACTCAGAAAGTTCCTCTCAGTCCTTTTGTTTCTATGGTAGCTCTAGCCTTCACATGAAAAATTCCCAGTGACACAGGAGAACCACAGATACATTAAAAAAAATGAAATGCAAATGTTAGAAATCATTATATGCTGTCAGGGAATTAATCTAGTTTAATTTTAAGGCTTTTCAATGAGAAGGCTCCAGTGTAACAGCAAATGCTGCTAGAAAGTGTGATCACTTCTATTCATAGCCACCTTTTAATATACTATGAAGTCGGACGAAGTCCAGTGGGTTTTATTTACCAGCAAAGCTTCACGGCAGATAAAGCATACATTGCAAGAAACCTGCAATTCTTCTTTGTTAATGAGCATTATTAGATTATTGTGTGACAGGAAGAATAAGCCCAGGGAATACGCCCCTGAATGTTTCATCCTCCCTGGACCATGCTTTAGTGAGATAAGTCATAATAAATATAATGCGTGAATTGTCTAACCTATAGGGAAAGAGCAGGTACATGAGTAACTTGGTGCAAATATGAGAGAACCTGCTGACAGGCACAGACATTGTTTAAATGCCATTTTCAATAAGAGTACTATAGGTAAAGGCCAGGCATGTAGCTCAGTTGTATAATATGTGGACACTGTCCTCCTGCTGTTGACAGGAATGACAATGGTAACTCTTTTCTTATAATGCCTGATACAAAATTCAGGAATTACCAAAATGGTCAGCAGAAAAATGCAGGAAAAAAAGAGGCTCAAACAGGTTATTGATAGGAGTCCAAAATGACTGATACTAGCTGAGAAATGCAAAATGTATCTTCGTAAAATGGAATTCCAAGCTTTAAGCATACCATCAATGAAGGGCATGAAATGACACACATTCTAAAGGCCTAGAGACTACCTGGTTTATTCTTCCAACTAGAAACTTCTAATTTATTGATTGAGAGAGTCAACTGATTTTTTCTTTGAAAGGGCTTAAGAGCATGATTCACATTTTCATTTTGCTGAGAACCCAACCAAAACATCCTTCCCTTCTCCCATTTGGATACTCATTATTGAACATAGCTTCTTTGTCTGTTCCCAAAGTCTAAAACAAAGCTGTCAGTGGTCTCCCCATCAGCTAACCATATATGAAAAAAGTTCCAGTGGTTTCCAAGAGTGGAAAAATAGACAGGATGTTGAGTGGTAAATGAGGATATTTGGAATACATCTGTGGACATATACTTTGTCATTCCCTACTCAGCGCATCTCCAGCTCACAGGAATGGATTCTCTTATACAGGAGCAGCTGTTACTGTTTGGATTGTAAATAGTCATAAGCCATATGGTGTGGCAGGAGAAAAAAAACTTCACACTTTCTCACATGGACAAATATTATTATTGCAAAGCATAAACACATCAATATCTATGTCTTTTCTCTGGGGAAGCATATAGCCTTCAACCTGATTCTAAAAAAGTTGTTGGCTTCCAGATCAGTAGATTACCTGTAAATATTTGGTTTGGATTTTTAGAATTTGGATGCCTTGACAAAAAGCAAATGTAGGTGTGCAGTAGATACAGTGCTTGCAGATTGACAGATGGGATGAAAGAGACACAAAATATAGATAGCATTCGAAAATGGGAATGAAAATTAGGAGGAAGGGAGAAAAAAGGCAGTCTATATGCAACTATTGTGGAAAAATATATTCGTGTATCTTTGGCTAGCTACCAGCTAACTACATTAAAAGAAGCAGGACTGTGCAGTTTCATGCAAATGCATCAGGAGTTTCTTCACACAGGTTAATTTTAACTTTCTACCTGGTTGGTGATGGGTAAAACATTTCAGATGTTGATGGACTTATGCAGGCAGGAGCCGGCCTCTCAAAAATGGTGGGACCTCTGCTTGCTAAGGGAAGCTGGCTACAATCAGCATTTCCAGAACCTGGAACAAGAAGAAGATGCAGTCCGCTCCCTTGCTGTGCTAAGGCTTCCTTTCCTTTTAAACCATGATTTCTTCAGCTTTCATGTTTAAAACCTACCAGTGCTTTTATTTATGTTATTGCTAAAGAACTGTTTAGCTTATCTTTTTGCTTTAAGCACTTTAATTAAAGGAAAGTGTGATCACTCCATTGTGTGGTGAAGCTGGCAACACACACCGTTAACTTACAGTTTTGCAGAACCAAGTTTCTGAGCTACGCCCCAAAAGTCTTAGCAGAGTGACACTGCACTTGCCAATAGTAAACATTGGAACATCCTATTCGTATGGTTAGACATGAACCTGTGACCTGGCAGAGTTAACAGTCCTTCTGTTCTACACTCCTTCTCCCAGCCAGTTTCAAATGCTGCATTGACACCGACAGGTACACCACAGCAGTTCTGAATTTATAGGAAGAAAACTCTCATCACTAAGAGATTTTGTTGATGACCAGCTGTACCTCAAAGGAAATGATCCAGAAGATGATAAGGACGGCAGGGCACTCCTGAGCCCACAAGAGTGATACCTGGCCTCAGAATGCCAGCAGCCACAAAGTCAAGAGACCTTCCACATTCATCGTCCCTTGATGTAAGTCACAGTTCAGACCTGACCCACAGATATAAATAGAGGCAGCAACTCAGTATCTAACAAGAACCAAAGAAAAAAAACCCAATTTTTCCACAGTACAGGGTGGCCCTGCATCAAACAGCCATTTTGCTCTAATGACGTCCCTCCCATTCCCCAGTTTTCAATGTAAAATGACTACACAAATAAACACTTTTCTACCACTGTTACATTTGTTAACCTGACATCAAGAGCCACATTATGGTTATCATCTGTTTCTTTTCTAAAACTCAAAAATGGAAGCAAAATGCCTGTGGATCAGGAGAGCAGGTCCACTACTGCCTTTGAAGGATTAAGCATGCCTCAGAGTGTTTTCTCCTTTTTATCTTTGACAGGGGATGTGGCTCAGACCAACGATCCAATAAGGCCCAGATATCCTGACTCACTCTCACCGAGCTGGCTAGATAACCCCCTAGTCAAGACACACAGGGAACCAGTTCACCAGGTTCCAGTGCTCAGATGCTCTGCAGAGCAACTTGGGAATCCCCTCCAAATCTCAGCTCACCACAGCAGTGTTACTGCAAACCTCACTAACAACCAGCATATCTTCTTCATGACAACCAACTGGCTTCTTCCACATGAACACAATGCATTTGCTGTTATATTTTGAAATTACAACCAACATTTCCAGGTACCTTTCTTTTAAAATACTTCCTTAAAATTAGTGTTCACACAACCATAGTGCCATTTTTTGATTTCAAGAGATAGGAAGTCCTACAGACAAAAGTTTTTTCATTGCATCTTCTTCATGTAGTGTTTCTAAAGCTCAACTTTGAGTGCAGGGCTCTGCTCTTGGTAGAGAGAACTCATCTCAGAAGAAGAGTCAGTTGAAGATGGAAGTGCTACTATTCTGGGAGAAATTGCTGCAAAATAAGAACAAACTGAGCTGCTGTTCTAGTTTATTTTTTAGGAAATATTTAAGCCATTTAGCAAATAAATCATGGAGACACGTTCTCAAAGCTGTCTCTGGACTGAAGCTCACCTGAAATAACTAAGTTGCAAAGGCAACTTCCACACATGGGAACCTGCTCAATCTTTATATTCAGACAACCACAGAGGTTGTCTTTACCCAAAAACCTCTTGGTTTACAACCAGATTACATTATCATGGCCTAAGGGTTCAACAGAACAATCATTTCCACTTGCAGACCTGTTGTCATGAGCTAATGACATTTGTGCAAATCATATACATAAGATAGCAAAATGAAGAACTTCAGAGCTTCAGACTTTAACTAAAGTATATAGAAAAAGATCAGCTTAACTTATACATCTCTAATACGAAGGTTGTTTAGGTACTCCCAAATTTTCAGCAGTTGGACAGCCAAACAGTTACTTTAGTTGCCCTTTTTAAAACAAGGAACTACGAATAAGCCTGCACAAATTTGAACAAGTTTTATATTAATCATGCTCTCCCAACTGCAGTGCTGCCCATGGAGGAAAGACCTAGAGACAGCTGAAAGGGTGTTGTCGAAGACTAAATACACCAGTAGAGTAAGAAAAAATTACTGACATTTTAAGAATATGGAAACCAAAAGATTTTGCACACAAAGTCCAATTCACTTTGTAAGCAAGTGTAGTAAAATTTTGTTGTACTTCGTTGGCTTCCTCAAACTCAACAAAGGCTGCTTGTGGCAGTGCCTGAGACAATAAGCCAGACACACTGATTATAAGCTTTACCAGATAGCTCAGGCTGCCTTTCTCCCTAAAGGAAGTGTTCCTAAAGTCACTTTAGAAACCTTTCAGCTGATTTTTCCTTTTCATCAGGATAATATGAATGTCCTGATTACCATCAACAACAAGAGAAGGCACAATAAAGTTTACTTGTCCTAACCTGCAGCTATGCTTATGGGTACCTGCCTACACTTAGGCAGCATTATTTTGTCTCACCTTTCTGCTCTTTTGGGAAAAACTTTGGCTCAAAAAACCCACAGTCTCTCTTTGGATGAAACAAATAATTCAATGATTGAAATATTATTTGCACTCTGACAGGAAAAAAAAAGAAAAAAGAAGGTGAAAAAAAAAATCCTACTTACAGAACATGCAGAATACAGTTCCCAGAAAGAGAATAATCATAATTAGTCACTTTTAAAACTTTTTCTCCAATCTGAAATAAAATTAGGTTTTGATTTTATCTTTCCTTAATTTCTTTAAAGTAAAAAACCCACCTCTTTAAATATCTAGATAGCAATACCACAAATTATTTTAAAAATCTAGGTTACACTTATGTTAAAAGCAGCTGCTTAGACAAAATGCATTTATTTAATGAGCTGACATGTTTCCCTCTCAGAAGAAGCCAGATGAACTAACAGTGAATCAGATTTGTATCTCGATATTAAAAGAGAAATCACATTCCACTTCCCCACAGAACACGACAGCAAGCATTCCTGTTACTGTCTATAATGGTTACATTATGTTTTCTGCTTAATAAAAAACATATAACCCTGAGTCAGAATACCAAAATCACTTCCATCTTAGTTTTCAGAAACTGCTGAATAAAACTCAGAACAAAAACAATCCCTCTTTACCCACTCACATAGTTTACTCACCATCACTTTATTCCAAAACTCAGTTTCACAGGAAAAATGATCCATAACAACGAAATTATTTCTTCTTTGTCAAAAGTATCACTCCAGTCATTTAAATTACTGAACGCAGCAAAGGAAACATTGTGCTCCACAGAGCACTCTAAACACACACTGTTGTTTTTGCTGATGCAATGAGGCTTCTAAGCAAACGAGTTTGCAAGCAAGCTGGGTAGTGGTATTTTCCTTATGATTCAAAAGTGAAGAATGCCTCAGCTAACTGAATGCTCACACAACATATAATAAAGGAACTCAAGGATTCATACATGTCTCTAACATAATCATTTGTAAAACTTCCACTCGTATTACCATCTATAACTCTGCCACACCTCAAAAACTACGTGCCAGATAAAAACTTTTACTGGGTGCTATGTGCAGACAAGAGAAAGATAGCTTCAAGCCAGAGCCTTGTATTTAAAAGTCTCTGAAGTTTAAGTCCCTAAGGTGTATGAAGTTACATTCTGCGTATGGAATGTAACTGTGGATTCTTGCTTGCTACGTATATAGATATCAAAAAGTTCATTATAAGCTACATATTAAAAACATACAGTCTGCCCCAATGCATTACCGGATTAATGTACAAAATTACTTCAATAGGAAGATGATAAAAACCATATTTAAATAGGTTTATAATTTCAACCCTTAACAATTACCACTCCCCTCCTCCAAGTGCCAAGAAAAGCACAGAAGAATTTGCATAGCATTTCCTGAGAAATGAGGATAGCAAGATCCAGGGGCAATCTAAATGCTGTGTCTTTTTTTTCCACAGAGATGCAGACCTGTTTGTGATCTGGGAAGAGAGGTGGAGTAGTTTAGTAACAAATCTCTGATGTAAAATGAAAAGAGGAGAAATCTGTATCAACCTATAAGCCTGACAGTTGGGAGCCTCCAGTGCAGGATGTGTCAATTTTTTCATCAGTCTTTAAAGATTATGTCAGCTGCCTTGACAGGTAAACCTTGTGAAGGTTCAAAATCTTTCAAGTTCCAGACCAAAAATATCACTGCAAGCAAATAAATGCTGTTGCAGACCTTTACACGACCATCAAGCCCCCACCAGATTCATCGGATAACCTTTTTTTCTTTCCAAGCTTTTACTTTTTCTGACACCTTGAGGTCTGAGGCAGTATGCACTCTACACCACCTGACATTTCCTAATTAGCTGGGAGCTCTGCATGTGCTGCAGCCTTTACTGCCTTGGAAACTGCTGAGACAATCAAGATGAATGTTCTCCAGTGCTACAGGTTTTAATATTAAAAAGCTCATGTTTTCTTCCAAGCTTCTATCTTTAACATCTTCCTCTGATGCCCTTGTTGTCCTTGTGGATTCTTCTCATAACTCTGAGAAGCAGACAGGCAAAACTAGGTAAGGACATGGATTGAAGCGGAGAGCAGCTCCTGGGGGAGCCCCAGCACCCCCTGCTGGGGCTGCAGTGATGGGAGGTAGCCAGGCCAGCCTGCCTGGGGGATGGTTCGACCTCACAGCTGGGGCATGAACCACCTACCTGGTGGTTTTCAATGGGTGAGAAAGTAGTACTGCGCACTTTGGCCTGAGATATACTTGGCCTGTTTAACACACTGATCAACATTTACAATCCAATTATCTGATTTCAGATTTCCTGAGTCTGTGTCATTCCCAAACAATGTGGGGTAAATTTAGATGCACCTTTAATCAGCACTTTTTCCCAGTTAATCACTTCAGTGTTCTACTTACACAAACAAAATGAAATAAAACAGGATGCAGATCATCCTGCATCTGTCCAGAAATAAATAATTACAAAGGATGTCATTCAGCAATAAATCTATTACTAGCACTTTTAAAGCTTTTTGATTTGCAAAAACTAGCAAACTGTTTCTTATCAGGATGTGTGTTTTTCTTGCTTTACTCTGAATCTTGCAACTGGTAAATTAGTATCATTCTTCTGGCCTCTTTGTCCTATTGCAAAGGATCCTTAACCCTCTGAACCTTCCAGTTACAAACAGAATGTCTCCAAAACTTTAGCTGTTATTTTGAGCCATGTACATGAAACCCAGTGAGTTGGAAATATGTCTCCACTGTAAGCTCTATGGAATTTTTGTAGATCCATTATTTTACCATGCTAGTATTACTTTACTTAGTTATTTTATTTTGAGAAGCATTTGGGACTGTGTTATAAAATTTAGTTTACATGGACAATTACCTCATCTTAGATTAGTTATTTAAAAAATTAGAAAACAATTTCCACAGTTAGAAATACTGTGGTGAAAAACTGTGATGAAAATGCTAAATTCTTAGTTTTGAACTAATATTTGGAGGGCAGGAGTAAAAAAGAATAGCAAAGGGTGAGTGATGGCAGCCTATGTGCTACAGGATCCTATAAGCAGGAGCCTTGGATAGATATGGCAAGGAAAACCACAGAGGTGAAATGGCACACAGTAGAAACCATCTTTAAAACTCTATTTTTTTTTCTCCCTTGATTCTCATGCTAGACAACATAAAATCTTTCATCAGAATCATAATAAACATCTATCAAAGATCTTTCTCTACTGCCTTAACAGAAGGCCAAATAATTCAGAGACCAGTTGAAGTTCAATTACATTTTTCTGCAGTAAGCCAGAAAACGGTGAAAAGGAAATCACCTTTATGTACGCTTCCTGAAGTTCTTTTATATTGATCCCCTCCCCCCCCAACATGGTTTGAATATTTTCACATGTCCATCATCTAGCTCCAGGCTTTTGTCTGTACCAACTTTATATTTTAATGTCAATACTTATGTAAATAGCTACATGTTAAAACCATGTACTTATACTAATTTCATACAAATAATTTTCCTTGGTGCATCAGCACACTTTACCTGCTTTGATTTGTGAGAAATATTTCTGAGGTTTGGTTCTTGTATTAAGTGCAAGTATATTCTGTCTCTCATGCCCTGTTTCTGAAGCAGACCTTGGTACTGCAGTCTCATACTAAGGGGTCGTCTCTCCTCTCTGAGCTGTGGAAGTGCAGCAATTCACCCAGTGAGGGGCCGCCTTTACCTACTGGTGTCACACTGCAGGCTTGCCTTATCCTGGGGGTGATTAAGACAGTGATACTACTGAGCTCAATACAACATGCACACGTTTCTTTGTCCCAAAATTTAAATCACATTATTCTTCAGAATCTTCACTCCAACCAGACAAGCAGAGGAAGATTTCACATCTGATTTACTGAGTGAGGTCTGGTTTTTACAACATGAAATAAGTTTGCAGATTGACTTCTATTGACTGATGAAGCTTTACAGCAGCACAGAAGCCCATCAGTCTGAAAGTTAGGATCTAAAGTGAAATTCTTCTAGCTGCTGACACTGGTTAATATGACAGTTAATCATTTTGGACTTCACTAAAACCAAATTATGTGCTCCTTTAAGGTGAGCAGCTGACTTGCAGCAGAATTCTATGTCCCCTGCAGGTCTTTGGAGAAAACTCAACAAAACTACTTTTAACTGCACCATAGGTATTAACAAAACCGAGATTATCACTGTAGAAAGTATCCTGTTTCATAGTTTTATACCACTGTGGCCTTTAAACTTGTTCACTCAAATTGCGATCAAATAGGGCTTTTAAATTGGTGGCAACTGGCACCATGGGATTTCTAGACTCAGTCAAGCTGAAAACTGATTTTAAAAAATTTAAACTCCCACATTACTGCACATCCTGGGCACAGGCAGATCCTCTAGTGACAGGGTAACATCTAAAATGGTCATATAAAGAGATGGACATGAGCTTTACCATATAAGTGTGTAAACCTGCCAGTATCTTGCTTCCTACTTGCAACTGCCTATCTTGTGACTACTGATCACACCCCCTGAACAGGGCTAGATGGAGTTATCCCGGGATGTGCCATCAGTAGTTTGATATTCTTTGTCTTAAGCTTTATGCCCAAATCAGTGCTCTCAGGTCAAAACCTTATCTGTAGCAATGCAGGATTCATCTCACTGTGTGATGTAGAGAGAAATGTGAGGCCTTCACTCTGCCCTGTAAGAAATATCACTGCACGGAAGAAGAGATTACAGGTTTGGAAGTTATATAAAGCAGCTGAACCCTTCCAATGTATGTTTTAGGGGAACTATAATATAAATACAGAATATTGCACAATAAGAAGTGAAAGCACAACTGAAAGATTCATAACTGACAATATTAATTTGATAATCAAGTCCTTATAAAATAATATCTAACACCAGCTGACACTGTGAGCTGACAGTACCTCCCCAATCAGTGCTAAATAATGCATCCATAACAATTGCCTCTCACTTGATTATGTTAATGTAGTTGAGACTAGACGCAATTCAAAAATTATTGAAGTCAATGAGTGTTCTTCATTAATGCCAATGGAATTTGAATCAGACTCATCAAGCTAAAATATGAAAAAGGAGCTAAAAGTGTAGTGGGGCATAAGAAGCAACAGTCATTCTAGACCTTGGATATTAAAAATGACTGTGTGCTCACTATGTAACACAGTAGAAGATCCTTGAAAATAACTGTTTTGGAACCTCTGTGACAAAGGTAAGTGGTCAAACACAACGCTGCTACAAATCCCTGCTGTTATCTGTGCATATGCTCTCCTTTGACACTCCAAGACACCCTTTGGTGACAAAATATCAAGAGTTTTGATCATAAAATCACACAGTTCTGAACTCTAAGTAAACCCTCTAAGGCTGGATTCAGTTTTACAGTTGAGAATTATTACAAGAAAAGGTGACAGTTTTAACCACAAAATCTGAGGTGTTAGAGGAATTATTTTTCATATTTATTACAGAACAGCATATAAGAATACAACAGAAAGGACACTGGTGATTGATAAAATAAAGAGGAAATGGGACAAAAAGGTCTCCAGTATCTCTAACAGTGACTTCTAATGCAAACTATATAGTAAATCTGGACACAGCTGTGCTAAGGGAATCTTAAATTTTACCAGTTGTTCTTGATTGTTGCGCTACAGAGATTTGCAAAATCAGGACAAAATTTGGCTAGGAAAAAATTTATCACCGCTTTACTCAATTTTCTTCAGTTCTTGTGTTCATTTATTTACAGCACTGCAAGAGCATGAAGTCTTCAGAGAGGTTGGGACACCACATGAGGATGGTAAAGCTCATGTCAGGTTTGGTAACTCAAAGCAGAGGTCAGTATGTTCACCTTCCAGGAAACCCTACACAGGCCTTCACATCAATGAGTACTAGAACTTTGTCATGTTCCCAGATACTTCTGCCAAATTGGAGGAGCGGGGAAGTGCTGCTTTTAGTTTTCTAACTATTTCTGCTTTTTTAACTCTCCTTCTCCCTCCTTGCAGGAACAATACTACTTTTTGAATTCAGGATGCTGACAGGAAGAGTTCCCACTGTTCTTTTTTATGGATTCTGTAGTAGAAACTCGTGGTATGAGTAAGAATTTGCAGTAGCAGGTAACCTTTCATTGCTGAAATGAATCTGGGACATCAAGATCAACTCCTGTGTGAGACGTAAGAAACATTTAAGAAATATTGAAAGTAGAAGAACACAAAGTCATTTCCCTGGATCAGATCTACGGTCTTTGGGGCTGTGAGTTACAGGTAGCAGATGGCATTGCTCTCCATCTGCAGCCAGACTAACTCAAGACATTTATCTGTACACATATGTCTCATGCACAGACCACAACTTGGACATTAATACAAGTAATGCAAGGGTTTGCGTTGAACAAAGGAGGGCACAATAAAGTATTTACTGATTTTAAAAAATTGCATTTTTAGCTGCTTTTTAAGCAGGTGGCTCAGTATTTCTTCCTTAGCAGAGTTCATCATCTTGGATAGCCTCTTGGACAGCAATTTTAAGCTAAGGTAAAGACCAGACCAAACCAAACCAAATCAGAACAAAAAAACTTCTTTTGAAAACACTTGATGTCTGCTAGCTGCCTTATTTTCATCTGACCTAAGTTTTGTGTACTTAGACTGTTGACAGTATACACTGTGATGGATATGTTTGAGGCAATGTACACAGAGTGCTGCCATTCCAGAGAGGGGAGAGAAAACCATTATGCAGCTCTGCTACCTCCGCTGGAATGATGCCAGCAATCTCTGTGAAAAGTAGGTTTGTGCTTACATGAATTTCTTATACAGAACATTATCCTAAATTTGCCTGTTCTAGAAGATAGGACAGAAAACCACTGACACTCTTTACTCAGTCAGGCCTACCCACACATGAGCAGTATGTGTTTTGTTTTTTTTTTTCAAAAAATGCAGAAAAGGTTGATACTGATTTTAGAAAAAGTTACCAGTTCATTTACCAAAAAAGGCAGAGAAGAAAAAGTAATTTTACTCTGAACTTTCCAGTAGCTCTGTAAATTATGGTGTTCATGTTGCTTGTTTCCTACACAACTTTCTTACCCATTATTAGGAGGCTGCTATTAATTATTGGATTTACTACCCTAAATCCTAGAAGCTAAAGTAGTTCTCAGTCAAAAGATCTTGACTGGAAATAAAAAGAAGTTGATTTTTCTTCTGTAAAGTCCCCAGTTATCAATAGTAAACAATGTTCTTCCTCTCTCCTCCTCAGACTTGCAAACAGAGACTTTTAAACATAATTTTCTCATTTTCTCCATGGCAGCCAGTCCTTGTGTTCAACTTAACATAGCAACCTGGCAGCATGAGAAAAACATTTATAGTCCAAGCAAGGATGCAACAAAGACTGATTACTTATCAAAAATAAGCCAGAATTATACAAAGTATATAAACAATCAGCAAGATATTTATGAAACTCCTTGACAGTACTATTTGAAAGCTAAGTCAAGGTTTGATAGTGGATGGGAAAAAAGGGTCCAAGGTTAAATGTTGATATAGTCCCAACCTGGCTCTTTGGCAAAAGCAGTGGCTATATTCCCATACCCTACCCAGCATCTGGCTTTAATAGAACAAGATTTAGCAGTATTTTTGGTAAGTCTGATTCCTGTAAATCTACATATGCTATCCATAGATCCATAGATAACTAAAAATGACACACAAGCCCCACAAACAATAATGCTATAATTTAAATAATATAACATTCGTAATTTTGTGCTTTCTCAAAGGTATATAAGCAGAGCTTTCATTTTTAAGCTTCAGTTCTTAGAATCATGTTACTTTTAAGAAGTTCAGTTTTCACTAAGAATATCATGATGTTTTAAGTACTCAGGATCACAGAGAAGGGACACAAAGTTTCATGTCTAAAAACTACAAAATGTAATCAGGTAAATAAAACTGGTTTGGGGTTTTTTTACATATTTGGTATTAGCAACAGGGAAATCAAAATCTCTTAGCACCAACAGAATCCCTAAACATTTTGTTTATATCCACAACTCTCTATCATAAAACACAGTGTACTTAATTGACTCATCTATTTTTGTCCAGATCTGTGCAGAATGTTATAAACACCTCAAGTTTTCCTCTCTCTTCCAATGCACTCAGGTGGTGTGGCATAGTGGGAAAGCACACAACGAAACAAATTTTCTGTGCTACAGACTAGTGATCTTGCAATGATTAATACAAAATACTGTGCAAATGCTAGCAACATTACAGTAATGATTTTTTTATATGAAGTAACTGTAAATGGCTAATAAATCTGTAATTTCAAATCTAGGCCTTGAAAACAGACAAAAGCATAACTGCATATCAATTACTAGACACCAGATATTTTCAAAGAACATCTTGATTGGCTAAATTGTCTGTCACATTATCATCCTGATCAGAGGCATTTCAATTTTTTTTTGAAAAAGCAAACTGCAAGTAAAATTATGATTATTAAATCAGGACAAAATACCAGCTCTTCATATCATGTTCAAGTTGTGATGTTGTACATTGCACATAAGCAAACCACGCTTTGGCCGGTTTAGGTTGTCCTGCGGTTTTCATCCTTTTTCTTCCTTTTTGTCGGAGTTTGACTGTTTGGACTTTTTCCAGTGGACACAGAGTATTCGTTTGAAATACAAAAGCAAGTAGCAAAGCCGGCTCCCCACTTGTTACCGATGATGCGGGAGCTCCCGAAAGAACCCACACAGGGTGGGCAGCCCGGAGAGGACCCCCCAGTGCCCTCCGCACAGACGCCCCAGCGCTGCCCAACCCAAGCCCTTACAGCGACCGGGGACAGGCTGGGCGGGGGGGCGCAGCCAGACTGGGCTCTGCTGGGGGTTATTTATCTACTTGTTTCTTTGTTTTTATGAACGTGACACGCTGCGTACGAAGCGGTACGAAAGCCCCCGGCCCCGCAGAGTTCCACCCAGCGGCGCCGGCCCCGGGCAGGCAACCTGGGCCCATCGGCGGCCGCCGTGTCGGGCCCCCGTGTCGGGCCCTCGTGTCGGCGGCGGCCCCGCCGATGGCCGCTGGGTGGCAGCCGCGCTCTGCGCAGCGCCGGCGCGGCCCAGCCGCGGCCCGGGAGGGGCCTTCCCAGGCAGCCGCCGCTGGATAAACTCGTGCCCAAAGGCATAGGTGCAGCGCATTGACTGTACCTAGTCATTTCCGAAGGGGTCATGCTTGGATAAAACTTGCAAGAAAACACAGCAGTGGCCCAAAGGCAGTTATTTATACCCAGTAGAAATACTCTAGGCTGTAGAAATACCATGTGTTGTTTGGGGTTTTTTGTTTGTTTGTTTGTTTTGGTTGTTTTTAATTTAACAAAGGAAGTTTTGAACAAAACGTCCCCAGTATCGCTGTTTAGCCCAACAATCAGGACCAAGCAATCAAGCTCCATCACTGATGAAATCCTACAAAGTACTGACTATACTGTGTGCATTTCCCCCTAAACAGCTACGATTGCAAAAGCAGCCCAAGCTTGATGCAAATTTCAATTACAGAATCAATGAGGTTGGAAAAGGCCTCTGAGATCATTGAGTCCAGCCTTTGACTGAATACCACCATGTCAACTAGACCATGGCACTAAGTGCCACATCCAGTCTGTCCTTAAACACCTCCAGGGATGGTGAATCCATCACCTCCCTGGGCAGTCCAATCCAATGTCTAATCACCCTTTCTGTGAAGAAATTCTTCCTAATGTCCAAAATAAACCTCCCCTGGTGCAGCTTAAGACTGTGTCCTCTTGTTCTCTTGCTGGCTGCCTGGGAGAAGAGGCTGACCCCCACCTGGTCACAACCTCCTTTCAGGTAGTTGTAGAGAGTAATAAAGTGACTCCTGAGCCTCCTCTTCTCCAGGCTAAATAACACAGCTCTCTCAGTTGCTCCTCATAAGACTTGTGCTCTAAATCCTTCACCAGTTTCGTTGCCCTTCTCTGAACTATAGTGCCTGTTAGAATGGGGTCCCGGTATGGCTGTGCCACCCTGGGATGCCTCCTCACAAAAAGCAACAAAGATCCACCAGTGGTCTGAAAATACACAGCACTGGTTTGCTTTGTGCCTAGAAAGAAACAAGAGGAATGAACTATTTCTGAAGAAAAAGATTATATGCAGAGTAGGAATAAAAGAAAAATGAAAAGGACTGTTAACCAGAGCCAGGCTTTTAAGGGAAAACAGAGGTGAGTGTTCAACCCTATCCCTGCTGAACTACTCACTAACCTGGGGAGGGAAAAGATGGCCAAATCCTGGATAAGAAAAGGCACGGGACCCAGCAGTTCCCACTCGCTAAGCATTCTCCATCCCCCTGTCAATTACTCTGTCCAAGGATCAGAGTGGACAGCTAGCACAATCTATGTACTCTTAAGAAGCTATGGCTTGTCTCTCCCATCACCAGACATCTAATGCTGAAAAAGTGGTATGGCTGCAAGTGGGAACACAGATTATTATAGTTAAAGCATTAGCCTATCCCTTCATTTTTATGTCAGGGATACTGTAGGCCTACGGTGACACAAGCAAACAGAAATTCTGAGATACAGAAGGTACATTTAACACAGCATGTATATATGTTCATGAGGATCTCTTTCTTTTAGAGTGTACAAACAACAGCACAGCACTTCCAAACCTGTTGCAGGCCAGGGAAACGACTGCCAGATTACACTGTAGACATAAATTGCCATCTAACTTTCAATGTTGTGTTTGGATGCCTTTTTTGCAGTTCTTTATGACACAAATTTAAGGCTATATAAAGACGTTGGATTACCCTTGTTGTATATCCTTGAGCTAAACTCACAAATTGAATTGTCCCATTTGAAATGAAGTAAAGACTGAACAGCAGGATTCAAACAGCTGCTTTTATCAGCTGTATAATAAAGTTCCCACATAAGTATACATTCTTTTCCCCTCAGACAAAGATTGCTGTAAGATAAGTAAGAGGAAATTATGCAAGCTGATGAACATAAATATTCAGCAGTTCAGGAACACCCTGCAAAAACCCACTAACCAAATAAGTAACTACAGTCCAGACAAGGCCAAGCAGGGATGCTACACATGGATGAACAAGAGATGAAGAACACTAATCTAGTGTTAGCTCACACTTAATGGTGGTGCTCCCCTTCTTTCCCCCAACTCTTTCCTTTTCCTTTTCTCTTTTTTGGTATCTAACATTAACATCCAGTGCTGCCGATTTTTCTGAACCTGCTGTTAGCAAACATTGACAGCAATAGAAGAACCTGTCCCATAATGAACTGTGATACCTTGCACACGGAAAAGTCAACTTCTTTACAACCTATCTCTCTGAATGAGTTTTGTCTTTCTCCAGCCAAATCTTTGCAAGACCTGAGAAGAGTCATGAACCTTTCTTCTTTAAAAATAAGTTATTTCTTCAGGCTGTAATAATCAGAGGTCAGAAGGGGTTCCAAGGGACTTTATCCCTGTTCAGAAAGTTACTTTTTAATGCTTTAAGACAAACAGAAATATGTTTTGGGCAGCTAAGGTTCTGGAACACTGCTCAATAAGAGAAGAGAAGGGAGGACAAGCTGGACTTGCTCCAGAAAAGCATCCTGGCTGGGGAATGAACAACTTCTCAGTTCCTATCTCCTTGGAAATGCAACACAGCTGAGATAGATACTGACCCAATCCCTCATCATGCACAACCTATGTAACTCATCTTCTCTGATGTAGTTACCACAATTTGCAACTCTCCATGGAGTTGCAGACATGCCGGTCCTCAGCTTTGCAGGACAGAAATCAAACTGCAGCAAGACTGTCTTACCCAAGACCAAACAGAAATTCTTCAGCAAAGCAAGGACTTGGAGCCAGGCCCTCCATCCTTCCACCTAGTCACCTTATGTCTTTCCTCACCTTTTCCTCAGTCAAGAATCACTCTGCAGCCAAGGGCAGGGTGGAGAAAAAGAAGGATGGTAGCAAAGAGGGGTAGTAAGAAACTGAGTTAAGGATCAAACTTCAGAAGCCTGCTGAATATTAACAGTTAAACTCATTTTTTTTCTCAAATTGAACTGCAAAAGAAAGCTGGGAGAGGAGGTTTTCAAAGGCAGCTGGAGCTTATACACATAGGGAAGTGATTTGACTTATGATTTAAAATGTTTATTTTCAGGGCGTTGATGGGAATGTGTGTCCTGCCTAAGGCCCTGGCAAAACTTGGCAACTTTTTTTACCATGAGCAATGCTGTCGTGAGCATCTCAGATGGCAACCACCTGGCACACACCAGCTGGCAAATGGCCTCACTGTACTTGTACAGCAGCACACTGCTGGGGTTACTCTGGTGTAAATTCTCTGCCTGGGCACTCCTGAAACAAGAGTGACTGAACAAGGAGTTATACCTGTGTAACTAGAGAAGTTTAATTATACTGGCAAATTTTCCCTGCAAATAAGCACTAAGACAGCCAATTCTCCAAGAATCTTTTTCAGGAGAAAATCACTCTGAATGTCTCTGCACCTTTGTGAAGTCTGTGTTTATAGTGCCTTCACCCATAGCAGGAATAACCTGTGACCCTGGACTTTACAGTCCCTATCTCTTTGGATCACATTATCTGAGTTTCCCATGCTCCCACTTATGCAATAAGTATTATAAAATGTAAATATTAAAAAATAAAAAGATACCCTCCCCTAAATACTACATAACCCTCCCAACATCACATAGTTGAAGAAACGAATGTAATTTTTTCACTATAAAAAGAGTTAATTTATTACCTATTAAAGCTTTTCCATTCCCCTTGGAGAATTTCACGAAGCCAATAAAGAAACTAAGCAAACTGATTAAAGAAAACCCCAACACCCCCCAAAAAAGAGCTGCACAGTACCAATGAGGAGCATGTGTACAGCTTCTTAACAGCACCCCTGACTTCTCGTCCAGCCTGGCAGTAGTCCAAAGCAGACTCAACTGCAACAACATGTGCCAAGCTGTGTCACAAGCTTGTTACAGGTCTCGGGTGATCCCCTGATATTTCTACTTGTTCCTGCTGCTTTGGAGGCAAGTGACCAAACACATACCCCCAGATCTTGTGCCTGAGACTGTTTAGCCTCTTCTGTCATGATTTTAGGAGCAAACCGAGCTAGATCTGAAGAAACTGCTGGATGTCACGCTGACACTAACATTTAGGCTATGACTGAGGATTTTACAGCTCCTCCAGTCAGCAGCTTTCAGGAAGTGCTGGGCCTACCCAATATCTTGAACTCTAAAGTCAGGCACACAAATGTATGAAAAAGAAAATTGGATGTAATCTCATCAGACTACATTCAATCTAAACCCGTAATAACATGAAAAAAATCCCTTACTCGTATAGTTGCACCTTGTTATTAACCAACTTGAAATATCTGGTAGAGATTGAGTGAGGGGAGGGTATCAGGTTTTACGTACAATAAACCTCTCAAGTGAAATTCAGAGTATGAACCCTTGATCACAAATATGTGCAATACTGGGACTACTTCTTTCAAGTAACAGAGGTATTTGTGGGGTAGAAGAGTGCCGATTCCCATATGGCCTGGGAGTTCGAGCAAGTAAACTGCTTATTCAGGGATCAGAGTTTATTGGCACTATTCCTGGTTTGAGATGATAGCTTCTGTGCTATGAAAACATAAGTGAATATTTGCTTTCTGTGGAAACCAGTTAGGGTTTGTCAACAATTCAGTTTAAGGAAGCATTATGGGATCCTTTTCCCTGTTTTTGTATTTCTTCACAGGTGAGGAAAAAAACCTGCCACCACTCAGCCCTAAAAGAACATTTAGAAAGTAATGGAAACAAGCATGACTGGGATTAACCTAAACAAAATGGCAACACTGATTGCACAAGCTGTACGCTGACAAAATTACATACTCTTACATACAATTACCAAAACCTGCAGAAATCCTCAGACTTTGGGCCAAACCATGATTTATACTTTAGTAATTCTACTCATTTTATTGGATCATTCCAGTTCCAAAAAAAGATTATTTTAAGGTTTTTACATTTCTCTCCATCATTATAACATTCATGCATCTTCCATATAACAGCAACAATTTCAGACAAAAGTCTTCAAGTTATTAACTATCTGACACTTTCTTTTCAGAATATAAACTATTTTGGCAAGAGTAAGAGGAGCTGAGATTTATGGATATAAGGCAATGCCAAGTAAATATCATCTTCTTATGACAGAAAGTAATTTTTCATGGTGAACAATGGTCAAACTAGACATTCACCTAATATTTGCCTTTCCATGACCAAATGTTCTTGACTTTTCACAGAAGTTCACTCATGAATACAATTTTTAAGATGATGACATGATAGAGAAATGCAGAGTAATTATTGCTTTTGAACACCCTTTTACTGGTTTTGGCTTTGAACTGGAAGATAAAAATGATTCACCTCGTTACAGCAAGGTGAACAGAGAATGCACGTGCCTGCAGTGGAGAAGGGAAGCAGAAGGGCTACAACTGTGACCTCTCAGTTGTCCCTTTGAATTGGGGAAGGAGTTGCCAAAAAGCAGTAAAAAAGCTTTAAACTAACAAGCTGTTGCTGCTGTCACTACACTCTCCACACAAAAATGGGCACCAGATCCTTGTTAGCAGGTTTAGCAAGGGGTGACTAAAGCTGCTGGAAGGAGTCCAGCCTGAGTGCAGTCCAAGGGGCTGTCCCACAAGGCAGCTGGACAGCCTGCCAGCTGGGAGCTGTACTGCATTTTCACATGCAGCTACAAAGCCTATAAATTAGGATTGCTGAGCCTGGAGTTAGTATGTGCATGACTCGCAAATCTTTATTAGGGAGGAAGGAGTGACATCTCCAAGTGAGCTTGAAGCTTAAAGGGAAAAAAAACCCAACAGTACTGAAGTTTTGTGGAGAATCTAAAAGCATCTTGTGCTTCCTGCTGCTCAGCTGAGTAGGGACTGAAAGACTAAAGTCAAATGTTGGTTTAGCCCTTCAGTGTTTTACCTTTTCATCCAGTAATTTTTACTTTTGCTCCTTTTCACCCACAGCCTGATTTTATGTGTAGGTCCTAATATGTTAGAAGTGGAGAAGATTCCTGTCATTTGGGAATGTTCCATTAAAGTGTATGTGGAACTGTTTTTGTAATTTGTGATACTTCTATGAGTATAACATTGGCAATTGAGAACAATTTTTTTCACTAATTCTCCCAATATACATGTGGAGAAATTAAAAAGGGAATTATTTGAATTTACATACCTTGCCTTTATTTCAGAATTACCATTCACCCTCTGCAATCAGACCACTGACGTAGTTGTTTGAGCATGCACTTGTTATTCTGATGAATTTTTTTGAGATCAGAACAGCTTACACATATATAATTCTATTTATTTGAAGTGTTTCCACGAAAAGTTGAAGCAGAATTTCTTTCCCTTTTCAATAATGTTAAAAGTCTCTCCACTAGCTATACATAGGGAGTGAGATCCTGACTCCTCTCCTTCCCCATCAAGGTCAGATAGAGTTTTACTATCAATCAGCTTCAGTAACACTTCATTACCATCTGGTAACAATTTTATTCACAGGACCAATTGTACAGTAGAGGTACAGCCCAACTGTCTTGTGGACTCTTCCTTAGCTGATCTCAGTTAATGACTAGTAGAGATTAACAAGGCATTTAATTACAAAGCATTTGAAAGGGAAGAATTATTTGCAGTTCTTCAATTTTCCTTTTTCATGGTTCTTCTGCTATTCCATCTCATACTTCAAAGACTTTTTAATAATAATATAAAGGTGTCTATTTTAATGGGGGTCTAGTGTTTTAAATAGCTGGTCCTGAGTATAACTGTCACTACACCCCGGTCTAGTGTTCTACTTTACTGTTCTAAAGTAATGCTTTCATTTCTCAAATACATTTAACCAGCCCTCCAGAAGTTTAACTGTCCCACACATTTAAGACAGTTTTTTGTTTGTTTTTTCTTTTTTTTTTTTTTAATCAGGCCTAAAGCTACTCCACAAATACAGTAAGAATTACAGTAACGGCTTCAGTTCTAGATCAGGGAATCAACAAAAAAATATTGCTTACAATATACACTGCTTACTGAAAGATGACTTTTTTCTTGCTGCAGTGGAGCTGAGGGGCAATGGACATGAAAGACTTAAAACATGAGAAATCAGCAGCTCCAAGCCGTGCCCACCTGAACCATGCTATAGGGCTGTGCTTGCTTTTCTGCAGTTGTGCCAATTAATCTTTATACCTCTGATAGTCCTCATATATCTTAATGAGCGCATTAGCACTTCTCTTGCATCGCCGATTAGTAGATTCACTGTCCGTAACAATAGAATATCCTGAGTTGGAAGAGATCCACAAGAATTATCGGAGTCCAACTCCTGCCCCTGCACAGGACAGCCCCAAGAATCACACCATGTGACTGAAAGCATTGTCCAAATGCTTCTTGTACAAGAAGAAAGACAGTAAGCAGCAAATGCCAGCTTAGGGTTGTAACTATAGTTTCCTTGCTAAAACCATCTCAACTATTCCAGTAGATATTCTCTAGACAGACTATGACTCTGTTCTCTCCATCCACTAATGCTTTTAACCCTGTCTGTCCTACTGAAAACTGCCATTAAGTTAGTCCAGTTTGTTAAAAAACCATAAAATACAGCAAAGACTAAGGTGGGGAATGCACAGTACTATTAAGTGAATCTGACCTTCCGTCGCCACATCAAAACAAATCATGTTCCTGAATAACAGCTATGGAGTTAGAAAGGTTTTGTACTTGGTCATCAAACACGTCATGAAAGAAAATGGCACATGATGAGCTCTTTGCAAACACTGTTTTGCTTTGGGCAATCATTCCTTCGCCTGTATTATGAGGATGACTATCACACAATCAGAACCATTAATGGTATCATATGTATGGGAGCTTGATTGCAACCCTACCAGTGGTATACAGCCCCTGACAAACAGTGTTTGGGTTTTATCTGGTATACATAACTTGCTAATTTGAGAATAACTGAATGTAATGATTTGTAAAACCCAGTACAGAGGCTGTTGAAGAGTGTTGCCTGACTAATGGATTTATGGAAAAGCAAATGCAAGAATACAGACACTACTGGAAGAAGCAGCAGCCCTGTTGTTTGGTGTTTGTACATCTAAATACTTTCAAATTGCATGAACTGATACAAGTCCATTTACTGCCTTTTATTTTTTTTTCAGTTTGCAAGGACACTTACACTCTTGATTTACTGCTTTTGAAAACATAGGGGTTTATTTCTGTATGAAAATGCTTCAAAAGTTTTATAGCTTTATACCTTATGGAATGGCTTTTGGTATAACCTGTCTGCTACTCATTGGAACACAATCACAGAAAATATTCCTAAATCGTTGGGCAGTCTGTGACAATACTGAACTGCCTTATTGGATTCATTGCAGAAGTTTCCAATAACTAAGAAAGTGAATAAGAAAGTGAAATAAAACTTATTAAACTAAATATTTCCTTCCACAAAATGTCAAGCAATCATCTAATCACTGTAGGAAGTACAATAGCTGCTCTAAAATAACACTTATTCCCTTATTTCTTTCTAAGAAATTGCTTGTATTGTACCAGAAAGAGGTCCTAACATTTTTCAGGTAGATAGTTTTTAGAGATCCTTTCTCAAAATGCATGTGGTCATTATCAATTTGCTTATAAATTAAATTATAAATATTAGATAAAGACAACCTTCCCTTCCACAGAATAATGGCAAGTCCAACCAGACCAAGTAGATGAAAATGTGGTGAACAAAGCACATATATGTCCTGTGCGAAGCACATCCATAATTTTATCTTTTGCTTCCTTCAAAGACTGCAACTACATAAATTTTAAAATTTTCCTTTCTATACAGAAAGCAAATATTTCTAGGACATGCCATAAACCACTAGAAATAAAGTTCTCTTTGCTATGGGCCAACTGTTTGCAGATGGTATTCCTAAAGGAATTACACCACTACAACCAATAGACAGAAATAAGGTATATTTATAAGATAGACACTACTAGCTAATAAAGCCTGCAGGCTGGAGAGCGATATTTTATAATCCCAAACTGAATGCAATCCAAAGAGTTAAAAATAAAACAAAAAGCCAAAACAAAACAGTGCAGCAATTCTAAAGAATAACCACATTTTCAGAAATTACAATGTGTTTGAGGCTATTTGGTGAGCAGACACAGACGCTAAATTCATCAAGAAAATTATTCACTCAGAATTAGCATTACAGCTGTGTTTTGCTTTCCAAGACTTTTGCCTTTATTTGCAATTGTGTTGATTATGCATATGCAAAATATTTTATCTATTCTATCTATTCCTTTTCCCTCTAAATGAGGCGCTGATCTTTAATGACAAGCATGGCACTGCACATGGAAAACTCATCTTCAGGGCAAGCAAAGGCACTTGGTTCATATCTAGCAACTTTCAAAGATCTGAATGTAGAATTAAATGGATATAAATTTTGTCTAATAATGTAAATATTCCATTTTATAAAGGAATAATGCTCTGGTTTTAAGGAACAGTTGTGGTATGTCAGATGAATTCATCCCTGATTATTCTGAAAGCATGACTGCAGCAGCAAACCAGCACTTCAATTTTAATTTGTGAGCCTTGTGCAGGGTGACATTTGCATAAGAGTGACAGTAACTTTAATCCCCCTATACCCTTGACTTGTGCCTTGGTTTCTTTGAATGCATTTCTAAATCGGCAAAGCTTCAGTCAATTAGGAATTATAATACTTCTTGGGAAAGAAAAAACGTTTTCAATCCCAATACAATTTCCCTGAAATAAATTATTTGCATAGAGCACAGCCAGTGCCAGTAACTGTATTAAAATGCCATTGCTAATTAAATTGTATCCTTTCAAGCCTGGCAGTTTGGAGCAAAAAAGGAGGGGAAAGTGTTAAATATATGTATAATTTCAAGCAATACTCTAAACACACGTTAGTTGAAAAATAATTGTTGAATATTTCCTGACTAAAACACATAGTGATAGCTATTTTCCTATTCCTTCATACAAAAGGGCAAGACAACAAAAGCAGCTGTCTGATTAGGGGCACTGTTGTCCTGAATCAATTACATCCCCACAGCAGACAGCTCCACTTAAGCACCTGTTTTTAAATAAAAAGCTTCTGTAGCTCCCAAACCTTGTACAAGGGCAATGAGGGATGGGGAGGAGGGGAGAAACTATGAGTGAAAGAAACAATAATTCTTCTGAAGGTCAGCCAGGGCATCCTTCATCCCTCGCTCTCCACATTCACTGATTGCCTCCGAATAGGAAATCCGCCCAAATCTTCTGTTACAATCAAGAAGGGGGGAGAAGATCCATGTTGAACATGTGCCACTTTCACTCGCTTTTGAAGGAATATAATTATTGTGTTTAAGTGACTGACTTATCTCTTTCTCAGAGCTTTTCATGCTGAAGGGTGGCAGAGCCGAGGAGTCTGAGAACTGGCTGCTCATCCTGATTGCAGTGTGCCTCCAGCTACCCATTAGTGCCTCCCCATCTCGCTCCCCTTCTTGCCCAGGCTGCTGCTTCAAACTCAGCTCACAGCAGAGGTACATGGGTACTCACCTGCTTCTCTGCACTGCATATGCTGACACACCTATTTACCTTCTAGCCTTAGGTGCTGTTCCCTGAAAAATGGCTGAGAACTGAGAGCCCACAATCTGGTTATTTTGATGAGCTCAGATCCCAAACAAGAATCTTTCTCCAATTTATCCTGTTTCATACCTTCTTGTAGACTTCTTTCTGTAAGAAATTCACTACCATTTACCACCCAAAATAAAAAGGAGCCTGTTTATGCAGTCTTTTACCACATGCATAAAGATTTCCTTATAACGTGAAATATTTCTCTGAAGTATTTGCATTTACTACCTCTAACCTGTCTTAGCACACATTTTTCCTTTAATATTAAGAAAATCTCAGTCTTTGCTTCATACTTTTTTTTAACAGGATGAAGAAATTAGAATACATTGTTTTCCTATTATCTGAATGCATGAGGAAAAATGCAGTTGAATTGATTAAACAGAGTGGGTTTTGATCAGGGTAGCTGTTCCACAGTTTGTGCATATGTTCTGTTTTCATTTCTACCACTGAAGTGAAAAGTGTCCAAGCTCCCATTTTCTTGAATACATAGCAGAGGACAACTAGATAGCTACCCTCACAAAAACGGCTGCTGCAAAAAAAGTGTGTTTTACCACAATTTATGAATGCTTTTCATTTTTTCCATTTCGCTTTTACATGCAAAAAGGAGTCTGCAAAGTTTTTCAGACTTGGAGGTCAGCCTTTTGCAGTAAATATGGACAATAAAAATTAGGGCTGAAAAAATTCATAAATGCCATTTTATAAATTCTTTCAAGCATTGGATTTTTCAGGCCCTACATATAAAATTATTAACTAGATACAATCACATTATTTAGGCACAAATATAAATTAATATTTATTACAGCAGCATTATATAATCTGAAATTGTACAGAGCACAAGCAGTCCAGAAGGTATCTGGATTGCACTGAAGACTTCACTCTGTGATGCATCAATGTCTCTCTCCAGATGGTTGGGGGAATCTAGGACACTCTATTTGACTACATTCTTAAGATGACTGAGGTTGAGACAGGTGAAGAATGATGGAGATAGATATGCTTTTAACAATCTCACTGCTTGCATAAATCCTTTGGTACCCAGGCATCTTTAGAAATGACCTATAGTGTCTGCCATACTAGGAAATAAAATTCAGGATCTTCAGTGGTTTGGTTTCAACGACGCAAGGTTTTGTGCGTGTGCATACAGTCATAGTGGAGTTTCTTACCTGCAAAGATTACACATTCAGACTCCTAAACTGTGATAATTTAGGGACCACAACTACGCAGACATGATATTTTGTATTCTAATAGGACTTAGCTGGACAGGATATCTGTAAGAACGCATTTAAAAACCAGCCCAAACAGACTCTGCCCGCAGGTGAAGGATGACCTTTTTGAAATATACTGCTATGAAAACAAAACTTTCCACTAGATTGTATTATAATTTGTCTTTATAATTAATAGAAATCATTTCCACTACAGATACGCATTTTTAAAAAGCCTAAAAGAGCCTAGTACAGCAAGTTATTATTTATTGAACAAACTATGAAACTTTAGTATCCCTTTTCATAACAGTCTCCATTACTTCTCTTATTAAATGAAAAATATCATTTATTTTGATTTTTACTCAATTAAACTAGGGTGAAACATCACTCATTAGAAGAAGAGATTCTGATCCAGGCAGTCAAAACAGCTGCTTCAAAAATTTCCAACGAACAGGGACAAACAGCACTTAACAGCAAACAGCACTTAAAAGAGGGAAACAATACAGATACTCCTGAAGTTAAAGGCCAAACAAGGAAACAAGTGGGCCCATTTGACTTTAGAAAGGCTTGCAACACACCTCCCACAATATTCCTGAATCCATGTTAGGATATTACAGTCCATGCAGGTATAAAATTGGCTGGTTGGGCTCAGAGAGTGATGGTCAATGGGTTGTGCTCTGTCAGGAGGCTGGTTAGATGCAGGTGTCTGTCCTGGGACCTGTCCTGGTTAACATTTTTATCAGTGTCCTGGAGGAGGTAGAGGAGCTCACTGTCAGGAGATTTGCAGGTCACTACAGAATGGTGGGAGCCACCAATATGCCTGGGAGCAGAGCTGCCATTAAGGGCAACCTAGACAGGCTAAAGGAGAGAGTTGACAGAAGCCCTGTGAAACTCAATGAGGACAAATGAAAAAGCCTTCACCTGGGGAGGAATAATGCCTGCAACAATAATGGCTGGGGAGCAGTTCTGAGGACACCACCCTGTGGGTATGAGCAGGCATGACCTGACCAGAAGCCAGGAGTGGTCCTGGCAAAGACAGCCAGCAGCACCCAGGGCTGCATGAACAGGAATCTCGTGACCACAGCTACTCTCTACTCAGCACTTCCTAGACCACAGTTTTAGGCCCTCCAGTACAAAAGAGGGCCAATTAAACAACCAGTATCAGAAGATAACTACCAGTACAGTCAGGCTCTGGAACACATGCCATATGAAGATAGACTGAGGGAGCTAGACTTGTTCAACATGGAGCAAAGACAGCTTTGGTAAGACCTGACAGCAGCTCTTGGTACCTACAAGGAAGTTATTGAGAAGATGGAGCCGGCTCTTCACAGTAGTGCATGGTAGGAGACAACAGGCATAAACTGAACTGTGAAGTACAGATTTTTTATCACACAAAGGTTTTTTTCACTGCTTGGACAGTGAAACAGTGGAACAGATCGCTCAGAGAGGCTGCACAGTCTCCATCCTTGGAGGATTTCAAGACCAACTGGAAAAACCCTGAGCAACTTCATCTGAACTCATAGTTCACCCTCCTTTGAGCAGGAGGTTGGAGTAGATGCCTCCTGATCTTTCTTCAAACTTGAATTATGGTGTGAGATGTTCACACTTCAAAAAAAAGGAAATGAGACCAATCTATTCTTGAATATTAAACCAATTCAAATTTTCAAAACTAATGATAGTAACTGTATAATTTTATATTCATATGTCTTGTTGATAATTCTTGCCAAGAAATTAGGCACCTTGCTATCTTCACACCAACTGACATGCAAAATCTTACATTTTATTGAGAACATGTATAACTTAGGCCAACAGGCGAGACAAACACACTATCTGGAAGGAAGGATACATATTGACTTTTCCAAAGACTCATGATGAGATTATTTTGTTCATCTTTCTTTGCCTAGCAAAACTCAGTAAGATTGAGACCTTTGGTGTTCTAAGTGCCACATATTATAACTTTGTGCACATAAAAACTTCATGTCAAATTAAATTACAATGGGTTCCTCAAAGCTCCTATTATAGCAAATACAAATTGAAAGAGGGGAGAATCTGCTTGACTAGACAACGAGAAATGAAGTATAAATACCTATGCTTTTATATAGACTGACAATTTAAAAAAAAAAGTAAGCATTTTGCACTACAAAAAAATTAAAATATTCTTCACATTGTGTTTCTATGCACAATTCTTTTTTTTTTTTTTTGTGGAGTGGGTATTGAGTTTATTTTTTCATTTGGTAAGTCAACCTCAAATGCCTCAGAAGTTAAAAGTTATGGGTTTAAGACTACCAGGCAGCATACAGCCAAAACCAATATGCATAGATCAGAGACAGTTCAAATAGTGTTTCTCCCATAGACATGTCTAAGAGGCAATTTGTACTGCACCTATTTTGACACAGATGGTATCACAACACTGCCGTATTTAGACATAATAATTTAGACACAATGTCCTATTACAAACTAAGTCCCCAAATTACTTAAAATAGAGAACCATACTTCAAGAATAATACATATTTGTATCATTCAGTCACTGGAAAATGAGCAGCTTTGTAGCTCTCTTTGTAAAGGAGACTTCTGGTTGTTTATTTAGACAATCTGAGCATCAATCTTCCTTGCAGATCATAACCAACACTCAGTACTAACCTCAGCAGTCTAAATTAGAAATCAGAGAGATTATATTTCCTAGATTATTTTATCTGCTCATCCATGTACGCCATTTATAATCCATGCAGACCTTCAAGTGCAGATCAAATAATTGATGAATTTGTAAAAAGAGTTCTAAGTATTTAGAAGTCTAAAATATTTTGCAAAATCTATTCACACCAAACCTTAGATGAAAAGGATCCCTGTGATGCAATAACCTAGGTATTATTACATTTTCTAACTGGGACACATAGCTCCTATTTCTTTATACTATCTGCCAAGTGAGCAGCTGGCACAATCACAAAGTGCATTTTAAACAGTAAGTGGCATTTGAGACCTTCAATGACTCTTCATTAAGTTAGTGAAAGGAAATGAGTAGAATAATATTTTCTATTTTAATCATCTGTACATAGCAACTATTATAGCAACCATGATACTATTTACTTTTGTTGTAACCATGATGAAATATGTCACAATGAAATGAAAATAAATTTAGCTAAAATAAGACAGAGAAGAAATAGAGGAAATTACCCTTGAAATTACAGCTTGAAAGAAATACCTAAAAAGTCAATACCTAAAAAGTCATTCTCTCAGTCAGGGTCTCTGAAGCTGGGTGAACAGCAATGACTGTATGGGCGTCACATGTGCTGGTCCCTGTGCTTTTAAGGCTCGCTTGACCTCATGAGATTGCAGCAATATCTGTATTTGACCTGCAAGAAAACTGCAGGTGCATCCAGCGCTTCTTTACTTCCACACAGAGTGTGATAGCCCTTTGTTTTTTTCTAATTTCATGTGTCCCTTTGTGGGAAACTATACCTGAGTCACAAAATAAATTGGACAGACTGGCAGTGGGTCTTTGCCAAGAGGCAAATTAATGTGAACAAAGAGTTAGTAGGATTCAATATTGCTGTTCTATTGAGCCTGTACCGCAAGCCTTGGGACTTTCACTTGAATATCAGGTATGTCCTTGTAGTTGCAGTACAAGTAGTTGTAGTCAAGTGAGCATTGAATAGATCAGGAAACCAGTACAGTTAGCTAGCAAGCACTATTTGGCCACAGCAGCAAATAGCTGACCATGGTCTAAACTGTGTGTGTCCCAGAGCAGGCTCCCCAGGCAGTGCCTGGCACCTGCATCCAGGGCCTGCAGCCCAGCAGATCTGTGACCCACCCCAGACACCATGGTGGAGGGGTGAAGCTGAAGTGCAGACACCACAAAGGTCAGGCCAGGCCTGCCATCACAGCAGGAGCTGTGGCTTGGAAGAAGTGTGCCCAGCAAGGGCTTATAATCTGAAATTCAACCATAGAAAGAAAACCCAGAAATTGACAGGTTGGGATTAATCCCAACAAGATCTTGTCTCCAAGAAGATCCTCTGCCGTGTGAAGACCCATTCCTTGGCTGAATGCTTTTTCTGCATGCAGATTGCTCTGGTGCATAAATATCACCACGCTCAGGGATCACCTATACCCATTTTTCACAACTTTTACTTCTCCCAGACACCACAGCTCTTCTTTCAGTGATATATGAGAATGGAAAACATCAGCAATAAAAGATGATAACGACAATGTCTCAGCCCTGACAAGGTTACATATTTTCAGCAATTCACACCATTCCCATGGGACCCCAAAGCTGCTTATGCCATCGTATCTCTTTTCCACCTAGAATCATAGAACAGTTTAGGTTGGAAGGGACCTTTAAAGGTCATGTGACATCTTCAGCTAGATCAGATTGCTCAGTTTACAGGGATGGGGCATCTACCACCTCTCTGGGCAACCTGTTCCAGTATTTTACCACCCTCACTGTAAGAAATTTCTTTCTCATATATAGTCTAAATCTTCCCCGTTTTAGTTTAAAACCATTACCACTTGTCCTATCACAAGAAGCCCTGCTGAAAAGTTTGTTCCCATCTTTCTTACAAGCCCCCTTTGAGTACTGAAAAGCCACAATAAACTCCAAATCTCTCATCCTGTCTTCCTAGGAGGTGCTTCAGCTCTCTGATCATCTTGGTGGCCTTCTTCTGGACCTGCTCCAACAGGTTCATGTCTTTCCTGTGCTGAGGACCCCAGATCTGGACACAGTGTTCCAAATGGGGTCTAATGAGAGTGGAGTAGAGCGGCAGAATCATCTCCCTTGACCTGTTGGCCACACTGCTTTTGATATGGCCCAGGACACAAGTGGCTTTCTGGGCTGCAAGCACACATTGCCGGCTCCTGTCCAACCTCTCATCCACCAGCATCCCCAGGTCCCTCTCGAGAGGGCTGCTCTCGGGCTGTTGATCCTCCACCTGATTTGATACTGGGGTTTGCCCCAACCCAGGAGCAGCACCTTGCACTTGGCCTTGTTCAAATTCATGAGGGCCCATTTCTCAAGCTTATCCAGGTCCCTCTGGAGGGCATCCCATCCTCCAGGTTTGCCAACTGCACCACACAGCTTGATGTCATCTGTAAACTTTCTGAGGGTGCAATCCATCCCACTGTTTGTGTCATTGATGAAGACCTTAAATAGCACTGGTCTGAATATGGATCCCTGAGGGACACCACTTGTCACTGATGTCCATCTGGACACTGAGCTGTTGACTACTATCCTCTGGATGTGACCATCCATCCAATTCCTCATTCTTCAAGCAGTCTACTCATCAAATATGCATCTCTGCAGTTTAGAGAGAAGGGGGACCATGTCAAAGACCTTACAGATTACAGACAGATGACATCCATAGCCCTTACTTTGTCCACTGATGTAGTCACTCCATCATAGAAGGATGCCATGAAGTTGATTAGGCAGGACTTGCCCTTGGTGAAGCTGTACTAGCTTTCTTGAATCAATCTCCCTGTTCTCCATGTGCCTTAGCACAGGCTTCCAGGAGGAAGTGTTCCATGATCCTCCTAGGCACTGAGTTGAGGCTGACAGGTCAGTGGTTCCCAGGGTCTTCCTTTCTACCCTTTTTAAAAATGAGTGCAATGTTTCCCTTTTTCCAGTCACCAGTGATTTTACCTAAGAGCAGCAAACAAGTCAGATGGCTGCCACTGAAGTCCAAGTTCAGTTTCAAAGCTCCTCTTCTACTATTCTCCATGTAAATGTACTATGCCTTCTAATTCTCTGTACTCTTTTCAACTCCACTGGTTGCAGCTTCATTATCTCTGGAAGTTGCTTTAGCACCTGCCTCCTGCGCCAGCCAAAACACCACCATCTGTTGCACAGCCTGAAGGGTCTATGAACCACAGTGATTTCTGATTTGCCTAAATTATAATGAATCCTTTCTCCCCAAACATGCCACACCCAGCAGCCTTCCCAAGGCTCTGACAGGTATTTGTTTTGCTCCACTAGTAGCCTTTGCTCCCATTCAGGCATGGAGGCCAGCCCTACACCAGCTCACAACTCTCACTGCTTGAAAGGTCAGAACAAAAGCTCTCTGAAAATATCTTGCAAACACATGCCAAATCCACAGCCAAGGCTACATGAGGTTTCTAATTGTGGTCCATGGGTCGTTACTCTCTGATTTGGTTTTTCAACAGATGGCGGGGCTAGGTTAGTGACAGGCCAGATCTCACTGTTAGCAGAAGGCTCACCTGCACTGCTCTGCATTTCTGTTTCCATTCATCCCACACTCTTCTATTTCCTTTCCAGTACTTTCCTTCTCTCCTGCAGTATCTCAGGCCTCTATCCTCTTCTCACTTTAAGACTAATTGCCACTGGAGTAATCAATTCATCTATCAAGACGATAAAAAAGGATATGGGCGGGATGAGGGAGTTGATATAGACCATCAGGATGATGATTCTGATCCCTTGTCCCAGGATTGTCTGACTATTACCTGAAGATTTCTCCTTTGTCTTACCTTAAAATATGCATTTATCTTACTTTCAAATTTGGGAAGTTCAAGTTCAGATTACCTACCAATCTGAGAAATGGTAGTATTCTATAGAAAATAAAGGATATATCCTTTATTATCTTTTAATATCCTGGATATTGAAGCAAAGTGAGAAGTCCAATTAATTTTCATTAGTCTGTCTCTATGGATATTTTTATTTGCTGTCTTTTCTGCCTATTCACATCAAACTAGGAAGGAGAACTGGAAGCCAGCCAGACAAACAGCCCAATTGCCTACATTTTGTTTCCTTAGTGGAACAGAGGTAAAGAAGTGGTCTAAGCAAAACTGGAAAAAACTCGAATGAAAGGAAACTATAATTTTGAATGTCCTAATCCTCATTTTAATTTAGTGACTTATCTAAATCTCAAATATTACATTTAATGGGGACAAAAATTAGTGTTCTGGGATTCAGTTTGGCTCAACAGTCAACATTCAGCTTGGCATAAAACAATATAAAAATGAGGCTTGTCAGAAATTAGCAGTACTTTCAAAGAGACTGGAAGTCAAAGTCCTGAGATGAAAATCAATAATCACAAACAATTTTTCCAATAAACAGATTTTTCTTCTTCACCCTGGCTACCACATATTTCTTGTCTGAAAGTGCAGAATTGTGAAACCTTCCATCTCTGCCACTAAGAAGAAAGCTCTCAGCTGCATGTAAGAGACAGTAATCCGTAGCACTTGCAATTACCGAGTAGGTAATGCTGCTGTCATATACCATTATTTCTTTCCTACCTGCAATCTTCAGACTTTACATTAAACACAAAAGAAGACTACTGAAAGCTGCAGGACTGCTCACAAAGATCATGCAATTTGTGTGCATTGGTACTCAGAGATGAGGAAGTCTGTGTGGACGCATTTGTCATTTATGCAGGCTGCTGAGGTGTCCAGCTGGCACGGTTCAGAGGTAATAGGAAAGGCTCTGCTTCAGCCTTAGACACATTACTCTTTTATAAGACTAAGGTCCCAGTTTTCTGTGCATCTGGCCTTGATTCTCCACTGCTACCCACAAAGGTGAAATTTAAATGTGTTTCTTGCTGCAGCTTTGTGTCTACATCATCTGTGATTAGTAAACAGCAATCATTTTTAATGTTCTTTGGAAAATGTTTTGGCTGCATTTCAAGTGTTTTTATGTATTCTCATCAGGATCTTTTTCTGTAATTAAATTTAAGATAATTAGCATTTTCCTTACAGTCTGTATCTGCACATCTTTTTACCCATGTCCTAGACCACTAAATTACACTTACTAAAACCTTCATTGTGTCCTAGAAAACAACTGAATAACTGAAGGTCAAAGTCTTGTTTTTATTCAATGCAAATAATAAATGATAGTGCATATAATAATGCAATATTTACTCCAAAGTCTCAAACAGCATTTGACTGGAAATTGGTTTTATATACCTATTTACTTCCCCTAATATCTAAGATATACCAAATGTACTTTGTAAATACTGAGGTGAGGTGAGTCACTAGTTCAACAGAAAAATCCACTGTGGATTTGATGATAATGAAAGTAACCCTGGTAGTGCTATTTTTTTTTTAAGTGCTAAAAGATCAGAAGAGGCAAATTTGGTGTCATCAAAAAAATCAATAGATGCATCAGGAAAAACAAAAATTGCAACTACAGTCTCCAACATTTGCATATTTCAGTCTTAAGATTTATCTAATATATATTTAGTGTGTGTATCTTAATGTCATTTCAGCTTTAACAGATTGCAGCATTTCCAAAAGAATATCATGAACTGCCTCTTGAAGCAAAGCTTAATTCCTATATCAGTATTTAAATTCACAGACTTCATCCCTATATTTACAAATCTTGTAAATTAATTGTCAATATAATTGTCCATCTGCATTCCACAAATCACTAAAGGAAACACAGATAAATTTCTACTAGTAATTTCAAGAAGTTTATAAATGCGCTATATTTTAAAAAGAACAATTTCATAGCACTGCTGCTACGATTATGTATAAACGTCACTGATAATTCACAGAATCACAGAATGGTTAAGATTGGAAAGGACCATTGGAGGTCATCTAGTTCAACCTCCCTGTTCATATTGCAGGCATTACATCTCTTCTAAAGAGGTAAAAAGTTGCCCTAAAGAATCCACACAGCATTCTATGTGCTCAGTGAGTAGACCAACAGTATTTTTTTCCTATGTGCTTTTTGCTATGGAAACAAATAAACCCATAGTACTAGTAGAAGCAGCAGCAGCTTGCCATCTGCTGACACATTTTCATCTGACAGTGCACTACATTTCATCTTTGCATTTGTATAGAAACACCTAACCACCCCCCTACTAGACCTAGTGTGATAGTTTCACAAATTTGCCTGTATGGAATGGATGAAGTATGGTAATAAGTACTGCTTTAGCAATGCCTTGGTGCATGTGCAGTCAATCACATACATTTGGGATTCTACCACTTATTTTCCTGGGTGGAGAAAGCAAAAGAGCATTGAAGCTGGAGAGCCATCACTTGAGCTGAAGTGCCCTACTGTAAGATCAGAATGCTCTTGAGCTACAGCCAAATGAAATGTTTAGAAGACAAGGGGGAAGAGGGAGGCTGATGTTTGGAGCAGTGGAATGTATCCAGAGTACCACAAAGCAGTAATTCTTAGTAGCAGATTTAAAAACTGAGATCCAAGAGTTGCTGGAAGACTCACAGACACATGCCATTCAATGAAGGAAAACCAGAGTGACATTTTAACAGCAGAAAAAAGAAGCAAATTACGTGTACATAGGAAAGCGTAAGAAATTAAAGACACTCTCTATGGCTTGGATGAACAGGCAGTTGTAGAAGTCTGATCAAAATGGTCTATACCTGGCTCTTGTTGGGCTGATGAGCTCTGCACAGCTCTGCTGATGTCACACAAGGAAGGAATTGGCGCAAAAACTGGAGAAATACTGATTTGTTTCTACTATGGCATGGATACAATCTCTAAGACTGAAAAAAATCCCCTTAGGAACATGTTATAGTGGGATCTTAACATGATAACTGAATAACTGTTCAGCTGGGGGAATTTTAACAAGACTGTAATAAAGCTCTTACTATTGTTCAGTCTGATCTATTAGAGAATCTTTTCTCTATCCAGCTTCATTTAAACTTTTTGCTTCCTGCTTCTCCACCCCTCTGTGCCTGAGTAAATCCAATCAACTAAGCAGCCATTTAGTTAAAATCCTCTCAGGGTCAGAACCCTCAATTCCTTCAGGACTCTTATAGTGTTATCATCATTTCTTCAATTCTGTTTTTGTAGATCATAGTTGGGGTTTTTTTGTTGTTTTTTTTTTTTTTTCAGGGCTGTTTGAAACTGCTCCTCTGGTACCATTTGTGTAATAATCCATTGTGTGGCGAGCATTGCCCAGGTCTGACACGCACAGTTCCACACCAGAGTGTGCTTCTGACAGGCCATTAGAGCCAGCCTCCACCGCAGAGAGAACCACATCAATTTTGATTGTTTTATTCAATTTTTTTTCCCACCTTTGACACAGAGATTAATACTGTAATTCTCTGAAGTCTGTTGGATAGCCTGGAGAATGTGAATGGGTCTAGCTGCTGTCTTACAGCTGACAGTTGACTCTCACAGTAATGCAGTGTGAAACTGGATGGCCCGCTTAACAGAAGTTCACATAGATGTTTCTGCATTTCTTTATATCTTGGATATGCACAAATATATGATCTAAAACATGGACTGAGGAGAAATTCTCTCAATAGCTATTGCATTTTGCTCAACCAAAAACTCCAGTGAGAAGGCATGCACTGCTGGAAACCAACATCAGACCCAGCCAGGACTTGCAGCTGCTAAGGAGAGAGAGAAGGCAAAAGTTAATACCACATGGCTCCTGGAGGCTACCATGAAAACAAACACCTACAATAGAAAATGATGACTGCAGATAGCAGGACATCGCAAGAAGTAGGTGGCATTGCATGGATTTGTCAACCAAGATAGGCAGTTTTTACACAGAATTAGGTGGTGGTATCTTTCCCATGTCTCAGAACAGTGAGATGCTGTTTTGCTCAAGAAAGTCTCAGGTGAGAACATGCCAGGTGAAACTGCTAAGTTTGAAGCACAAGCAGAATTACCATAGTAAGACTGCTCACACTCTGGTTTGACTTCAGGGTAGCCCCATCAGTCAACACAAACAGCTCAGGACCTCTCAGTAACTGATTATGCATTGCCATTTAGTTAGAACTGATGGATTGATTGTAATTGTTCTCTTGTGTTTTCCAGTGGTATTACTGTTGTGTTTGGCTGGGAGGTAAAAATGTGAGAAAGTGCTGTTAATAGGTCCTGGAATGAGCTAATTGGAACAACCTGTTACATGAAACTACTTAATACACTGCACTGCTCAGCCTGGTTTTCTGGTATGACAAAAAGCACATCTGCCAAGAAACTTAGTTCCAAATAATTATTCCTTAGCATGAGAACAAGAGTACCCACAGCAGAATTTGATAGGCTTTAGCACATTTGTAGCTCCAAACAATCCTCTCCATTTCAGCTACGCTTCTGGAGCAGCAGTGAACGATGAGCTACAGGTTGAACTTTTGTCCTCTCTCAGAAAGAATGCAATAGATTAAAACCCATGTATGTTAACAGAAATAGTGTTTTACCACCATGGTTCAATTTTCCAGTATTGATGGTGTTGTGATGGTAAGTAATTGGTAAGATCTGAAGGCCAACCTTTAAAAATCAAAGTGCTTTAATGCCATGCTTAACTTGGGGATGATAATAAAGTTGATTAATTTTCACAAACTCACATGAGAAAAAGGGTAGATGAAAATGCTGTTTTAAAAGCAGGGTTACTATCATTCTGGCTGCATGGCCACGTACTCAGAAGCATTAGGTTACTGAAATTTACTGCCCATTACTTCTTTCCTATCTTGAGTATACTGCATTTAAATGCAACAATGAGCTAACATCTGTATATTTCACAAAGGAGAAGGCTGATAAATATTAATGAAATTTGCTCCTCATGTATCTTATGAATTTTTATGTATTCTTTCATCTAGGGGCATCATCATACAACTTTCACATAAATGACTGCAGAGATCCCATTTCAACCTTGAATTTCTACTCTGCACACAGGCCCCTGCAGAGGGAAAGCAAACAGAGCACTCACTTGGCTGACAATTCTGACTACTGAAAAGCCTCTAACCCTCACAGAAGCGGCCTTTTCTCATCTGTTTAAAAACAGTTGTACGATAAATTCTCTCCCTAAACAGATTAATTTTAACTCAGCAGCACTGGAATGAGTCCTTTCTAGATTGCCTTCAGATAGACACACTGCCCCCTGCACCTCACCATGCAACTAGGCATCATAAACACGATGCAATAGATCAGCAGTATTAAGCCACATTTCATGGTGTTTAAGGGGAAAGGAGATAGAAAATCTCTACGAGTAAATAAGAACATCCTTGAATACACCAATATTTCTCAAGTGCAAAATGCTTACTCTTTTCATTTTCTGTATTTTTCCCCATTCAAAATTCATGCTTGTAGACTCGGTGCTCATGAGCCTTTTTACAAGAAAACAGCAAAAGCCCCCTTTGACAAATGCAACCCACTTCAGAATACTGTGGCCATCTGAACTCTGCAGAGAGCAACTTAAACAAAAACCTGAAAATAACTCTTTGGCCAAATGCAATGTGTAATTTATAGGTTTTGCTCTAGGCATCCAAGGTTCACTCCCCACAGAACAACAAGAAGGTATGTGGGTGTTTTTTTAAGCCTCTAAGTAAACAAACAGAAAAGAAGAAAAGATGTACTCTATGAAATACAGAAACTATATTGTGATAATTTCTGCATATGAAGTTACAAACCAATCTTAGCATTTCATGCATTAAAATAAGCAATTTTAAAATTACTGTATACAAACTTATATGCAGCCCTCAAGATTGATTCCACTGAGTACTGTTCACTGTTTCCAGTCTTTCCTTGTCATTGGTTAATCATGACAGTTGAATTCTTTAACTTTAGAGATCAGAACTGGTTTTGGGGTGACACTAAGCATAAAATGTTCTCAACATACACCATCTCACCCTTCATCATTCCTTGGGCTTTGGCCCTTTCGTCACCAGGTAAACCACATGACGTGCAAGGGAATTATGTTTCTCTAGTATTTGCTAATTATTATGTTTCTCTAGCTTTGTTAAAGCTCCATTGTATTTGCTTACATGAATGTTTTGCTATTAACAAAATCATTGTTTATCCAAATTCAAACTAAAATCTTGAACAAAATCTCAGTCATGCTATCTTGCACCAAAGTAGCTCAAACACACAACTGGGAAAACAGCACACACCCCAGAAAAATTGAGGAAACAGCCACTATGAATGTTATAACTCCACTTTGGACATCAGGACCAGACCTACTGATCATGAAGGAGTCAGAGCAGACAGCTGGGAACATTTGTAAAGGTATCTGCAGACATATGACAAAAAATACAAAGGAGATCTTCCTCACGCATGTTTAAAATACATGCACTCATACAGAACTTGCCAGCTCAAAATTATATTAATGTACCATGGTATTTTCAAATGCACTGAAGAAAGTTTAGTGGAGGCTAAACAATTTTTAAAAAAACTATGCCAATAGCTATAGAACAGAAAGGTTTTTTACACTGTCATGACCTTACAGCTGATTATATAACTTCTAGCCAGATTAAATACTTAGGCTATTGGATAATTTCTATTTTGATACAGAAATCTGTCTCTTCTAAAAATGCAGTTTCATGCAACTGTTTAAAATTGCACTGATCTCCACCCCTGAAGTTCAACAAGGGGAAGTGACGGATTCTGCACCTCGGTTGGGGCAACCCTGGATGTTCGTTCAGACTCGGGAATGAGATGCTGGAAAGTAGTGCTGTGGAAAGGGACCTGGGGGTCCTGATCAATGGCAAGTTAAATATGAGTCAGCAGTGCCCAGGAGGGCCAACCTTGTCCTGGGGGTCATCAGGCACAGCATTGTCAGCCGGTCGAGAGAGGGGATTTTCCCACTTTGCTCTGCACTGGCGTGACCTCTCCTTGAATATTGTGTGCAGTTTTGGGCAATGCAATATAAGAAAGATATTAAGCTATTAGAGACCATCCAGAGGAGGGCCACAAGGATGGTGAAGGGCCTTGAGGGGAAGCCATATGAGGAGCTGCTGAGGTCACTTGGTCTGTTCATCCTGGACAAGAGGAGACTGAGGGGAGACCTCACTGCAATCTACGACTTCCTCATGAAGGGAAGAGGAGGGACAGGCACTGATCTCTTCACTGTGGTAGGACCAACGGGAATGGCCTGAAGTTGTGTCAGGGGAGGTTTGGGTTGGATATTAGAAAAAAGATTCTTCACCCAGAGGGTGGTTGGGCACCTGAACAGGCTCCCCAGGGAAGTGGTCACAGCACCAAGCCTGACAGAATTCAAGAAGCATTTGGACAATGCTCTTGGGTACATGGTGTTACTCTTGTGGATGATCTTGAGCAGGGCTAAGGGTTAGACTCACTGATCCTTGTAGGTCCCTTTCAACTCACCATATTCTGTGTAAAACAAATTGCATGAATTTTTATTATCATAATGGCTGAAGTCTGCCATACTGAGGAGATGACCTTTTCCCCTTGTCTTTTTTATAGCAAAATATTGGCTATACAGTAGACATTGTCACCTCCTTCAAGGAAAAAAAAAAAGGGCAAAAAAGTAATACACTGATATGTGTTTGCATGACTTCCAGTAATGGCTGGATGGTATGCTGGGAAAGCAAAAATGCCTAAGAAGCCATTGATACTTTCATGCACGAGATGTAGGCAGACCTTGGACTGCTCTCACCTGTAGCTGAGATGGGGTATTTCTTTTTTTCCTTCCATTAGCTTGCTCTCTAGGGTAACTGAGAAAAGAGAGGTTACTGTCAGGCAGCTATTTTCATTTTCCTACTATCAGTGATGTGTGCTGCTGAATTGAACCTCTAAATATTCCTCAGTTGCCATGACCTCTAAATATTCCTCAGTTGCCATGGAAGCTGTGGGAAGAACAGTATTACCCCAATACACTTAAGGGAGCAAATAACCAAAGGTCCTAATAATGGACTTCCTATCTACTTTGAATAATTGAGTGAGTCAGATTGAGAGAAAATACCAAACTGCTCAAACATTCTTATCTGCTGATATTTCCTACTACAGATTCTCTAGTTAAAACTGCATCCCGATTTTCACTGAAAACATGATTTTGCCTGAAGGGCACTAAAATGCTTCTTTTTTTTGTGTGTGGGTGGGTTTTTTTGTTTTGTTTGTTTGTTTGTTTGTTTTTTTAAGCTTTAAATTCACAATGACTTTGATACTGTGCCACGCTAGAAGATTTTTGGTAAGCTGATAGTTCAGCTGGAAAAGGCACCTTAGAGATGAGTTTGACTTTGAAACCCAAACTCATTTCAGAGTTGAAAGGCCAGAAACTTTATACAACCTTTATGAGGGATGAGAAAATATCACCACGGACCTGATCCTCCTAGCAATGAATCTGTCAGATAGCATGTAGCCTGCACAATCAACAGCATGTTTAGAAACCGAATATAAAAGAACTGCATTTTTGCATAAGACCAGTGTGTAACAGCTGATTTAAACATACTTATAATATGGATAGTTCTGTTAGAAACATATTTGTGTTTTGTAATGATGAGAAAATAGATTTCTTAATATAGAACACATACTGTCCAGCTCTTTCCTTATGCTGTTGAATATTCATGAATATTCATGAGAAAGCAGTATCAGCACTACCCTATCAGAGAAAAATTTGTTTTAGAAAGAAAAATCAAATATACAGCATCTAAGCTATTCAGTGTAACTTTAGAATATGTAGTCTCAGATAAAAATAGACTATGGTATTTTTCAACACCTTATGGTGCAAAATAGGCCTTGCTGTTACGATCATTAAAAGGTTAAATACCACCCTCCCCATCAGTTATAGAAGAGTGAAGCCAATGTAATTTTATTTTAAAAGACTGCTTGTGTTTAACACTATTATACATGTTAAACAGTCTTTCAGGCATGCATTTATATTGAAATTTGACATAGGCTTTAGCCTTGGAAACTGTGCCCAGTTCCTGCCAGTTCAGAATTGGTGGATGTCAGACAAAAAATTAATATTCCCAGAGTGTGCCCCTACACTGTCTAATCCAAGATGACTACTAAACTAAAATCCTAGTAAATTAAATAATGTCAGCAATATAAAGCATATAATTTATATCCATTTGAACTTACGATACCCTTTTGATTAATCATTCCTGATCTATTGCACATCAATAATTAAATGTCTTCCAGAAATGTCAATGCTTATCAGAAAATGGCTTAGTTGGGAACACATTAGCCTTATAATTTACCTAATATTTATCTTTAATGCCTGAATTTATGATCCTATTTCTTATAAAGATTAGTAGTGAATTACATGTTTAAAACTTAGATCATGAACCTGTAGGAAAAAAAAAGGTGCATAACGCTCTGAAGAGCATCTGAGGTATGTTACAAAGGATTATGGAACAAGTGTTATACAAAGAATTATAGGAAACTGGAACAGATAAATAAAAAATAGTAACATTTAAAAGAAGTCTCAAGAATATACTCTCTAGTAGCAACATAATTGATTCAGTTGCCTACAACCGGGGTGAATTATCATTCTTATTTTTCAACTGGAATGTATCAGGCTAGGCATGAAGAGAAATATGTTTTCAAATTATCAGTTAGATCTTGTCTTGCTTTGAAAACAGAAAGAATTTTTTTAAAGATGGATTTTTACTTTTTTGAACAGCCACTGTGCAGAATTGACTTTTAAAAGAACTAATCTTGCAGAAGGATTAATAAAGGGATTTGGCATTTATAGGACTAATATGAAGATCTCCAATTACATTAAACAGAATAGAAATATTTCAAGGCATCCTGGGGGCTAGGAAGGAACTTTTCCTTAGAGCAGCTTATTCCATAATTGTCCACTGTGGGAGTTTTAACACTTTTCTCCAAGATCTAATACTCTCCACTGCTGGAGACAAAAACACTGGGACAGATATATAATTGCTTAGATCAAATGGAAATACTTTTTTTTTGTTCAAATGGCAAAGGCTTGTCTATCCAATAAATATTTTGCAAGAATTGCTTATACTTGCTTTGAGGACTCAGACTAAATAGCAACTCAGCACTGCTGAGAAAGTTGTAGGCGTAGCTGCCCTCCTGGCTGCTGCCATTAGTTATCAGCCAACTCTCCATAAAATGGTTCCTTTCAACGGGGTGTTTGAAACAAATGGCATCAGTTGTACCTGATCTATACCATTTACACAAAGAGCAGATGTAGCTTTAAAAATACAGTGGATCTCATACTCAGGAGTTTCGTATTTTTAAAAAGTGGGAGAGAGGATATACAAATTGCATGCCTGAGAATACAAATAATTTCCTACTCATTTATTTCTCAAGTGTATTTTTGGTTGTATTAATCAGAAGCAGACCCAAATTCTGCCACTGTCAACATATGTTTGGAATATTTGTTTTTTCTCCTTCCCTGTTTCTCAACCTGCTAAGAAACCTCAAGTTGGTAGTTTTTGCTGTTGTTGCTGTCACTGAAATTCTAGGTGGTATTCATCAGAAAATGTCAGGACAAGCAGAGATTTAGCTAATGAAAATAGAAGTTATTATTTTCATGTCTGTATTCTCATCATCATAAAAAAATATATCTACTGCAAACATCTCTATTTTGTAAAAGGAACCCAAGACATTGAAACCTCCTGAGAAATAAATATAGGTATAAACACCACACCTCCTAGTCCTGGGGATTAAATATTCCAATGCTTTCTGGGAGCATATTGCCATTTTCTCAATTCTGAGCATGAAGTACTGCAGGCACTGAACCACCTTTAACAAAAAAAAGTAAAAAAAACCCCATAGCTGCTATCCATAGCCCTGGTGAAGACTCAAGAGACTGCAGAACTAGGGATTGTTTTCAAGAGATCCGTGCAAGAAGTGTGAGTGAATTGTAGAGTGATGGAATGGGCTTCAGGAATGATTATTAAAAACCTCCATGTTTAATTAAGCTAGTACACTTAACAGAACACTTTATGTATCTTTATGTTATTACTATGGCAATCTATTGCTAACACTTCAAACCTTGCATAGACTTGTTTGTTGAGTAGGAACTGTGACATGCCTGAAAATGGGATAAGAAATGCTCTCATGTGCCTCTGTTCTCCTTTGTCCTCTAAGACAGCAGTTTCAAAGCCCAGAAAAATCAAGTAATTGCTCTCACATTTTATATTGCTATTTCTGCACTCAGATCAAATGTGGTCAGGATCTTCACATCACTGCCCCTGGTATACTGTACAGACTGTGTGCCTAAACAGAAAGAGAAACTGCTGGAGAGTTTGGAAATACTGCAAAAGGCATTATTCCATAATATAAGGAACACCTGTAACAGTATTAAAGAGAAAGGTGGAGGGTGTATTATGTATGATTTTTTTAAAGACTTCCATATGAGACGTTAGAAGGAACCTCTGATATTCCTGGAACTAATGTCTGTTTGAATTAGAAAATTCTACCACTGATGTGGTTTAGAAAATCCTTCCTTGATTGTGGTACATTTTCCCAGTGTTTATCACTGTATTTCTCTCAATTTTGTCTAGCTTCCAGTTGTTAGATACATTTGTCAGCTGGGCTACAAAGCCCTCTAACATCACACTTCTGTTCTCTGTGCAAGTAGTGCTAATCTAATAATCTAGTTCTTTCTCAACCATTTTCTTGACCAACTGAACCAATTAAGATCCTTTAGAAAGCCACTGCAAGGCTCTCACCTGAGATTTTCCCAAATTGCTGGTTTCCTTCTTGTACCAGGGACTTCAGAACTAGACACAGTAGTGCAGAAGAGGTCATACCAAATTCAATATCCCAAGTTGGTAATTATCCACATATTGCAGATCATATTAGCCTCACTGTTGCCTTGGGAGACTATGTTTGTCTGATATCCGCTGTGATTAAGAGATGCAGAATTGCTCTTTCCCCTGATAACAGAACCCAACCAGAGGAACACCACTTATGTTCCTCCTCTTCACCATTTGAACTCTGCTTCTGCAAGGGGAGGGAAGATTTTGTCCTACTTAGTTCAGTTGCACATTCATCCGTTTGTTCACCTGTCACAAGTTTGTTTCGGTAAAGAAAAAACTGACCAGCTTGAGACTCAAGAAGTAGGAGGCTAGTTGAAATCACTTGTCTAACCCTGTCATAACTAAGGGCTTTATATTAAACAGCACTCATTCAGGCCTGATAAGGAAAAAATACCCATATGAAAGAGGGGTTCCTATGTCAAGGGCTGACGACAGAGAATGAACAGATAAGTGAGATTAAAAGGAGTTTGTCATTCATACAGAGCTTTTCAACAAATTGCCAAACGGATGTTTAAAGGCTAAGTTTTTCCAGAGGCAAGGAAAAGCTTCAGGAAATTTCACAATTAAATGCTGTGTAACTTGCAAAATTGCAGGCAATTGCCCAAATATTTTACAAATGGAGCAAAGATGAAGGCATCTGGTGTAGACACAATGCTGTGTGACCAAGACAACTCCCTAAAATACACTGCTCCATTCCTCCATAATGCAGGTGGCAGATTCACAACCTAGAGAACCACTTACTGACGGGTGGCTGACACATTTATGGCCACTGGTTTGGTACAGCCAGGCAAGAGACCAGATGCAACCCCAGAGACCTGTACAAGGGTGATAATACAGTATGAACCCATAAGAGAGGGAAGCTGAATCCAAACCCCTGTGCCATGACAGTGACCATCCACCGCCAAGAGATGCCCATGCAAATTTTTGCAACCTTTAAAAGAGTTGAATATCTCTTGAGGATTACTGTATGTGTGAGTAATGTTACTTTGTACTAGGACTCTAAAATAAAAAAAAAAAAAAGGTGAGTCTGAGGCTAGTCAGAATCTCAATCCACTCAAGATCATGTGGATCAACATGGGCAGTGCTGAAAGTAGCAAATCTCATTGCTGATCTGGAGTGCTCAAAAGCGATGAGAAGCACTTTAGACCTGAGAAAGAAAATACTGAGCAAGTACTTCACACCAAATTGCAATGTTTTACCAGTTCAGAAAGGCTAGAAATGAACGTCTTATAGGATTCTGCAGGCACCTGCTCAGGAGGGGATGTTTCAAGTGTATACACTCCTCTCCTAACTTTATGTATACACCAAAATACAGTCCCAATGCAGCACATTTCCTTTCTTCTCTTATAAAAAAATGAAGACACTAACAGTTTGGGTATGATATGACATTTGAAAGCTTGGCATTTCTCTTTGAAATTTCAAAGATAAAGAAAAAGCTAAGGGGTTTTGGTTTAAGTTATGCTATTTAGCTCTCTTTTTTACATGATAAGGGAACTAAGCTGCAGGGGCTACACTGTAACTTGTTTGTGCAATTTCTAATTTGGCTGAAGCATATTTTTTTTCAAAACAGAAGTTATTTTATATTTATCAGCAAAAGAATTTTAAAATGCCCTCACCCTGCAGAGCAAAAAAGCCTACATTCAATACTGTCCCTTCACTCTTGATTCCTTTTTAACCAACTGTCATTCATTGTCCCCAGGGTGCTCATTAATTCTGAAGTTTAAAAGATATCCATCAGCAGTATCATAAATTCATAGATAGCTACAACAGGAATCTCTCTCTCTCTCTAAGCATGGTGTTTTCTTTTATAGTTTAACCTCTGTGATTAACTCACATTTTTGTGTCTTGTGGCATCTTTTATTCAAATGGCAGAATTTCTTATAGAAAGACCTTTTCTTCATATTTAACATATCCTTCCTTGTTGCTTATCTCCAGAGCACAGTGGAATCACACTGTCTGTCTGGTAGCACAGTAACTGTGCATGTGAGTAACTAGTAAAGCATGTAAAAGTGCTTGTATATTGGTGAAGTTTCACTGCAATGTTTGGATTAAGTAGGCCAGAAGAAGGTTAAAGCTTCTCAAAAACACTCTGCAAAGGTTTAATTAACCCATGTTTTCAAGCCATCAGATTGTGACTTACAAGATGTGATTATTATTTGGACTATTAATACAATTTTTCACCCAAGTTGAAGAAAAAATGGTATATACGAGATTATAAGAGTATTAGAGTGGTTCAAACAGCAATATAATGGAAATAAAGGATAAAACATTCTGTAGTTTTGTAGAAGTCTGTTAAGTTTCATGAAGTGAAAAATTTTCTGCTCCCCTATCCCCAACTAAAATGCTGCCTCCAAGTCACAGCTAAAGCCTGTTGCAGACAGGAGATTTTTGAGTACTTGGTGCAGGTGAAGCCAAACTGCAACCCAAAACTGTTCATATCCACTTACCAAGATCTGCCAGATTTAAGTAGGATGTGTCAAAAAGTGACATTCAATATAAAAGCGATCTACAAATTGCGTGATCACCCATCCACTTACAGACTGATTCTGTAAAATAAGCTTGCTTTATCTGCCAGTTGAGCCACAATTTCAAACACTTATCAGCAGAGATTACAGATGGTGGAACAATAATGATATAGCATTATTGTCAACTAAAGATGTAGCAATATAATTACAAAAGCTACAACCAGCACCCATATTTTAGCAGCACTAATGGTATCAAAATAAAAGTTCAGTTTCAAGCATGGGAACTATTAAAGGCCATTCAACAGAAGGTAAGCATCTGAAGGGGTGGGAGAAACAGGGCTCATCCATGTTTCAAAATTACCAGTATGCCATTTTCCACCCCTCAGTGCTTTACTATGTACCACTGATGAAAATTGTTAAAGAATATGAAGGGCTAGCTCAAGTTCAGTGAGGAACTACTGAAGGCAGTAGTACAGCTGCATAGCCAGAGCTGCACAGATTTCCCCCTACATTTGTTTTTACTTGCAACTTAATTTTGGAATGTTAAATTCTTTTGAAATACCCACACATGACATACACAGCTTTCCCAGCTTGAGACCTTAGGCTGAACAGCTTGCTTCAGTTCAATTATTATTCAAGCACTGATAGCCAGCATTATCCTAGATGAAATGCAAACCAAGTGAGAAACAGATTCCGCATAAAAAAGCTCGAGAGCTAAAAGAAAATGAAATCAATCCCCAGCCTTTCAACTCCTTAAAGTGATAGGCAATAACAGGGCTGTCAAACCAGAGTAAACCTGAAAAGAAACATTTTGTGGCCCATGATTGAAAGAGAACATAAAAGGATGTCAGGTAGATGGATGCTTTATTGCTATTTTAGACTTGACACCAGAAAACAAGGCCAGGTTGTAGCTGAAGACATGAAATGGCAACTCTTCCATCTATTTTAGGAGACTTGATTGATACTGCTAACCTTATTGTCTGATCATGATCACACCCCTTCATCTTTCCTATACATTGATCAGCTGTTTCCTTTGAGAGCAACTTGTCACTAACACCTCCAGCAATTTATTTTTATATGCATGTCCTTTTCTCCCCATTATATTTTTTATTGCAAACAACCTATGAATACAGCAAGTAAGTTAGTAGCAAACAAAGCTGCATAGCAAGAAGGAGCTGAAAACATGTTCTTATCTCCAGCAGAGGAGACTTAGTCTTTTTCATCATTTCCAAAGTTAAGTCGTCATAGACTGTGGTGGGCTGATGCTGTTTGACAGCTAAGCCCCCACCCAGTCCACTCACTCACTTCCCCACAGTGGGATGGGGGAAAGAATCAGAAGAACAAAAGCAAGAAAAACTTGCTCTTGCTCTTGCAGGTCGAGATACAGACAGTTATCAGAGGTGAAACTTTCAGGTTTTTTTATGATTTCCTTTTTCCTCTTTCTAGATGACTCTCAGCTGTGCATTCTGTAGAACAGCTTCACTTTCAAAGCTTAGCATTTCTGACTGTCAAGTGATTATCTCTACCTTGGTGGTACATTCAGCAAAGTATTGTCCTTATCCACTGTCTTTACTGGGAAAAAAATAATCTTCACTTTCTCTTCGGCATATGTCCTAGTTAGAGGGGCCAGGACCCGTCTATCACTATGTGGGTATAACCAAGACTGTAATCTACACCCTCTATGTAATTTTTGATGGACTGTTAATAATGGATCGTTTGCAGCAGCTGCCCAGGGCACACCTGACACCTCAGGCTATAAACTGGGTGTTAAAGAGCCCTGCAAGGCAGGGCAGTGTTTAAGAAAGGGGAGCATTTCTTTGTCTTCTCACCAATGACTCAGTTGTGATAACTCCCCTCCAGGAAGTCATTAGCACCTTCATGCCCAGCCTGAGGGGTCATCTCTGTTAATCAACCATGCTAACAACTGGCATAATAGGCAACTGCAATGACCCAGACCATCAAAGAATCCAAAAATATCCCCAGACTCACAGAATTAATCACCTATTGTGAAACTTCCCACCCTGGGGGAGGTACTGGGCATTGCCACCTGAACCTGAGCATATATAAACTTTGGGTTTTGGGACTTCTGGTACCACTTGTTGGATCCAGAGGAGGACCAGAACTTCAACAGGGCTGCGACTGCCACTCTTGACAAGACTGTGATCATCACTTAGACAGAACTGGGACCATCATCTGGACCAACAGGTTTCCTTTCCTTTTACTTTGCCCCCAGGAGGCCCACGTGGTGCTCAGCAAAGGGGTTGACTAACACCGTTCTGTTCTTGTCCCAAAGTGCGGTGTTATACATCTGTCTTTGTGGATTAAAACCACTTTTTTCTCTGTATCATTGTATGTATTGTAATCTTTTTAGTAAATTGTAACTCTGACTTGTAATCTTGCTTGAGCTGGGTTCATTTATCCAGCCAGTTTACTTTTAAACCAGCACAGCATATTGCCCAAGTAGGAATGTGAAAAACAAAAACAACTTTACAGATAAAAGACAAGATATGGAAAAGAGTAACAAACTAAAAAAGGAGAAGTTTGGGAAAAAATGGAAACTAACATTTTAGCTTGGAAACTTTGCAAGACATTTTAATGAAAATTCACTTTTGGAAAGAGGTAAACCTTTTTCAAATAAGAGCTGTGAACAACTACAAACTACCTTTTCTAAAAAATCATCAAAAAGAGTCTGTCCTGACATTTTAGGAAGCCGTAGATCAAGTCTTCAGATAAGAGACTAGAAAGCAGAAAGCGAAGTATGGCTGGATATCACATCTTTTATTCTACTCATCTCAAGCAGTAGGGAATGGCCAGTGAGTTTCCACAGTTGGACTGAGACTTGGACTGGATTTCTAATGCTAAAATAGAATGCTGGTGTTCAGATACCAGTGTGATAAGTAGGCTATAAATACACAGAGGCTGACAGCTTAAATAGTTTGCTAAAATAGACAGCTCTAAGAGCTATTCTGAATAACCATTTATCTATCTATCCATCCAAACTCACTTTTCTCAGCTGTTGGTCTGAGTTTTCAGACCAGAATATTTTAGCCAGATAGCTTGTTCAAATGTAGCTATAACAAAGAGATAGCTAAAACAGATATGAAAGGTGAATTAGATACTCGGTAATGCAGAGAGAGCTCCAAGAATTGTGGAGGGAAACAAAAATAAAGAAGACTGAAGAACAAGTTAGCATCTTACAAAAGAAACAGAAATAAAAATCCTGCTGATGGCAACTTCATTTTTTCACAGCTTTCTGCTTTGGAAAGGAGGTGCTTTGAAAATTCATCTTCAGAATCATCCCAATCCATTTCTCTCAGTATTGGCTGTGGTGCAGAAACACCATTCCCACCAGCAGCGCAGAGTGTGCATGAGTTTGTATAGACTGTACACCTGCATTGCTGCTCCAACTGAGTGAAAGGAAAAATCATTATCTCAGTTATTCCCCTGCTTTAAACATCCCATATGTCCTTCAACCATCAATTTTCTTTTCCTTTTCAGCTATAGTTTTTTGCAGTTTGCTGTATCTTATCTTGTAATATTTGCCAGAATGTCCAGTGAAACATTCTTGTCACAATTTGGTAACTAAATTTCCAGAACATAGTCCATCCCCACACCCTTTCAGCTTTCCACTGACTCATATTCCCATGGAAACCTTAAAACAATTAATGTCATAACTGGATTTTGCCAGTTAAATGGAGTTTGGGATCTTGAATAAGTTTGTGCATTCAATAGCTACATTTTAAAGTAAGTCACACTACATCACAGTTAGATAGAAGACAACATTTAAAAGTCTTTTTTATAACAAGTTGCTTGTTGCCAGCTATTTTTCAGATCTTTATTGTAAATCCTGCATTGAAAAATAGCTATCTATAAGGCAAGAGCTGACAATGATTTGAATCTACTGGCCACCTCTCTAGATCAGATGCCATTACCACCAGTGGAATCAGTATTCCATTCACATGCTCTTATTTTTCCCTCTTGGAAAACATTTTACAAGAAATAATGTGGAAATATATTTATTGATAGGAAATGGTTACATGCACTGTTCATCTATTTACATATTTCAGCATAGCTTTCTACTGGACTATATAAAGTACGCATACACACTCCATATCTTACCATTACATATGCTTTTTAATATACCTATCTTTCATCTAAATGTTACAATAAAGGTGTTCATTTAGTGGATAAATACTGGTATAGTCACTGGAACTTTGCTCCTCCTTTAGTGTTCCTTTGTTATTTTAAATATAGAAGAGCATTATAAATATAAAATACATGTAAAGCAAGAACTATTCAGGTACAATTCTGATACTTAGGTTTTATTATCCTATACAAATTTATTCTAAGACAGAAAGTTTATGGATTTGCTCTGCAATAAAACAGACTCACAAGAAACAGATCTTCTGCTTAGTATAGACAACAGAAAACATATAAAAATGTCTGAAGCTGCTATTGTTAATTGGAGATTACAGCTCAAGCAAAATAGAAATTTTGAATTAAAAAAAGACAAAATTTTTGTCATTTCTTTTGACACACCAAGTTGCAGCACAGTACATTTTCTTCAAAATCTTGACCACATACATCAGTGAAATGGAGGTGCTGACCAAATGGACATCTTAGTGAGAGGTCAAAATTTTAGAATTAGCCATTGCAGCTAATAAAAATAAATAAATAAAATCCTGCCTTTAAACAGCCCAAGATAAAAAAGACTTAATGTGATATGTACATAGTCCAGAGTGGTTGATGTGTTTGTTTCAGTTCTCAGATAAGGCTTTTAACTAGAAAATCTTGAGATAGCAGCACATGTGTGTTTAGATGTAAATGGCAAACATGAAACATATACATGTTAAAAAGCAAAACAGGGAAAGAAGGTAAAAAATATGGAGTAAACAAGGGAATGTTCAAATCAGATTTGTTAAAAATGAATCTTGCAACATTAAAAAAATACAAGTCACAGTAAAAAAGAAACCAACTTTTTGAAGACAGCAAATCATTACAGGGTGCTAAAGATTTTGGACTATATTAGCCCACTCCATTTTCTAGCACAATCAACATTGCAGATTAGATCAAGCCTATTCTTATGCTAGTATTATTTTCTGCCAGCACCCACAAAGAGGTATAAGGTTGAGAGAAGAGAGTCATAGATACATTGCACCTGCTCTTGAGTTCTGCAATCTGTGGTTTAATCTAAGGTTATACTATGAATGCAACAGCAAAAGAAGGAAAAAGCTGAAGTTAGATGCAGTTGTTAATTCAATGCATCATAAGATCAATCTTGTCCACTGGAGGCAGTGGAATTTCCAAAATCAAAAATATTTCACATGTTTCTCTGCTCTCCCCAGTGACTCCTGTTGAACACATTTAATTTTACCTCCAAGTTAGCAAAAAATTGGCCTTTCAGGTTTATCGCTCTTGAGCACTGTATTGCTTACATCACTATCCCTCTGCATCATATTTTCATGCTCAAGTACGCTTAAAAACCTCATTGCTACTACCTTGGATGCTCTCTGGCACCACATTATTCCCCATTTCTTTTTCTTTTAGAAATTCTAGACTGCTGTGTTTCTCACATGTACTTTCTTTGTGCTTGCCATTGTTACTGTCTCTCATGTATGAGGTGCTTTCCCTTCCCTGAGTTTAAGTGTAGCACCATTAACTTCTATTCCTGCAAGGCCCACTCCACCATGCCAACATGTGCCTGTAAGGTAAAGGATATAGTTTGCGCAGACAACATGGAAACCTTGTTTCTATGTTTTAGGTAATGTACAGAAATGGTTAAACAAGGCACAAGGCATCCAAGAGCCTGAAACTGATATTAACGGTGCCATACATATTTGGGTACAGCACTGCTGGACATATATGAGTACAGGGCATGTACAAGGACACGAGGAGGAAAAATGGCATTTCTGAAATGGAAGCTGTCCCTCTAGCTGGAGTTCACTCAGCTGTAAAAGCCTGAAACTTGTCACCTGAAGAGGAAATGTCTATAGAATGGTTGTGGAACAACATTACAAACAAGCAGTAGTTCCTTTAAGAGACACCTGCAGCTATTACTCTTTCTCTACAAAGGGACTTTCCAAAATATGTTTAGCTGGAAAGCTTCAGTGTGTATTCCAAAAATTAGAGATGGAAGGACATACTACATCAATCTTCCATTCTGTGGTCACTGGTACATTATTCCCTATTATACACTTCTGAGTTCTTTGTCCACTATAGTTTTAAATTACTCAAGTGCTTGGACTTCTACCACTTCCTTTGGGAGACTTATCCATTCCATAGTCTAACAGATCTCGCTGTCAGGAAATGGCCTCCATTTGGCTTTGCTCAATCTTATCCCACTACTCCTAGTTATGGTAGTTTTTTCCTGTTGTGCTCTGAAACACCTTTATAATGGCTCTTACCCCAGAATCGCAGTGGAGTAACAGCCATAAATGGAAATCTCTTGCCTTCCATTAAGTGCTCCCTTGTCCCCTCACTCCCGCAGCCTCACACAACACACCAGGAAAAACAGGAGCACTTGCAGTGAGCAGAACCTGGACTAATGCCACCTGGGACAGGCCATTGCACAAGGCTCAGCTGTAATTATGGCACAATGGGACAGAGGGAACAGTGTGGGATAAAAGCGGTGTCAGCGGGCAGGGACACTTCCTTTTAACCCAGGCAGTCTTTAAATTACATGCTCAATTTTGTAAATAGCCCAATTTTGTAAATGGGCATTAATCATCTTAGTGAAACATCTCATCAGCATCAGCACTCCTGCATGGTATACCTGTCTTGCTGCCTTGCTCCTCCCTTCTCATCTTTTTGCTGAACTGTAGCCAAACATTACACTGTGAACAATATGACCAAACTTTCACTTTGGTCATTATTCCTGGGGGACTGAATCTGAAATCCAGAATCACTCAGTTTTCAGCGTGGCAAAGGTGAAGGTGTGCATTAATGTAGCTTCCCAGTTTTACACTGCAATGATCTGTGTTTGTGTTAGTTAAGGATCACACTTTGATGTAAGTCGGATGCTCTCATCTCTTCTTGGTCTTGAACAGTACTGAGAGCAATAGTAACGCAGAGATAGTGGTGGATGGCTACTAGTGCCCCCAAATCGGCAGAAAAAAGCTCAAAGACATTTCCAGGTGAAGAAAAGAACACTGTACTCTAACAGATATAATAAGCCTTTCATCATCTTGTGAGATGAAGATAAAATGTCACCCTTGTAACAAAAATGTAAGAAGCTGATATTGGCCGATCCAAAATTTAACTATCAGTTCATGTTTCCTCCTAGACTGATTTTAGGCAACTAGATATAAGTAATTTTATTTACACCACCAAAAAACCAAACCAAACCAAATCAAAAGAACCCTATCAGAGAAAAAAGAAACTTCAGACAGATTTCCCAAGAAATCCTGTCACAGACAACTCCATTTCATTTGTGTTTTTCTAATTTAAGACAGCTTCAGTTATTTGTACTGTTCATCTCTTTCATTCTCTCCTTTTAAGTATTTTGCTGAGATTTTCTTACTCTGAAGCTTGGTTATTCACAAGGCTATTTTTTGGACAGTTTTTCTGGTTTATTTTGATTATGTCCTACCATAGCCCATTTTGAATTCTCTGCACGTTTCCCTGTTCTGTCCTTGGAAATACTCAATCTGTATATTATAATCTGTGGACTGTCAGAGTAAAAGAAAACATAAATATTGGTGCTGAGTCGTCTGTAACATATTATACCCTTTTACAGACCTGTCTTTTTATTAACTCCTGCACTGCTTTGTTCTTTCATGTAAGAAAAAACGAGTAGTCAATGGAGAACTATTGGAAAATATGTCTTAAGCTATATTTTAGGCCCTGAATAAAAGCTATCAAAGCAAAAAGTAAGGGTCCTCTCTCTTTCATACATAAAGAAATGCAGATATTTGCCAACTAACTTATTTCCCATCCACTGGAAGGCATACAAAGTCTTTGAGTAGCAGTACAGATGCTAAGTTATTAATTTTAAAAGAATCCAAATACTTAAATAAAAAGATAACAAAAAAAGCATCTAAAATGTATAAAGAAATAAAAGTGAGAATGGTCCAGGTCAAGATGTCTTGCACTTGAAATGCTGTGCAGGCAAAGGAAAGCAATACCTCCAACACTCCACATTCCTGAATATTTTCTTAGGTACATTAAGAAACAACCAAAAGAAAAGTAAAAATGTTTTCTGCTCTGTCTTAGTCTATATCATCAAAAATGAAGCATGACTGCAGGTAAAAGTAATCACCAAAGGTTTAAAAGGAATTTATTAACATAAAGCCACAGAAACTCCATCATAATAACCTCTCCCAATTAGCAGCACAAATAACTGGAAATACAAATAATCCAGTTTCTTATTAAGATATGCCTTTTTTCAGCTACATATTTCAAATCATGGTGATGTTTACTGATGGTCTGAAGACCTGAAATATCCCACATTCTTTTCTCCTACATGTGTCAGAAAACCCTTAGTTTTCCTGTAGAGAAATTTCTTCCTATCAAATCCAACCACTAAACTTACATTATTTTCACTTGGCATAAGGTCAGGCCTATAAGATTCGACAAGCAAATCCTGATGTTGCATTAGAAAAAAGACGCAGTGTGACTGCTTTATGTTTTGGCTCCTTAGCTTAGTGTGTCTGGAGGGCACAGTTTCACAACTGCTTTCCCCTCATTTTCATTCATTTACAGCCTTGTGGGCCAAAAAAGTGACAATGTTGTTGTTTGAGCACTCTGTTCTGCTTCCCTGGAACATGTAATAAGGAATAAACACAATCCTGGTCATCCATATATTTCTAACTCGTGTAAATGCTTGATATATACAAAGTGTACTTCAGGTACCATTGTCTTCCTTCTCTTTGCTCATCGCTACACAGAAATTTGGGGTTACCGAACCTTCATGCCCAGCTTCCTCACAGGAGACTATGGTGTAGTGTGGGATCTACGCTTACACTGAGGCTGTGCCATTGTAGAGAGTGAAGCCATTAAATTAGCAGATAACTACCCCTTTGAGGATTTGATGACTTGATGTGTGAATTGTCTGTCATGCCGTTCACCTAGGATTTGTGAACTTGCTGTCTGTTTCTGACAACAAAAACTGTGAGTGTAGTCCAAACTAACATGAGAAAGGTATCTTTTTTTTTTTTTAGCATAAATTTTTACATTTAGTTGATATGTATAAATAAACACGAGAACATTGTGGTAGACTTCCTTATTAGTCTAGTGGAAAATATTGTATTGCAAATACAAGCTTCTTTGGGGATATTGCTCCTGACTTGCCAGCAAACCCAATAAAAATACAACTTTTGTTTCAGCTTAACTGTATAATACACTTTATCACCCAGTGTCTTGTGTAATAAATGTTACTGAAAAGACTAATTTAGGATCTGAATTTATTTTAATTAGCCTTTGTAATACTGCAGCAGATGTTAGCCTGTATAAAAGCAAACCTGCACTTGTGAGGAATCTCAATGAGAAGGCCCCCAACATTTGATATTCTCAGACATGCTGCCCGAGATTGCAACAGCAGACAGGAAGGGAGAAAGGAAACTAAAGAGCACACCAGATTCAGGAGGGTGAGGAAAAAAGGCAGAAGAGATTTATTTTGTTATAAACATGTCCTGCTATCAGTCACAGCACTGTAAAGGTGAGGCTGCAGAGCACCATTAATAACTGACAGTTGTTGTTAACTACCAGGGAACACCAGATAACCTTCCCGAGAATATCTATACCCCCATCTTGGGCAGCAAAGTAATGAGTCCCAGTGGAAAGAAAGCACTGGCCGTCTTCGTTGTAGCTATTGATCTCCTGATGTGATTTAGATAAGAGAGGAAGAGATAATGGCATTGATTATTCTATTTAGGAGCCAGACTGAGAATAAACTCAAGTATAATACATAAAGACGAAAAATCCACACTCAATCACTCCTTGTCTGTTCTTTGCAATGCCAGGTGGTCACAGCAACAGGGAGACACATCTTAATAAACATGTGGGATTTGGTTTCTGGGACTATTTGATATAAACTAAATATATGATGGAGGGCTTTGTTTTGTTTCTTCTTCCTAACTTTAATGAACAAACATTGTTTTCATAAAGCAAAGAGTGGGAAGAATAGAGTGTTTTCCTGCCAAGGAGGTTGACAGAAGTCAACAATGGAGATCTCAGGCTGACAGCAAGACATGCATAGCTAATTTTACTTTATGCTCCTCGCCCCCATTGTGAAGGTTAGTCAGCTCAGGTCAGGTAGTTTACAGGGGAGAATCTTAAAAAAAGAGAAAGAATACATATGCCTATCCACAGCAAGATATAATTATTCTGACAAGCCCTTACTGCAGGTCACCTGCAGACATGGATTAGAGCCTCAGGCCTTGCCTCAGAGTAAAAAAAGAATCCCTGTTGCATGTCAGAGTAGACACCACTGAGATTTAGAAGTACCCTAAAAAAATGGAAAAAATAAAAAAGAAAATAAATTTCAATCTTTTTAGAGCTGCTGAGCTTAAACTGCCTCTAAACTTCTTGACAGGTTACAGAGGTCTCTCTTCTATCAAGGGAACCCAGTGAGGGGTACGATGGATTGACAGCCATGCTCTGTTTTATATTCTCTACCATTCTCTCCCATATTCAGAATACTATCTAAGACCTGCAAAGCAATGTAAACTTGTACTTTTACTTCTATCCTCAGTGGCGGCTTCAAATGCCAGACTGAGGTTCTTTCAAAACTGTGTACATTTAGATTAAATACGTTATTTATCTTTTATTGGTGTGATTAATAGATATGCTTTTTGAATTATAAAAGGAAAACCAGATAAATAAAGTATAAGATGTAGGAGCTAAAAATAAAATAAAAGTCTATATGCAGTTCTTAGATTTCACCATATAGTTTCTACATATGATGAAGATGGTACAGTATGTTCATCTTATTGTGGCCCTGCCCTTGCCAATGTCAGAGAGCTGCAATTCACATCAGGGAACCGGCCTAAAGATTTTTCAGGGAAGTACAACTGATCTTTTAAAAAGAAAGTGCAAAAAGTCAATCTTTATAAATTTTTTCTGGATGGGACTTTGGCTTTGTTTGTTGGGGTTTTTTAATGTTTTGTGCTTCTTGAACACAAGGCTCTTTAGGAAAAATGAGCTCAACTTCTTTACAGGATTCTCTGGGCTGGGTGGGGAGAGAGATACTGGAGCTTCCTGCACCTGCTACAGTAAATTGATGTTTTATGGAGAAACTAAAGAAGGGATTTGAAGCATCAAAGCCCAATATGATCTAATGCAAATTTTAGGCTCAAACTGAAGTTTTCTGCCAAATAGGAGCTTTCTTTCTCTGTCTGTTTTAGAGCAAGCCCCTAAGACCTCATGTCTTAATAAGGCTACAAAAGATTATTGTACAAAATCACAAAGCACTCCCCACATCTTTGTGCACTGTACTACCACTCTTTCAAGTGGACCTCAGCAAGCTAAGCAGGAACCACATGCAGCTCAGACACAGAGAAGACTGTCAGCTCTATGGAGAGCACTCAAACCCTGCTTTTTATTGTGTCTGGAGTCACTGGAAAACAGAATACACCAAGTATCACTGATTGCACCACTCATATGAATCTATATTGCAGATTCAGTATGAGATAAGAGAACAGAATTAGTGAGAACAACCAACCTTGTGCAGGCAGAAGCACAAACTGCAATGCTAAAACTAACCCCTGAAGGATTAAGTGTAGTATGCATATTTGAAACATGAACTTCAGAGCAAAGAGGCAGTGTGGATATAGTTGGTTTATGGGGAAAAAAAAAATCCATCTGTCTATATAACACAGTAGAAATAGTGACATATTGTCTGAAGGTAAAAGGAGCACAGGTTTTCCCTTTAAAAAGGAAATTGATTGAGCCATGAAGAAAGGATGGATTTACCCATTTCCCTAACACAGCAAGTAGGATCATTAGTGTTAGTGTTTGAAATAAAAAGCACTTCTGTGCAGTTCCCTGGACTCCAGGGGTTGTGCTGAAGAACAACAAAAGACTTAATGGTGGGGAAGGAAATATCTGGTGGGAAAAAAATACAACTTGGAATTTCATTACTGTAAACAAAAATAAGAAAATATACAAAATAATTGGCACAAATCCTTTCCCCCACATATGTATAGATGTAAAATACTATGACTGAAAAATTATTTATGATTTTTAGATACAGGCTGAGGTGGCGCCACAATTAGAAGTCACATTCCAGAGTTCCTGTGCAAGACCAGTAAGATAAGCCAAAATCCCAGGCATAAAACACACCAATATTTGTTAGGACCTTAGATATCTGTGACTAAGTAGTTTTAGTTCTGAATAAGATAGAATCCTAATTTCAAAGCATCTTCAGAGTAACACTACATGCTCTGTATTGGTCTAAGCAACTTAAACCTGATCTGATAAAGCATTTAATTTTAATCTTACTTTTCTTCTGATACAGAAATTTATTTTCAGGTGAAAGTTGCCCTTACATGTTCTATGTGCTTTTAGGAATTTGGAAGATGATTTTGCAAGGTGTTAAAATGAAGCTGTGGTGGTTTACCTGTTGGCAGGCAGAAACCAAACCAAGTCATTAGATTGAACCCAAATTCCCATCAAAGTGGCATCTTTGATTCCAGTCAATATTTTCTTGATCGATCTGTGACTGCTTTGACTGTATCAACACTTTTTTTTTTATTTTGTTGTTTGACAGAGCTTCCAGAGTTAGTTGAATTATTGAAGATACCACTGAAAATATTTTAGCATCATTAAAGAAAAGGTTGAATTTCTCTACTACTGTTTTAGAAATACATTCATACCTTGTAGCTATAGATACCAGAAATTCTAATACAGATATACCCCTTTATACCATAATTCTCAGCCATGCCTAAGTCAAGTTGCTTTTTTCAATACAAACTGTCAAAATAAGACAGACAAATCCCAGTGGAAGTGATTACATTTCTAGCAATGTCTTTTGGGAATTATCTTGTAACATTTCTTTAATTCTGCGGGGAATATATTTTTCCCTTCTTTTAAATTTTGAAAATCTTTAGCAAGAACTCTCAGGTAAATGGTTAAACACAAACTGGGTATCAGCTAAGCTTCATTTAGCAAAATTAACGGATGCTCTATTTTCTGCTTAATTGCCAGTTAGGCGCAATGTCAGTTCCTCCAACTTCTGCTTCATGATACTGAACAGTCCTGTCTGATGATAATTGACCAGTCTGCATAAGTCTTTCAATTAGTTAGGGAGATAATTAATATCTAGAAAATACTTTTTTTGCCAGGCAAATGACAGATTTTTACATGGGAGCTTCCTAGTCCAATTTGGTTGTAGTTTTTGAGTAAGCAGTGGAAATGCTGTGTTACCAGGCACCTTTACTAGCTGTTGGGTTTAACTGGCAAATGTCCTTTAGATCATTCCTATTGTTTGATGTTCCAGCCCTTTCTGGTTTCAATGTAAGCTGAACAAATGCTGAATCCAGCACTAGAAATGGGTTTTATGCAATTCCCTTGGGCCTGCCTTCAAATCAGCTATAGTTGATTGAAACAACTCTTCAGTGCTCACTAGACAAAAGGTTCTGATCAAGATGCTACTAGACAATGGCATTCCTTTTTAAATTCATGGGGGGTTTTGTGTGGTTTTTTTCCAGGAAACATGTCAATTGTCCTAGAACCTTTTCAATAGGACATGTAGGAAGACATATATATGTAAAATAAACCAAAAACTTGAGACACTAGTCCTAATATTGAAGAGAAACAAAAGTACATCTTTCCCACTTTAAGAATTTTTGAGAGGGAGGGAAACTGTGCTAGAAATATGTATATTCTTTCTACTTCTTAATCCTTTGTGGTAGATACCTGCCGGTGTAGAGAGAGGAAAATAAGCAGAGGTTAGACGTCTAATTTCCAAAGGAACCACATTTTTGCTTTATCATAAAATGACAACTGAATAATTGCAATGCTAACATTTCTTGAAACTTAAAGGCCATATAAATGGCTAACCCTATAGAGAATACATTATATATGCATTTGGTAAGGGCAATTGCAAGGGAAGATCAAAATACACCATGTCTTAAGTTTAATAACCCATTTAATATTGCCTTTCAGTTCCATTTCATGCTCAGTAAAGCAAGAATAACTGAACCTTTCACTGATGTTGGCCTCAGATGAACAGCTTTTGTTTTGAGGGCTCTAGTTGCAATGCCTTATGGTTGACAATTATGGCCTGGTAGCAAATGCCAGTGATAGTGTCAGAGGAACTGCTTCTGCACTTGAACAAGGATACTTCTTTAAGGGGCTGCTTTTCTTAACTAGGGTCATACTAGCTGCTTGTGTGCATAGGGAAAAGGCATGGCATGCACTGCCTTTGTCCTTTTCCCACCACATTCCCTGATCCTTCTTGTAATGAAATACAGCACCTGCAGATGGGTGAGGGGTGATAATGTGCATGACATGATGAAGTAAGCAAAACACAGAGCACTGTCCCATCAGAAAGGTTAATGGTGAAAAGAAGCAAGACATCTAAACTCATGACATGCTAAAAAGCCACTTAAAAAAGGTTAATGGTTATTGCTCCCAGTGCTTGCTTAAAGAACAAACGGTGTTGGGACTCAGCCAACCAAGAGTGAAGAATATAAAAAGAATGAGCAATGGCTTGAATCAAAGATTACAAATTGAACCCCTACCAGAGCAGACAGCAAAGGTTTATAGTTCAGTTATGCTCACAGTACAACATACCATTATCTTATATTGTTCATAAAGAAAATGATTTGATCAGTAGATCAGGGATATTGCACAGGATTTTTTTATTTGGAGTATATCCATACAGCATAAGTAAAAAGACAAATTACTGATTCATCAGGAAATTCATAGTATATATAGTTTGGTATTTGCAGTGTAAACTGGCTCTAGCTGTGCTACTGTAAAATCTTTAAAGAACAGCAGGTGTCATATTTGCTTTCACCTTTGCATAACGTACTGAGAAATCTTGTGTTTCACCTTGAAAAAGACAATATATGTGAGTAAAATTAATATAATATTGTAATAGCATCTCAGCCAGCCAACACTATTTTTATTATAATCAACTTGAAATGAAAATTAAAAAGACTCAGTGAAGTTTGCTACGAACAACTACCAGAAATATGAAAAATTATTTTGTTGTGGACATGTAGCCTAGCTATAGATTTCAGCAGTTTAGAGACTTTTCATTAAAATTGTACTAGGACAGAGGGTTGGCCTACACACTTTGTAAAAGGATGAAATTCTTATGTGTCATGTGTACCTCAATAAGTCACAGTTCTGCCTTGGTTACATCAGAGACACAGGTTTCAAAGCAGTGCAAAGAAGCCAAAGCAGTCTCAGAAAATTCCCTGCTATCTCCCCAGAGGATTAAAATTTGTCTTTAATTTTCATGGAATCCTCCCACTGAACAGTTTTGGGTTTTTTAAATCCCTACTACCTTCACAAAAAAGAATTAACTTTTTAACTGTATCTGTAGAAGTTATAATGCTTTTCCTCTTTTTCTGGTACAGCTTTTCCACAAATTTTGCTTCACTCTCTCCTCCTACACATTCCTTTGCACTCTTAGAACCTTCTGAGAAGACAACAGTTAATCTGACCACGTGTTCACATCTTCCAGAATGTGATAGTCCACTAAACCACAATGTGATAGTGCAATACTGCCACAAATACCCCCCAAATTAGAGTGCACGTTTGTAGGTGTGATCTCTACCAAAGGACTGTAGAGGCCAGACAGATTCATCTGCTAAGAAAAAGATGAGTGTGCATCAAATCAGAAGGGAAAAGGAGAAGGATTATCACAACAGAAAGTGATCAAGTTAGACTTTACTATACACTCATTTACCTTTTCTCTTTGATACAGTCTCCTATGCTATGCTCTGTGCTGGATGAATAACACGTTAAGGGGGGAACTATATTTCTGAAACTGTCTTTAAAATATGAAGTACAATATTTGGCATATTTAAAAAAGCATAATCAAATATAATTTATTTTGGAGAACATGTACACATTCACATGAAAAAACATGCTATTTGAGTCTACAGATGAAGTGGCAACTGCTTTCTTCCTGCAATGCAAGTACTGTCTGGATCAGCAGAACACATTTGTTCTAGGAGGGGTGCCACCTTGAAACCCCCTGAGTAGCACAGGACAGACAGGGTTAAAAAGGCCATTGTAATTTTGTGAGCATTTGTATGCAGCTTTTTTTACTTTTATCTTCATGTTCTTTTTTCGGCTGCAACCCTAATCTCTATAAATTGTTTCAAATTGTGTAGGACCAACTGTCTCCACTTTTGCATAACATATAAACCACACAATGTGGTTAAATATTAAAATACTGACTGATATGATCCTGTAACATGATACATCTCCCTTTTGTGCTTTTGAGAAGCACTTGGCAATTCTTACTTGCTTTGAAGTGAAGCAATCCTCCAACTAATTTGTGGGAGCAAAAGGAAGACTATAGGGGGGGATTTTGCTGTCTCATTTTGTAGAGCCACTAATACTTTACATCCTCTCACACTATATGTAAACTGTTTTGCAACCTCAACTGCATCGGATGTGACAGAGCGCCTATTCTTAACACTGTCCCCCTTTTTAATAAATGTCTTAGGCTTTTCAGAAAAAAGGTGACCTTCTGATATTTTAATAAAGACCTCTCACCTCAAATTAGTGACAAATATGAAATTAAAGTAGTTGACAAAAAAGAACAAACTTAAGACTCTCCTTCTTCAATCCCATCAGTATCTCCAATTTTACTAAAATACATTTTCAGTTTGTTACAGAATTGAATTCAACTCCTGTGCGGAGCTATTATCACTACTGCTGTGTGATTGCAGGTCTTCATATCACAGTTTTTTTCTATCTACTTTGTAGAAATATAAATATGTAATTTAATATATGGTTACATTTTGTGAATCTTCCTCCTTTTCCTCAGAAATTTACGTGTTTGATGTGATACAGCTTCCATATTTGATGTAATATATTTTTGCAAGTTAACAGACTAACCACAATAAGAGGATTGATGCCTAATTTGTAAATCAGAAAGAAAAGCTATTAATGCTGATTATGTCAACAGGTAAAGAAAATATCATGGTTAAGAGAAAACAAAGAATAGCTCAGTAAGAGGATGATTTAAAAAAACCATCTGAAATATGCCATAGTTTGAGAAATAAAGAAGTGTTTATATTTTTCAGACAGAAGTTTCTTCAGACTTTTTAAAATAATCTATAATTCCAGAAAGAAGTCAAAACTAACCCAGGGAAAGGAATTTTCATGACTCTTCCCTCCTTCTGTGCCATTAATTACAGAGAACCCCAAAATTACTGTACAATCACAAACACAGTCCCAAAGTGATGCTGTTCCCATGATCTATTAGCTGCAGAAACTGTGAATCTTGAGCAGTTATGCTGTCCAGCCCTCCCATCAAGGAACATCAATGTTTCAGATCCCAGCTGGTACCATGCCATCCCCACAAGGTGTGGTGAGGGGGACTCCCTCCCACCACAGGAGAGCTGAGCAGCCCTCCTGGGCCTTCCCCACCTTCCTTCTGCTGTAAAGAACAAAGTCCAAGACAAAAACCCAACGAAAATAAACCCTAGGTATAACCAATGGAAGAAGGTCTTTAAAAAAAAAAAATTACTTTTTAATTCATATAACAATAAATTGGTTCAAAATAAATCAGGTTACTAAGGAGCATGTTTTTGATTTTTACCTAAATTACACACTGGAGAACTGTTTTCCTTTGGGCGTTACATAACACGGTCTCTTCAACAGCCCACAGTTGTACAAAGCCCCTTAGGCCTATGTATTTTACTATATAATTTGGAAACAAGACTATCTGTGAATTTAGAAGTTCCCATGGACACATTTGCGCGTCATCTGGCTATTTTTCAACAATAAAAATTAAATCCTATTGCTGAAAAGGAGTCCAACTTTTCAAGAGAAAACAAGCTGTTTCAAAAAGCATATGAAATGGCACAGAAACAGGCAAGTACCTTTTGCAAAGACCTAGAGACTACGAGACATATGATGTGAATGTGGCTATTTTATACTAACTTCTCCCTTTTTTTCTTGACATTTTGATATTTCTTGGAAGTATAACATGACACTGAGATCTTTAGGGAAAACATGCATCATCAAGCATAATTATATTGACTTATGTTTTTAGTTGGTAACAAGATTTATTAGTCTTTGAGATATAATAATGTCATGGATTTGCTGAAGTCGATATCTCTCGTGCCAATAAATCTTGATATTGGCAAGAGAAGTCAATGCCTACTTAAGATTTTTCCAACCACTGACAAAGCATCCTATTAATATCAGATCTGTGCTCATGCAATAAGCAGTTCCTCTGATACATTATTCTGGCAACACATTCTGTTTTACTCAAAAAGCAAATTTCTTTCAAAGTCCTATCGCTTGCTTAGCTGATGATCTGCTTTCAAGCATACGGTTAACTAGAGAGGGACACAAAAAGAGCTTCGCTTCTTCACTTGGAAAAAGGATGAAGGGTACATTCTTGCACTTATTTCAGTGTGATATTTTAATGTGAAATCCTCTTGTAAAGGCTTAGAAAATAAAATTTATCTGGGTATAATGACCAAAAACTGGAAAAGCAAATAAAAGCTCTTTTAATTTGTTAATAGTCCAATCTGAAACACCAGACATACTTATGTTGAAGTTGTACTTGTTACAATAACATTTGCTTCAACAATGCTGTACAGTCTTTCACCAATGTCAACAGTACTATACTGGATGTGAAATAAAATAATGACAACAACATTAATTTGGAAATCTTTAATTCTAAAGCAACTTCTCTAATTTATTTTTCACACTCTATATATTGCTCCTAGGTTATTCCTTCATATAACTGGTCACATCTTAAAACTAAAACTTTCCTCTATCAGCCAATCTGATGTACCTTTTCCTGACAAAATAACCTCTTCATAAGAAGGGAATACATTCTAAAAATAAAACTCTACATTTGTTAGGAAAAAACCAAAACAACATCAAACTTGTCAAAACACTTAAAATATTCCAACACTGGTTTGTAATTTAATTCTACCCTTACTAATCTGTGCAACAAAATACAGCAAAAGTCAATGTCTTGATGGATCACTCATGGAAAACTGAAGTAATTACCCTCATTCTAATATTCCTATTTAAATGCATGGAAAAATGATTAGCTGAAGGTTCTTTATGTAGCAGAAATGGCATCTGCTTAATATTTATGCTAATGTGAAATACCTTTTACCCTAAAGGTTAAGGGTGATGCATGAATGAAAAATTAAAGCAAATAAAAACAATACAAATACAAATTCCTGCTACATAATGGCACTTTAATTAATTTTTTTTTTCCTATAGCACAAATGTGGCATTCTTTCTTGGGCATAACTTTTGCTAATATAGGCAGAATCCTATGAAAGGTCTTCTTTTTTTTTTTTCCTTCCTCCTTCTCCCCCTCCTTTTGCTGGTAATACCTGTGAGATCTAAGTTGGGTTTCATCCAATGCACTAAAGATGTCGAATAGTCTCCTTAGGGCATATTTAAACCCATTCTACATATGAGCCTGAGGTAAGAAATGGCTAACATTACCTGAGTAGTGGATAACTTTCTATCTGTTCCCCATCATACAAGTCCAGCAAAGGAATCAAGAACTATGCCAGCATTTTGTCTGTCCCATGTCTATCCCAGCTCATCCAAAAATGTGCACTTCAATGAACAGTCCTGAATTATTTCACTCTCCTTTTACAGATTTTAATGAAAAAGTATAAAAATGCTCACTTCAAAATATTTGACTTTTCTGCCAGGCATTATAATTGGTAGGGTGTTCTCTTCTGCTCTCTTTTACCCTTATTCCAACTTTTTCAAATGAGCTAAATCCTTTTTCAAATGAGCTAAATAAATGAAAAAGAAAAGTATCAAAAATGGCAACTTAATTCTAGTTTTCAAATAAATATCTGGTAGCTTAAAATGAGACTAGTACTGTAAACCAAAAAATATTTCAAGAGGTGAAGGGAAAGAGAGAGGATGTAGTCAGGAGTTAGAAGACTTCCCACCTCCTCTTTAAGCAAAATACTGGACACAGGATGCTTCTGTTGCATCCTTTCCTTGATCTCTGGTGTTCCCTTTGCTCACAAATGACTAAGAGCTTTTTTTTCTATTCCTTTTAAGATAGTCCCACTTTTCCTACTGGTTTGTTTGATAATGAAGTTACAAATGGATTAAAACAGCTTCTTTAAACCTAGCTTTCCTTTAAGGGCTTTACAGTTATTCAACATAACAACAAAGTCAATTACAACTAACAGAACTGAATTAAAGGCTGTGAATACTTTGCCATGAGACCAGCATGTTTGTTCTCAGGCACAGCAGGAAAGGAACATGATCTAGCCCTAAAGCTCACTTCCAGTCACAGCCTTCCCTACTCCAGAGGAGTCCTAGTCAAGAGTAACATGGGA